>NC_056667.1:29335403-29644274 GCF_018350195.1 Panthera tigris
TGCAAACCATGCTGAGCAAAAATCATGAGACCTGTTTGCTGTCCTAATCGCTGGCATTCGGCGGGCTTCCTCAGTGCCTCCTAGGACCTGGTGGTGGCAGACACCCTGTGGGGCACCCTGGTCGGGCCCACAGACCTGGTGTCCAGGCTTGGCTCCACGCTGCCCTCCGTGGGACCTAGAATATGATGGCTCTTCCCTCTGGGTCTCAGATTCCTCATCTGAAAATGACAGAGTAGCTGGAAGTCACGACTTCAGATGCCAGGAAGACACCAAACACCAACTGCCTATCAGGATGCAATCTTCA
Source organism: Panthera tigris (assembly GCF_018350195.1). NCBI lineage: Eukaryota > Metazoa > Chordata > Mammalia > Carnivora > Felidae > Panthera > Panthera tigris. Next base: position 29,335,708 of record NC_056667.1, read on the forward strand.
TCAGGCCTGCCTAAGCGCAGAGGCATGCCCGGACAAAGGCTTCGGAGCCTTTTATGGCAGAAATGTTGCAAAGGGGAAGCGTTTTGTCCATCGGCTCGGTGCTTTCTGGGACTTGGGAGAGGCGGCTACTGTTGCATCCAGCAGGCTGTGGGGCATCTGTGGTTAGCGGAAGCCGATCTTGAGTCCCCGTCCCGGGCAGCCTCAAGGTCAAATGTGGAAACAGTGACTGGGAGCTGGCAGATCGGGGTTCTACTCCCAGCTTGGCCGTAAATTCCATGTGTGACCATGTGTGGGTCAGTTAACCTCTCAGGGCCTCGGATTCCTCTTACATCCTATGGAATTTGAACCTAACGCTATTGTTTTTCTTTCTTCCCGTCCCCTCCCCTTCCTTCTTTTTAGCTGCCAAATCCTGTTTTCAAGTGTCCTCTTCCACAAATGTGTAATATAGGAAATAAATGAAGTTGGACCTCATCCGGCTGAAATATGGGTGGGAACCCCGGAACCTATCCCTCTTAGGGTCCGCGGCAGACCCAAAGGGCTCCTCAGAGCATGGATGACCCCACACAAGATGACCCCAGCGTCTCCTTGGAGCTTCACCTCCTGCTGTCTCCTCACCGCCCATTCCCCCCAGCCCTGGCCAGCTTGCCGGTCCCCAAATGTGCTAGGCACTGTAATTCTTCCCTTCCTTCAATTGTTCTCTCTTCCTAGAATGCTCTTGCCTTGCTTGTCCGGCGAACTCCTAGTCATCCTTCCAAGCCCACCTCAAAGGTGACCTTCTCAGGAAGCGCTGCCCCAGGCCGAGTGAATCTCTCACCTGTCTAGGTCCCTACAGGACCTTGTAAACCAACTGGCAAAAGCTGGCCCAGAGGACATTTTAGCCACCGGGTCATATGTCTTTTTCCCTAAACTGCAAACTACCTTATAGGCAGGGATGATCCCCGATTGTGCTTTATGGCACAGCACTTTGTACTTACGGCACATGCTGGAGGTGCCCACACAACACAGAACGTGGGACGCCACGGGAGCCCAGCCATTCCAGGGGCTGGCACATACCAGGTGCTTCCTTAGTGTATGTAGGTCCCGGGGTGTGCGGGCGATCCCCTATCCCAAGGCATGGCACAAAGTAGGCATTCGTGGAGCCTGGCACGCAGAAGGGCAGCGCCTGGCTCCCAGGTACTCGGTAAATACTTGCTAAGTGGAATTGCAATGGGACAGAAGCACATTTCTGGGAAATCTGTCGGCTTTTCCCTAGTCAAAGAAAATGTATTCTCCCTCCCTTCACCACTGGTCAAAAGAGCAAATGTAATCACCTCCTAAAGCCAGGAGCAGACAGGGCTGCAGGTTTGAGGTGGTGGGAGAGGCCCCTGGGGTGATGAGAAGCTACTGGTTCCCTTATCGCCATCGGCATGTTCTCAAGCTATTACCCCTGTCACCCTCGTGGCTCAGCCTCCATTTGGACTTCTTCTGATAAACACCAATATCTGTGCAAATTCTTGAGGCCGACTGCCTCCCCAGCCCAGGGGCTGCTCTGCTGGAACGCCAGATGTGTGATAAGCCAGGGAAACACATTTTCAGGCCACTAAGTCATCACATTTTCTGACAAGGATTCTCCGACGCGCACCGATCTCTGGTGACTAATATTGCCTTCACTCAGCAGAGGGCTTCAGAAACCATCCAAACCATCACCAGGCTGTCAGGTGTCAGCCCATCCCCTGGCTTCACATTTTGAGAGGCCCTCTGAGGAGCTCTGAGTCCTGATATGGCAAAGCAGCAGGCTCTGGGCAGAGAAAAAAAAAAAAGATTGGCCAGCGGTCAGCGGTCCTGGGGCCTGAACTCCTCCACAGACTTTGGTAGGTCTGTCAGCCTCTCCGGGCCTCAACTTCCCCAGCTGTCCGGTGGGGAAGGGATGGATTCCACAAGCTCCAAGGGACTTTTCAGCTCCAGGACCTGTGATTCTCTGACTTCTCTGCCATTGGGAGCACAGGATGCCAGAATCTTATTGCTGTGAAATGTAAGTGGGGCGGGGCTCAGAATTCTGGGGGAAAGTGATAGGAGTAGCTGTGTTCACAAGAATAGTAACAATAATAGCCACTTTCCATGAGTTACTTCACGTATTTTTAGCTCTGGAATTCGGCGGACCTAGATTCAAGGCCCTGTGAGTCACCAGCTAGCTGTGTGACCTTGGGCAAGTTACTTAACCTCTCTGCACCTCCGTTTCCTCCCACAAAATAAGGAGCTAATAAGGATTTAACGAGAATTTAATAAGGTACTTACCGCACAGGGCTTAGAGCACTGGAAGCACCAATAAAGTTTGCCTTTTATTTTAAAGATTAATGTTAATAACGATCCTCGTAATCCTTATGTGTGAATCCTTATGATCCTTACGAAGTAGCGATCTACTATCCCGACTTGCCTGGTGAGGGACGTGAAATATGGAGAGGTTAAATAACCTGCCGGGAGGGCAGAGCCTGGGTTGTCCCAGGTCTATCTGACCCGAGGCTCACGCACTTGACCCTTGCACTGTATACCACGGCAAGAAGCCCACTGGCTCTGCACCCCTTGCTGAAAGCCGGCTTGGCCAGCCAGCACTGGCATCTATGGAGATGAAGGTGATTGGCCGAGAGCCTGGGAGTCGGACAGGACTGTGGGGAAGCTGCCAGCCTTTCGGGGCTCTGAAGGGGTGGGCTGGGACTGAGGTATGGAAGTCACCTGGTCACTGCAATTTGGGCTTTTCTCTGGGGAAGAAAAAAGTTGGGAAGAAAATAGATTGCAGTCTGTTACAGACCCAGTGGCTGCAAATCACTCTGAAAATTAGCTTTCTATGGGAAAATCTATATACTAATTAACTCCATGGCCTCTCTAACGAGTTTAAGCACAATAAGGCCGCTGAAAATATCGAGGCATTTTGCAGCTGCCTTAAATTCTACCTTGGGAGACATGCTCACAGCTCATGAGGCTGTTTGAAAGGCTCCAGAATGAAAGGGGAATCTTAAATGATTCATTTCCAAGGGCAGGAGGTGGGGAGTTGTGACTTTGGTTTATTGCAGAGGGAAGTACAGAGCTCCAGGCTTGTCAGGACGGATGGGAGCCCCTGCCTCAGTGGCCTTGGTTGGCACCTGGGTGTGGCCCAGGATTCCCGGCTCTTCGGAACTCTGTCCTCAGCGTGAACACGGAGAGGCCGTCACCAGGTCTGGACAGAGTCAGGCTTCCTGGGTCTTGGCCACAGAAACCAAGATGGGAGCCTTCCACGGACTTGCTGCTGTGCAAGGGGAGGATGTGATGTTCAGGCCCGGGGAGGTGGCAGGCCCATTCCCACATGTGACAGGAGACAACATAGGCAGCAGAGTCCTTGAACACTTTACTTCTCCCATGACATCGACCGTGCTCCTCAGACCTCTGGCCTTCGCCCATCGCTTCCTTTTGGTACCAGCTTATGCAAGGAATAGCTGATACGGGACAGCACAACACACACCGGTGCTCACTCGAAGGCACACGCACGCCCGTGAGCGCCCTTGAACAGTCACACGTATGTGCCGTCACGCCCTGTACACCCCACACTTGTTAAAACACACATGTAAGAACACGCACTCACACATACATCTTCAACCATTCCTTATACGCAGCACTGGATAGATTCCCTTACTCTTGTTGCCTGGAAACAGCCCTTCAACCCACAGTCCCAGATAAACATGGGGGGGAAACATCAGCGGGTTTCTTGGGGGGGGCAGGGCCCTAAGCCCTGCTCTGTCTCTGACCCTACCAGGAAATGCACACTAGTGTGCCCCCACCGTCCCCCCTCCATGATGCAACGGTCCAGGCGTGGTTCCGAACAGAAATCCCGGCAGGTCCAGACATCTCTCCAGACGTCCCTCAGGGTCGGCCTGCTGCTGTCCGCTGGCCTCAGCAGTTCACGCCTCGCTCAGAACAGACACTCAGGGGGCACCTGGGTGACTCAGTTGGTTAACCATCCGACTCTTAATTTTGGCTCAGGTCATGATCTCATGGTTCATGAGTTCGAGCCCCACATCAGGCTCGCTGCTGACAGTGTGGAGCCTGCTCGGGATTCTCTCTCTCTCTCCCTCTCTCTCTCTCTGTTCCTCCCCCACTTGTGCTCGCCCGCTGTCTTTCAAAATAAATAAATAAACTCGAAAAAGAAAAGAACAGGTACTCAAGAAACACCTCCTGGCTAACACACTCTCCTGGAGTGATTTGCGTTAATATGGAAGTAAGTGGACTCCCCGTTTCTCAAGGGGAGGTGGGAGATAATGGGGGATTGCTGAACCCCCAGCCAGCCATTCTTGCTTACTGCGAGTCTGTGGCACCCACTCATGAGAGGTGGGTATGGTCATCCCTGCTTCCCGATGAGGAGATCAAGGCTCAGAGAGATGGGATGCCCTGTCCGAGGTCCTGTCATGGCCGAGTCGTGTGCCTTGAACAGAGCGCTTTCGATCCCCAAATCTGCTCTTCATGTTATACTGCTGCCTGCGTGTGTCTGGCTCAAATGTCAAGACCTCGCTCCAGCCTTGAGGGAGAACGTCCACTAGGTGAAAAAAAGGAGGATTTTCTGAATGGCTCCCTTCTGAAAAGCTGTGAAACCGACAAACCCTGGAGTCTGCCTGTGGGGCAGACCTGGACCGAATGCCAGCTGTCATGCCCTGGCTGGAGGACCTTGAGCACCTGGCTCAACTCCACAGTCATTTCCTGCCCCTCCCCCAGCCCCACTAGGTCTCACTCACAGCATGGGGCACAGATGACCGCTTCCCCCTCCTCCTCCTCGAAACACTTCCTTCCGCCTGGCTTCCTGGGCATCACAATGCTCTGCTTTTTTCTCCTCTCTCACTTGGCACCCTTCCTGGGTCTTTTTGCTAGTTTATTCTCTCCTTTCCAGTCTTTGAGCCTGCAATGCCGCCACCCTGGCTCCTCCTTGTGCTTCTATTTTCCCTAATGCCCTGTGATCTCATCCAGCCTTGTGGTTTCAAATCCCGTCTTGGGCTCCTAGCTTCCAAATGCACACCTCCATCCCGGAACTGCCCCCTAACTGCAGACTCCTAGCTAACCGCCAGCAAAATCTCCTCTTGGGTGTCCAATAACATCTCAGATGAACATGTGCTGACAGTTCCTTGGGCCAAAAAGACTTGGAGACCCCCTTGACCTCTCTCTTTCTCTCCCCTGTCACACCTGCTTAAACAGGAAGCTTCACTGCCTCTTCTTTCCACATACATCCGGGATCTGACCACTTCTTACTGTGTCTACTGCCTGGAACACTCTTCTGTCCCTGCCTCCAGATACCCACGGGGCACACCTTGGCCCAAGCCACCGTCTTATCTCACCTGGATTATTGCAACTGCCTTCTTAACTAAGTGGGTTTCTTCTACTTTTGCTCGCCGTGATGTAATTCAGCAACCAGAGAGATCCTTTAAAATACAACTCAGGTGCTTGGGTGTCTCAGCTGGTTGAGTGTCTGACTCTTGATTTCGGCTCAGTCATGATCTTAAGGTTTGTGAGTTTCATCCCCACGTTGGGCTTTGTGCAGACAGCATGGAGCCTGCTTGGGATTCTCTCTCTCTCTCTCTCTCTCTCTCTCTCTCTCTGCCCCTCCCTGGTTCACTCTCACTCTCTCTGCCTCTCAAAATAAATATATGAACTTAAAAAAAAATACAACTCACATCATAATTTTCCTGTGCTCAGAAGCTTGCTTTGGCTCCCTTGTTTCATTCAGAGTAAAAGTCAAAGTCTACAATGGCTTGAAGGACCCTGTGGTCAGGCCTCCCCGTGATCGATATTCCCCCTTGACCTTGTGACCACCTTCCTAGAGACTTTCCCCCTCACCGACCACTTTAGCCACAGACCCTTTGCACCTCAAGCCCCATTGCCTAGAACACTTCCCCAGATATCCACGGTGCTGACACACTTAACTCTGTCATGTTGCTTTTTGGGTGAGGTCTCCCTGGCCATCCTTTTTTTTCTTTTTTTCTTTTTCTTTTTTTTTTTTTAATGTTTATTTTTGAGAGAGAGACAGACAGAGTTGAGCAGGGGAGGGGCGGAGAGAGAGGGAGACACAGAATCTCAAGCAGGCTCCAGGCTCTGAGCTGTCAGCACAGAGCCTGACGCGGGGCTCGAACTCACGGACCATGAGATCATGACCTGAGCCGAAGTCGGACCCTTAACCGACCCAGCCACCCAGGTGTCCCTTGGCCATCCTAATTTAAATCCCCCCTTCCCTGATCCCATGACAGGTATTCCCATGGCCCTTTACCTTCTGTATGCCCCATCTTCTTGTATTGATCTCCCTTGTAACTTGCTCTTTATTTTACGTATAATTATGTTTATTGTTTTATTGCCCCTCGCTTCTGGCTAGAATGCCTGCTCCATCGAAACAGAAGTCAGCCTGCTTTGTTCCCTGAACATCCTTAGTGCCTGTCCATTGTGGGCATCAGACTATTTATTGGGTGATTATTGTTTCTTAACCTCTATGAGCCTTGGCTTCTTCATCTGTAGAAGTGGGTTACTTTGGGGGCATCCGGGTGGCTCAGTCAGTCAAGTGTCCGACTTTTGATCTCAGCTCAGGTCATGACCTTGGGGTCATAGGGTTAAGACTGGGGTTGGGCTCAGTGCTTACAGCAGGGAGCTTGCTTGGGATTCTCTCTCTCCCCTCTCTCTGCCCCTCCTCTGCTCGTGCGTACCCCTGTGCTCATTCTCTCTCTCTCTCTCTCTCTCAAAATAAATAAATTAAAGAAAAGAGAAGTGAGTTACTTTGGGATTAATTAATGTATTTAAACACCACACTGGTGCCAATGCAACATCACTCCTTTGCTCTGGTGAGCGCTCTGGCTTCTCTCTCAAGTCTCTGCCTCATTTCAGACACTGCTGGTGTTTTGGTGCCTTTGGCTTTCTTGGGGGGGGAAAGAGAGTGTCTGGGGTCTTGAAGCCTTTCCCCTGGAACCTCATCCTTGTCCATCACAGGCACAGGGAGAAGATTTCCCCAGGAGCTTTCTGGGTCCTTCTGGCCACAGACAGAGTGTGGGGTTTGGGGAAGCCCAGGTCTGCACCTGACCTGCAGATTCCGGGAGAGAGAAAAAAGAAAAACCTGTAAGGGTGGGCAAAGCAATAGAACGAAAGAAGAAATCTGTTTCATAAATAGTGAAACAGGTGATTTTAACGCTGAGGAAGGAAGGACTAGGACGGAGCAGTAAGATATATACGGGAACAATTTCCTCTTATCAGAAAGCTCGTAACTGCAGTGCTGACGTTTTCCTAATGAAGGTGCGCATAATGAAGGCATTGTTTTTCTTGGAGTGTACATTATTGTTGTAACATGGCAAGTTTAAATAAACTTTTTCCCTCTAAATTGCAACACATACAAAAACACCAGTGAAGCAGAAGCCATAACTGTTCTTTCTCCATCAAGATGGAAAGTAAAATCAAAGAAAAACGATCCAAAACTCTGAGTGGCCGCACAGGAGTCACCCATGAACTAAAGTTGGAACCATGAATAGTGACGGGTGTGTCTGATTCTGCCTTCCCTCTCCATAAAAACAAAGAAGTTAGTGAGGTTATTACCGTATCTGGAGCTAATGGCATGTAGATGTCCACAGCGAGAGGCGGCTACAATTCCCTTCCCATCCTTCCCTTCCCTCCCCTCTTCTCCTCTTCCCTTCTTCTCCCTCTTTCTCCTTCCTTCCCTCCTTTCCTTCCATCCATCCTTCCTCCCTCCCTCCCCTTCCTTAACTATGTTTGAATACATGGGATGCCCTACCTTGTGCTTGGTGCTTGGGATACAAAAACAAAGACGAACGAGATGAGAGCTTTGATGTCAAAGAGACTTAGTCTCGTAGGAGGGGCACGTTTGTGAGCCGGCAGCCACGTCCTACAGCAGATGTTTGTGCAAAGTTGTATGAAAATCCAGAGGAGGGAGGGGCCGGGAAGGCGTCACAGAGGAAGCACCACTGAGTTGTGGCTGTGGTGGTGGGGGGGGGGGAATGGATGAATGGTTGGGAGGGGTGGTAAATCTTTCTAGGAGGAAAAACAAGCAGGTGCAGAGGCATGAAGATCAAGCTTGTGCATTTGGTTTTGTTTCTATATGTGTATGTCTCTGTGTGTCTGTGTCTGTCCCGTGTGTGTGCGCCTGTGTGTCTATGCCTCTCTGTGTATGTGTGTGTCTGTGTACATGTGTGTGCGTGTGTATATGTCTCTGGTGGGTATATGCACGTGTGTCTGTGTGTGTATGTGTGTCGCGGGGGAGTGGGCCCGAAGAGTGAAGTGCTGATGGGGACAGCCCTGCCCGTCGCCTCAGGAAGCCCTGCCCTCTCTGGGGTCCCTGTAGTTGTTTCCTCATTGCTGAAACAAGGCCATCATGGTGGAGGGGACGCCCCTCCTTGGAGGTCTTGGCATGGAAAGCACAGGGCGCTGGTCATGGCCCTGGGACCTTTCCGCCCCTGCACCAGACAGAAGGCCTGGCCTTTCCCCATCACTAGGTCTCCCTCTGTTGGGGCTGTTCTGCTTAGGGCTCTCGGGCCACACAAAGACACCGTCCATGACTCTCATCGTAGAAAGTTTCCTTTAACGGCATCTCCTGAGATGTGGGAGAATCCCACTGGACGTGTCGAGAACAGGCTGAGCCATCCTTGGGCTGGCGGCTCCCACGGTGGGGAGGCTGGGCCCCTGAGCATGTGGCTCTGTACAGGGCCCCTGTGAAAAGACGGATGTCCCTGTGCTCCTGGGGCTCAGAGCTACCATCCGCCAGTGAGTATCAAGTGCCAAACTCTACCTCAGCGTGGTGCACCCTAATCCTCAGTGGATGGGGGCTTGCCCACCTCTGGCCCCCTCCCGCTCCCTTCAGAACAGCTCGGGGCAGAGAAGCACACCTAAGAGGCCTCTGGAACATGGTCCCAGCCTTGACGCTCCCGGCGGCTTCTCTGTAGTCCCAACAGAAGTGAAAGAGGGCCCCTTTCTCCGTGGGCCTGGCCAGGAGCCCAGGGAAGTTGCTGCCCTTGTGACAAAGAGGTGCCCTCCCAGAAAAGAGGGCCTGTGGCCGCTGAAATCTGTGGCCACTTGCAGCACGATCTGGAGGCCTCCGGAAGGCTCTAGATGAAGGTGCGAAGAAAGCTGAGGTAGAGTTTGGCCCTTGATACGCACTGGTTGGTGGTAGCTGTGAGCCCAGGAGCACAGGGACATCTGTCTTTTCACAGTGGCCCCGTACAGAGCCACGTGCTCAGGAGGCACTGGGGTGAATATGTATTGAATGCGCGCATGCCTACACGAGTGATTTAATGAACCTTTCCTCCCGTCCCTTCAATGAGCCTCAGTTTCCACTCCAGGCCTCCATCTGACTCCAGTCTGCTTCTCTGAGCTTGAGTCTGGCACCTTCTTTCCCAAGAACCAGGGTCAGGTCCATTCCGCATTCCCACCTCCTCGTCCAAGGCTCACGCGTGCCCACAATGCACCTGTGACCCATCTCCTGTGGCAGGCGGCTCCATACTTGCTATGCTTCCCGGAGCCCCTTAATCAGGAAGCAAGTGACTGGCTAGAAATGGCTCTGATGTGCTGGGCTGAGATCATGGGAGTCACTTGCCTAAGTTTGGATTCTGGCTCCAGTACTTGAGCTCTGGGAGCCTCAGTTTTCTCATCCATAAAATGGACGTACCGTTTCCCGCCTCAGAGGGCTATTGGGGTAGATTCAAAGAGTTAATGCGTACAAAGGGCTTAGAAGGGCCTGGAGCTAGAAAGTGCCCTTTGAGAGTTGGCTATTCCCACACTTGCTGCGCACTCACTGGCTCTGGAACTCTTCTTTAGGGAGTGCTTAATCTTCTGATCCCTCTACCAGGCAGGGAGGGGGAGGTAGAGGGGGTGCTGAGGCACAACTCACAGTGTAGACGGGGCGCAGGACACAGAGCCGTTGGGGAGGAAGCTGTCAGTCAGCAACCGCGGCTGCCCCACCTGAGGTCGGCAGGTAAGCAAACCTGGCTGGAATCTGGAGCCTGGCCGGCAGCCTGGCCCCCCGCCCGGCCCCTCCCCGAGGCAGCAACGCTTCTTTTTTAAGTCAAATGTTGCCTGGAAGTCATTGCTTCTGCAATTACCTCTGAAACCCATTGTTTCCTCAGCCCCATTAACATGTCAGATCCTGGCAGCCGCTGACGGGGCAAACACCCCTCCGAGGGCTGCAATTCAATTTAAGATCGCCTCCCCTGCACAGACAGCCTCAGAGCCAGCCCATCTCCAGATTTCACCAAATCGAGGAGAGGGTCTCAGGGCGCAGTTTGATCATGCTGCTTCCTAAATTAAAAACAAAATTGTAAGTGTTAAACATCTTTAACAAGTCATTAAGCCCCAGCCATAATCCAGAAAAAGTCCCTTAATGAGTAATGACATATGTTGTGAGCGCAGTTACCGCCTAATGTTGGATGCTGAGATGGTGTGATGAAATGGCACGCTGCTCAGAAGGGACGGATCACCACTAATGGCAGGATAATTCCAGGCTGTTGGGCTGAGGACCCTGGAGGGCAGAGGAGGCAGCCTGAGCCGGGAGGGCAGGCACTGTCGCCTGGAGGGGGCGGTCCTCAGTCTCCCCACCTGTCCGGGCCCCGGAGCCCCTTCTTTGCCCTTGGGGCTGCTTTGTCCCCATTTACAGAGAAATCTGCTCTGGGCTCTGCCCCAGGACAGGGTCCGTGGGGATCCAGAGGTTAGACACCAGCCCTCATGCATTGTCCCATGGTTGTGCGTCCTCCCAAGCAATCCTCGTGTCCCTGGGCTCTTGAACCAGCCAAGCATTTTCTCCCAGTCCTATCACAGAGACTCGATTCTGCTGGCCTCTCTCTCTGCTGCCCTTCCTCCCTCCTGGATTCAGGATCCTGCCCTGGACCTCACTATCTGTGTGTTGAGGCTCTGACTAGCTGCCTGGGCCTCCCCTCACTTAGTGGCTCAGAATCCCAGCTGCAGTGCTCTGGCCCTGGCTGACCACCCTTCAGGACCCAGCTTGATGGTCACTTTCCCACCGTGTACTTCCAGACACGGGAAGAAACTAACTAGCCGGCCCTCACCCCCAAGTCCCAATTCTTGAAGGAGACACCACTGCTTCTTTGCCCAGTTTGGGTCATGTGACTGCCCCCAGGGTTGTCGGGTGTGGCCCGCCCCCAGGGTGCCACACAGTCCTCAGGGGAAAGGGCTTCCTTTTTCTTCCCTGGACTTCTGTGACTTTGGCCCTGTGCATTCCACCCACACACCTCCTCCTTGCTGGGTCTTGTTTCTGTGGTCCTCCCCCTACACTTTGCTCTGGGATCACAGCTGGAGGATGCTGCTTGAGCCAATGAGTCTTGGGTCAGAGAATCTAAAGCAGACCTGAGCACTTCACTAAGGGAGGGGAGAAGCAGGGCAGGGGCGGGGAGGAAGACAGCGGAGGGGATGACTTCAGGCAAAGTCTGCAGAAGGTAGCCTCTGATCCCCCAGGGAGCTCTGGAATGGAAGTGACCCCCCACCCCCACCCCGCCCCAGCACCACCTGCCTGAGCCAAGCTGCAGGTGCTGGGAGTTAGAAGGGAAGCAATTCCACCCCACTCATTCATTTCCTCACTCACTCATTCACTCACTCACATTATTTATTCAATCGCCACACTTTTATTTATTTGTTACCTGCCCAACATTGTGCTAAGAACTTTATACCCCAAATTGAAAACACAATCAATCACCCAGAGACATAGGTGCTATTATTAACTGCTTTCTATAAGATGAGGAAACTGAGGCCCAGAGAGGTTCAGAAGGTCTGCCCAAGGTCATGCACTCCAGAAATTTTGGAGTCAGGATATGAACTCAGACTGGGTGACTCTGAGAGAAGAGCTATGGAGAATATATATATATATATATATATATATATACATATATAAATATATATATAATTTTCTTTTTCTTTTCCTTCTTCAACCTCAGGCCTATACAAATATTGGAGACGGCCTAGCTAGATACACGCTAGTCCCCAAACAAACGCAAGTCATTTAAATTTTAACAGCCAATAAAACAGCTGGAATTTCAGAGCTGGGAGGTAGTTAGAGGGCTCCTAGCTTAACCCTTGCGTTTCACAGATGAGGAAAACGAGGCTGAGGGAAGAGATGTCTTGTCTGAAGTCGCGAAGTACGGGCGTGAGAGCTGTGGGGACGGAGGGATGCACAAAATACCGCAGGAACCACACTGTCCCCTGTCAGGGCCGTCCGCTGCCTTCAGGAGAGCGCAGAACTCCGCACTGTGCGGCTTTTTTAGAAACAGCAGAGAAACATCGCCAAAGAGGATCGATTCCTGACCACGCATTCAAAACGACCACTCACAGGGGCTCCCCCCAGAGTTCTCTCAACTGCTACCAAAAGGGAGGCCCCAGGGCCCATCACTGGCTGGGGGTGGCTGCAACCAGGTGAGGTCTGAAGCGGGGCAGGGGACTGCCTTGGACCCAGGGTGCTCTCAGCTCATGCTGGCGGATTCCTGCCAGGCCTGTTGAACTTCTACCCCACTTCTGGATCTTTCCCTTCTGTCAGTCCCCAGTTCTAATCTTGACCCATGTCTTTGATCCTTCTGCTTCAGTGGCTCTTTTGTATCTGAGAACTTCTTGGTTGTCCTGCCCTTGGGATCACAACTTTCTAACTCTGATGACCTTCCAAAGCGGGGGCCTGTGCATGAGGCTCGAGGGTTGTCACTTGGCTACAAATCCAGCACTGTAAGCTTCTCAAGGACCACTGGTGTCAGAATAGTCCCTGGGGGCCAGCTGGTTGTGGTGACAATTGAAGGGGGGGGGACACTGAGGCTGGCAGGAGATAATGAGGTGCTGGGGTTGGGTACTGGACTGAGTCAGATATAGTTGCCGCTTCCAGCCTATAAAAGTCGGCTGTGTGACCTCAGGAGAATCCCTGCCCCTCTCTGAGTGTCGAGTGGGATGGGCTAGGACAGTTCCAAGCACACACATCTCGGATTCTCTGGACTGGAGGAAGGGGCTGCATTCTATAATCTCCGTGTTCTCTTTCACATATCGACCTTACGGGACATCCCCGGGCCCCAGCTGGGAAATGTTACTCAGAGGCCTACCCCGGGAGAAATCTGCTGACCAGAGATTTCTTGTTCCAGGCTTCGGAGCAACCAAAGTGGCTGGGAGGGAGCGGGCTACTCAGAGCCATCCGGTGCTGGCAGCATGCTGGGCAAAGATCTTGTCGGCTACCACGGAGCATCTCCCTGACCATCCGCCCCATGGTGGTCACCCTCCCATCCTGGGACCCGGAAAGGGACAAGAAAACCCTCTTTGTTCTGGCCAGACAGTACAGAGGCTCGTTGCCATAGCAGCCACAGCCATTTCCTCCAGCGCTGAGTCAGGGCCGCGGCTCAGCTGGGCCTGGGCTCGGGCCTCCAGAAGCTGGGAGCAGAGGTCAACCTTGTACGTGGGGGGTCTGAGTCACTGAGACCCCAGTGATGCACTGGCAGAGGAAAGAGAAGTTGGCAAGCACCAAGGCCACCTTCCTGTCATCCAAAGCAGGGCTGGGGCCAGAACTCAGGGACTGCCTGGATGCCTAAACCTGTCACAGCCAGGCTGGCACAGGAGTCTGGCCTTGCAGGGGCTACAGAGCACTGGAGAAAGTGGTGGAGAGAACTGAGGGGTGCAGGGAGGGGAAGGAAGGAGACAGCAGTCCTGGACCTATCAGACCCTGAAATAGAGATGGGGACAAAGAATTCAGAAGCTCCCTGCCGACTCGACTCGTCTCCCTCCTTTATCTGTTGAACGCTGCGGGGAGTGGGGCCTGGGCGGGAAGGTTGGAAGGGCTAAGAGAAGATTCTAGGACTCCCAGGAATTGAAATGGGCTGAATGGGAAGCCAGGATCTGGCTCAGCATCTGGCTTTTCCTCGGCAGGGAACGGAGGTGTTCTATGCTCTGAAATCACAGATGGATTTCAACTCAGTTCTGCCAGTTATCATTTAAATGTGTACAAGATGCTTGCCTCTCAAAGACTCAGTTTCCTCATCTGTAAGATGGGAATCCCTACCTCAGAGGGTTCCTTGAGAATATTAAATAAGATACTACACGCAAAGTACTAGGGGTACTGTTCGCCCATAGGAAGTACTCCATAAATAGTGGTAACTAAGAGTATTATTATTAGGTGGAGCCAGATGAGAATGCCACTTTTATAAGTCACAAGTGGCTAAATATCAGCAATTTCATCTGGTTCAACGGGGGGGGGGGGTGTGATGACCCCCGTGTCTGGGTGAGGCCGTGGGAGACAGCTCACAGTTCTGACGCTTGCTCCCTAGGTAACCTTGGGCAAGCCACTCAGCGTGTCTGCACCTCTGTTCCTCCTCTGTGACAGTGTTGTGTGCATGACATGGACAAGACTCGGGGAAGCACTTAGAGGAATGCCTGGCCCAGGGCCGGAGCTAAATAAATGCTTGCTAACTGAATAGACACGGTCAGCCGGGGGAGCATGATTATTCTTCCCATTTACATGAGGGGGATTCATGCAGGTCACACGCCTGGGCTGGAGCCCAAGCAGGTATAACTCGGGTCCAGTGAGTGCTCTGGCCATTGCCCCAACAGCTTGTCCTCTGTAGCCTCCTATCCTGTCCTGTCCAGCCCCGTCCCTCTCACCACTCTGGTGATGGTCCATCTGTCTGTCCAGCTGGCTGGGGAGCTAGTCCGCCAGCCCACACTCATTGATCTGTTCTTCCATGTGTTTATCTAGCTCCTTCCTTCCTTCCTTCCTTCCTTCCTTCCTTCCTCCCTCCCTCCCTCCCTCCCTCCCTCCCTCCCTTCCTCCCTTCCTTCCTTCCTTCCTTCCTCCCTTCCTTCCTTCCTTCCTTCCTTCCTCCCCTCCTTCCTTCCCTTCTTTCTTTCTTCATGAAGCCAACTTCCATTGGATGCCTGAATTTGGTTGAGATGATCTAGACACCTAGAAATCATTTTTTAAAAGTCAGGTCTATTGAGGCATAATTTAAATGCAGTAAAGTTCACCCTTCCAAGGAGTTGTGACAATCTCATATAATCATGTGGCTATCATTGCGATCAAGATACAGAACATTTCTGTCATCTCTTCTCCCATCCCCACCCCCCACCAAATTTCTGGACCTTTGTAGTCAACCACCTCCCTTATCCTCAGCTCCTTGATAGCTGCTGTTATGTTTTCTTCCCCTACAGTCTCGCCTTTTCTAGAATGTAATATAAATGGATTCAGACAATATACAGCCTTTTGAGTTTGGCTTCTTTAAGTTAATGTGTTTGAGGTTTATCTGTATCAGTAGTGTGCTTATTTTTATTACAGAATAGTATTCCTTTGTATGGATATACCCTAGTTTGTTTATCCATTCACTCACTGAAGGACATCTGGATGGTTTCCATTTTTTTACAATTATAAATGAAGCTGCTGTAAACACTTGCATACAGGTATTTGTGTGAACATGTTTTCCCTGCTCTTGGGTAAATGCTTAGGAGCAAGATGGCTGATAATACGGTGAGTTATGTTTAACTTCATTCAGAAAATGCCAGACTGTTTTCTAAAGTCACTATACCATTCTGCATTCCAGTCAGCAATCTTGGAGAGTTCCAGCTGCTCTGTATCCTTGTTAACAAGTGCTATTGCCTTTTTAAGATAATTTTTAGCTTTTCCAATAGGTATGCATTGCTATCTCATTGTAGTTTTAATTTACATTTCCCTAACGACAAATAATGTTGGACATCTTTTCATGTGTTGTGTGTGTATGCATGTGCTTTCATCCATGTATGTATCTTCTTTGGTGAAATGATGTTCACAATTTTTGTCCATTTTATTTTATTTTTTTAAGGTTTATTTATTTATTTTGAGAGTGAGCAGGGGAAGGGCCGAGAGAGACAGACAGAGAGAGGAGAGAGAGAGAGAGAGAGAGAGAGAGAGAGAGAAACCCAAGCAGGCTCTGCACTCTCATGGAACCTGACTCAGCACTTGAACTCATGAACTGTGAGATCATGCATGACCTGAGCCGAAATCAAGAGTTGGATGCTTAACTGACCGAGCCACTCAGGCACCCCTCAAAATTTTTGTCCAGTTTAAGATTGAGTTGTTTGTTTTCTAATCTCTGAGTTTTAAGAGTTCTCTGGTTTTTTAAATATGTTCTTTATCAGATACGTGCTTCGTGAATATTTTTCTCCCAATCTGTGGCTTGCCCTTTCATTTCTTAACAGTGTCTTTCAAAGAGCAGAAGGTTTTAATTTTGTTGAAGTATAATTTATCAATTTTTTTCTTTTACGGATCATGCTTTTGGTGTCACATCTGTGAAGTCTTTTCCTATATGTAAGGTTCATCCTTTCTTTTTTCTAGAAATCTTAGGAGATCATGAGCCATTTTGTGCACATTTTTATATATGGTACATGGTACAGATCAATTATCTTTCTTTCTTTTTTATTCTTGGCTTATGGATGTGCAATTGTTCCAGCACCATTTGTCAAGTTATCCTTTCTTCATTGGATTGCCTTTGCACTTTCGTCGAAAATCAATTGACCATATATGTAAGAGTCTGTTGCTGGACACCATTTTGTTCTGTTGATCTCTGTGTTTATGCTTTTGTCAATAGCAAATGTCTTGATTATTCTAGCTTTATAGTAAGTCTTAACATCAAATAGTGTGATTTATCCAACTCTATCCCTTTTCAAAATTGTTTTGGCTTTTCTATTTCCTCTATTTTTCATATAAAATTTAGAACCAGCTTGGTAGTTTCTACAAAAAATTTGCTAGGATTTTGATAGGGATTTTGCTGAATCTACAGATCAATTTGGGGAAGGTTTATATCTTAACAATATTCTTCCAATCCATGAATACAGCACATCTTCCATCTATTTAGGATATATTTGAATTTTCCATCAGTTTTTATAGTTTTTAGCATATAGATAGTGCAACACTTTGTTGGATTTATAACAGGATTTTAAGCATTTTGGTGCTATTGTGAATGGTTTCTTTAAATTTTTAATTTTCAATTATTCATTGCTGGTATATAGACCAACAATTGATTCTTTTATATTAATTTTGTATATGTTGACCTTGCTAAGCTCACTAATCTGTTTTAGTAACTTTTGTGTAGATTCTTGGAATTTTCTATGTAGACAGATGTGTCCCAGCAAATGGAGATAGGTTTATTTCTTCCTTTCTGTCTATATGTTTTTTATTTCTTTTTCTTGCCTTATTGCCCTGGCTGTGATCTCTAGTACCATGCTGAATAATAAAAATCATTTTTGATTCCTCTTTTTTTCTTTTGCTCCACTTCTATCCAGTCTATCAGTCTTTGTGATTAAACTTCCAAAATATATCCAGAATCTGAACACTTCTCACCATCTTTTCTGCTACATACTCTTTTGCCTAAACACAGCCACCATCTCCTCATTGCTGCCCCTGCCTCTCTCTTGTCCCCTGTTGTCCCTTCTCCACAGAGCAGCTGAGGTCATATTTCTATTCCGATTAGAACAAAACTCAAACTTCTAACCACAGCTTGTAGAGTCCTATAAGAGTTGGCACCTGCCCTCCTCTCTGACTTCATTCCCCTCACTTCCTGCACCTCAACGACAGGAACCTTCTTGTTGTTCCTCAAACATGCTGAACATATTCTCACCTTGTGGCCTTTCTACTTGCTTTTCCTCTGTCTGCTTCCTTTGAATTGTCCCAGTTTTGCTTCAAATGCCACCCCCTCAAGAAGGCCTTCTCCAATTTTATCTTCCTCATAGCACTTACCAGTGCTTAAAATTATGTTTGTTCTTTTTTTTAAATGTAAGCTTTTGTTTTCTATCTTTTTGCACTAAAGGACAGGAATTCTATCTACGTTGTGTGTCCCAGGCAATGTCTACCCTACATATCAATGAGCAAGTATGACATATATAAGTGTTTCTGACCCACTTCTTTTCGCTTTATGACCCTATGAGTGAACGAGATGCTCTCGCCAACTTACTCCTTGACAAACTGGGTGCACTTCTCAAGAGAACTGTTGCTCACATGTGTTGAGTCTACTTCCTGAACTCCCATGCACTCCCCACCTGAGAATAGTTTGACTTTGGCTGCCATCACTTTTTCTGGTAAAGGCAATCTATGCTGTCCTTAAGACAATCCAGCGCAGTCTGCATTACTAGAGACCGAGCTTTTGCTCTTACTGCAGCTGATTTCTCCTTTTCTGATGAACTCTCTTTCCTCTTGGCTTCTGAGACACTGCATGTGACTCATTCTTCTCTCATCTCACTGTTCCTTTCCCCCTCAGTGGTAGATTATTGTTTCTTTCTCCTTACCTTAAATATTAGTGCTCCCTAGGGTGATGGTGTGGACCCACTCCCTGCTCATCTACCCCTTCGATTTTAACTGCCTTTTTACAAGCCAAGTGATTCAACAACTATTTCTGGGGCTCCCAGTAGGTGTCAGGCACTGGGAAGATATAGGTGAGAAAGCCAAGCATGGTCCTTGCCCTTTTGGAGCTCATAGATCAGAACGTATGGCCAGCAGCCTCATGGTCATTGCTGCCTCTCCAGCATCTAATCTATGGCCAGACATCCCATATATATTTGGTGAATGAGTACATACATGGAGTAAAGAGACAATCAGCAGGAACGACACAAATATTTATATAACTATAATGATTACAAGTGCTATAATGGGGAAATACAGGGTACTATGAGTATGTAAGTCTGGGAAATCCCATCTAGTTAGGATTGTGAGTCCAGGGAAACCCCCAGTAAGACGATGCATACGCTTAGCCCTGAGAGATGAATGAACAGGTGTTGGTGAGTCAATTGCACACACTTGTGGATTAGAAGATCTGGTCTGGTGGTAGGAAGTCAAGGAAATGCTCAATCTGATGATTTGTGTTTCTCAGTGAACTGTATGGGAGGTTTATCTACTGAGAATGGAGCGTAGGTGGAGAGGACATCCCACATAGGTTTGCAGAGAGAGGTGAAGGTGTGAAGAGTGTGGAGAATTTAGGGGTGAGCTTAAAGGTAGTAAGCTTTCTAGGCATTGCCCTCTGAAGTAGGGGGTCATTGATTCATGGTGATTCCAAGCTGCCCAGCAGTGTGATTTCTTCAATGCACTCAGCTTCTTGGGTCAAGTTGTGAAGAAGGGACCGTTGGGCTCATGCAAGTTGGGGCTCATCATGTGAGTGTAATGGTCAGAAGGATGGGCAGGGGAAGTTGAGGACATTTAAAAAAAGGACTATAATGACAAATTATGGAATTTAAGCAAGCAAGTAAAGTCAGGTATCAAAAGAATCTTGATTTAGCTCAGGACAGCAGGGTGCTGCGTTTAAAATACCCACTTCCCTACACACCCTTCCATCTAGACTGGCATGTGGAAGAGTTCTGGCCAATGACATATATGCAAATGTTGCTTGGTGTGACTTTTCTGTGGGTTTTTTAAGAAGGAAAAACTCATGTGGGATGTGTCTTCTGTTCTTTGTCCTACTTCATTCCTAGAATGAGATGGAGAGGCTGGAGGTGAAGCTACTCTGTTGAGATCATGAGTGTATCTGTTAGCCATTGCCACAATAATGCTGCAGAACAAACCACCCCAAACCTTAATGTCTCATGAAACTCCCGGTTGTCTGCAATTCAGCTGATCTAGGCAGGGCTGGTTGGCCAGCACTGCTGCTGGCTGCGACAGCTGGGGTGTCACTGCTCCAAGTGACTCTTCTCCTCCTTCTAGGGCGTGCTTTTCTCACAGGCAATGGAAGAAGCCCAAGAGGACAAGTGAGAATGCACAAAGTCTCTTTTAAGGCCTAGGCATAGAGCTGGCACATAATCACTTTCTGCCTCATCCTATTGGCCAAAATATTGATAAACCCAGAGCCAAAGGGCAGGGGACATATTTCTCTCTTTAGTAGAGAAATATGCAAAGTCACATGATAAAAGGCATGGCTACAGGGAGAAGCAAAGCAATGGGGTCAGTAATGCAATTTACTACAATGGCGAGGGGAAAGCTACCCTCAAAAAATGGCAGATCAGGAAGCCAAAAGGAGTCTGATGACTTCCTCAAGCAGCCTACCTATCGTGAGGGTAGGAAAAATCAATTCCTATGTGGCTAAGTCACTGCAGCTGGATTTTCATTACATGAGTACAATTTCTGAGTTACATGGGGAGCTTGAGGTTGGGAAGAAAGTGAAGGGACCACTGGCTGGAGCCTTGTGAGATCGAAGAAAGGTGCCATGGAAGGAAACTCAAATGGTAATACATTTTGATTGGAGAGTGGACATTTTTGATGAGTGATTTCAGAGGTGGTGGAGCTCCTGGTGGTGACAGGTCCTGAAGGGTGACAGGTGTGGAAGAGAGGACACCGGAGACGAGGAGGTCAAGAACTGACAAGCCAGCTTGCGGGAGGGATTCCCCATCTGGACACTCAAGACAACACGAACGCGCTGGGTGGAGAAAAGCCTGGGATCCGGGATCCTTCCCTGCATGAGGAAGAGTGGTCAGTAGAGACCTGGAATGAGAGAGAGAGAGGGTGGGATAGCCAAATGGCAAGGGTCTCAAGGGAGCCAGGGGTTTATAAGAAGATGGCAGAGAAGTGATGCCCAATTTCATATTCGCCGTGTCTGCTGTCCCTTGAGATGTGGACACATAGAACAAAACCTCCAGATGTTTGCATTTCGTGACACCCAGGCATTTCCAGCTCAGCATATCTGAGGCTGCACTCACCATATTGCTCCGAAAACCCACCTCCCCTCCTGCTGCCTCTTCAGGGAATGACCTGCCATCCACTGACCCAAACCAGAAACCTGGAGGTCCTTCCAGCATCTCCCCTTCCTCAGCCTACCGCTACATCCTACTAATTTCATATCACAAATATGTTTCAACGCATCCCCTTCTTTGTACCCTATTCCAGACCTCCATCATCTCCCACCAGCTCCTCTGCCTCATTCCCCTAACCATGCTCCCCGCCTCCAGGATCTCCCCATGAAATCCATTATCTGACACCTCAGGGAACCACTCCAATGTTGGCTGAATCTGAAATCACACTCTGCACAAGAGACGGATCATGAAATACCTGCTTTGTCTCTCAGACTCATGAATATGAAAACGGATTCCTGAAGCTGGCAGGGTGGGGGGAGTAGGTGTAGGGGATAAGCGTGGGTTGCCCTGAGAGGCAGGGGCTCACCCACGGAAGCCCGGGCTTGTCCAGTCTTGGGACAAGCTGAGAGCCCAGTCCTCTCTGTGCACCAACTGGATGGTCTCGGTTGTTGTGGGGACCAAAATAGCCTTCCATTGCTAGCTGCCTTGGAGGTCCCACAGATGTCTGAGTGTGGGACAGTGAGTGTGTGTCTCGCAGAGAGGCCGGGGGAGGGGAGGCCAGATGGCAAGATGTGGGGGGTGAGGAGGGTGGGGAGGGGCTGGCGGCAGCTGGGAAGGATCAATGGCTTTTCCCTTTCTGTGTTTGCCTGTGTTGCTATCCCTGCTCAGATGAAAGAAATTCAAATAGTTATTGATTCGCGCAGAGGGGAGAGCATGGGGGTGTGGTCGGGCTTCCTTACAGCTGCACCCAGCCCCAGCGTCCTCCCCGGGGCCCTGCT
Organism: Panthera tigris; assembly: GCF_018350195.1. Taxonomy (NCBI): domain Eukaryota; kingdom Metazoa; phylum Chordata; class Mammalia; order Carnivora; family Felidae; genus Panthera; species Panthera tigris. The sequence continues at coordinate 29,357,226 of NC_056667.1, forward strand.
CCTGCCTCCATCCTATTCCCCAGCCCCTGTCCCCGCACCTACCCTAGTCTTTGGCTTGGGGCAGTCATGTGTTCCGTTAAAAATACTTCCCTACAAGCTTTTTCATTCAGCGCAGATATGTGAAGCCTTGTGGCCAAGGAGAGGGAAACAGAAGTTTCTGGGATGAGAGTCTGGACCCCCTCCCCCGCCCCTTGGCCTGAGGTCACGGAGAAAGATTTGAGTAGGAGTCACAAAACTGGGGGGCCTGAGGGCCAATGCTAGCCTTCCCTGCCCTTGGAAGCTACGAAAGGTTTTTACTTTTTTAAAGGGCTGTTAAGGAAAACAAAGAGGCTAAGAGCTGGTGGCTTGCAAGGCCTGAAGCATTTGCTATGTGGCAAAAGTTTTCCTTTATGGCAAACCAGGGCTGAGACCTGGTTGATGCTTTTGTTTTGCTTGTGGTTTTACAGGTGAGTTTACCCCAAGTCTAAGCATGAGGACCCAAGAGCCGTTGGGCTGCCTCCCCCGGACCACAGCTCTCTGCAATCTCCACCTATTGAGGGACAGGAAAGGGGCCAGTCCCCTCGGTGAAAGCCCACAGCGGCTTTGCAAGGGCTTTGTGGCCCCAGTGCCCACCCCCTACCCCCAACTGCCCTCTCCATCCTCTGGACGGCACACAGGGATGCTTTGACCAGCTGAGGCCAGTCAAGGACTGGCTCCTTTCCAGGAGTTGTTCAGAGGAGCAGTGACCGCAGGGCAGACGGGGGCCAGATGCTGCGTGTCTGTCATAGGGCTGCCTCCTAAGGCCCACACAGCTCCTAGCCTGGGGCCTGTCCCGTCTTCTCAGCAGCCTTCGGCTTTGTCGGCAGGATTGCAGACCCCCCGGGGCCCTGTGATAAGGGACAGTCCAAGGGCTCTAGTCCCCACAGTGCTGTCGTCCTGGCTGGGTGACCGAGGGCGAGCCACCAAACTCCTCTGAATCTCCAGTTTCCTCAGCTTTTAAATGGGGATAACCAAAATTGCCTGCAAGCGTCCTTTAAAGCATTTATTATACGCAATTCTGGTTCTGTGCCACTATTTCACAGAGATAAGTGACCAGAAAAAGTTGCACGGTATATACATTTCTGGCCTGCTTCCCACTGGCTGCAAAGGGCGTGCGTGCCGGTGTGGAGCCGGCGCCCTGGGCTAGGAAGGCAGGCGCTGTCGTGCCTGCTCTTGGGGCCCTGCTGAAGCTCACAGAGTGGGCTTGAGGCCGCTGTCATGGGTCAATGCAAGCAAAGGGTTTGGGGGCACAGCTGCACCCGAGGGTATGTGTATGGAATGGCTCCTTCTCAGGGCCAGGTGCTGGGAGGGAAAAGGCCATGGCTCATGGGAGGTGCTGAGCTCGCAGCTGACCCCACCCCGTGGGATGTGCAGAAGTCAGCAGGAAGGGGCATCGATCGCCATCGGCAGCTGGGCCACGTGGGCTGCCTATCGATTGGAGGCCTGTCTCTCCCCACCCCTGCCTCCCCCTTCCCCTGGCGGAGAGCGAGAGTCCCTGTTGCCTTCTGCCTCTGACAGCACCTGGGAGGGGAGGGGAGAAGAGGGCAGAGAGAGACCAAGAAATCTTCCTGATCCCCCTGGACAAAGAGATCCGGCAGCTGCACGTAATTCGTAATTCTCGGGACTCCGATAATCCTTAATCCAGCCCCATTTGCACATAAATGCAGCGCCTGGCTTCTGACCCCGGGGGTCCTGGGAGCCCTTTGGGGGGTTTGCTCCCCTTTATTTACTCTGGGAGTTTTCATTGGCAGAAAGCCCCTCTGGCCTCCTGGCACTGAAAGGAAGAGGCCTTCCCAAAGAAGTCCCTTTCTGGGAATGGAAGAGACTCACTGCGAACGGATCTCCTCAGTATCCAGGACTCCAGATGCACCCCCCCCCTCCGCCCCCAAAGGGCTGGGGTGGGGTGGGGGGGATGCCCACGGGGCTGGTCCTGCTGGCTGTGCTGTGGATGGGACCTCAGTTTACCGGCCCCTCGATACTGGTGTGGGGTGGGTAGAGAGTCCTGGGGTGGACTGGTGGGGACAGAAAGACAGGGAATCTCAGGATTTGGAGCTGGAGAATTTGCAGCTGTGGAAAGACAGCCCCTTGATGGTCTTACTTGGGACAGAGACAGAGAGACAGAGAGAGGTGTGCCTCTCTCTCAACATTTATTGAGAATTTCCTGGGTGCCCGGTACTGCACTCAGTGTTTTACAAACATTATGTCACTTTATGCCATAACAACTCTTCAAAGTAAAGTAGCGAAGATTATCCACATTTTGTAAGTAAGGACGCGGAAGCTCTGATAGTCGAAGTGAGTTACTCAATATCTTCGTGGTTGTAAGTGCTCGTTCTCCTGCGTCTGACTCCAAAGGCAGAAAGAACACTCTCGTGTTGCAGGCTGCTTTGGTTCTTCCCATTGCTGGCCCATCCCTCAGACACCGGAGGACGCCAGGTACAGGCTGAGCCATCTTCCAGGGCCTCGGGTAGTGGCTAAGTACTTGGGCTCTGATGGCCCGGGGTTCACATTCCAGCTCCCCTGCTTCTCAGGTTTTCAAGGGAGCTGCTGCTCTGGCCCTTCTCTGGCCCCACCCCTCCTCCAGGGTGAGGGATCCATGGGCAAGTGCCCATCTGGAGCCCTGCTGCCCCTCCAGATGAAGATCATGTTCCAAGTACCTCGGACACCAGAGTTCCTGGCCCAAATGGCCCCACACCCACTCTCAGGACTCTGTGAGCCTCTTCCTTGGGTCTGCCCTCCTGGGGGCAGGCCGCCCTGTGAGGTGTGGTCAAAAGGCAGCTGTTTGCAGGCATTGGGGTCTTAGGTGTGGACAAAACAGGAAGCCAGGGACACCTGCGTGGCTCCGTCGGTTGAGCGGCTGACTTCGGCTCAGGTCATGATCTTACGGTCTGTGAGCTCGAACCCCGTGTCAGGCTCTGTGCTGGCAGCTAGGAGCCTGGAGCCTGCTTCGGATTCTGAGTCTCCTTCTCTCTCTGCCCCTCCCCAACTTGTGCTCTGTCTTTCTATGTCTCTCAAAAAATAAATAAATGTTAAAAAAATTAAAAAAAAAAAAAGCAGGAAGCCAGGCTGTGGCAAGTGCGGGACTCTGCTGAGTCCAAGAATTGAAATGCAAATCTACCTTTCTAGGCCCTTGTGAATATTTACGTGTGAAGGTATGTCATTAGACATATTTATAATTTTTCTAAGCTCAGGCTTATGGTACATGGGCTTCTATTTGTGCTGTTGCTTGGGGCCCTTCGGATGTTAGGGGTGGCCCGGCTCAGAGTCTGGAGCCAGACTGGCTGCCTGGGTTCAAATTCTGGGTTCTGCCTTTACCCGCTATGTGACCTTGAGGAAGTTATTAAGTCCCTTTGTGCCTCCTGGCTTTTCATCCGTAGGAGAATAGCACCTCCCTCATAAGGTTATCGTAAGAATTAAGAAAGATTATACACTTGAAGTACTTAGAAATACTGCCTGGAACATAGTTAATGCTGACACGGGTTTAGCTTTTTTCGATCTCAGAATGGCTGTATTTAGAAGGATCTGATGTAACTTTGTGCGACCCCAGAGGCAGGGCAAGGGCATGGGAAGAGGAGGAGGTCAGGAGGGATACGGAGCAAGGGGCTCTGCCACTCTTGCTGTGTAACCCTTTGCAAATTCCTTGGCCTCTCTGAGTCTCCTTCCTCTTCTTTAAAGTGGGGATGATTTGGACTATATCAAGATGGAGAACAGATAAGGATTAAATGAGAAAATGTCTGACCGTGCCTGACCCAGTACCCAGTACAGGGTAGAGAGGTGACAGTCTTCCAGTTTTTCTTTCCATTTTCCTCTCTCTTCCCTCTCTACTCCTCACTCAGATTTATAGGCACTTGCCTCATTTCATCTGTGCGACCATGAGGGGTGGGTTTTCCAGAGTGGGATACCGAGGCTCAGGGAGGGAAGTGATTTTCCTAAGGTCACACGGTGATCCGTGGAAGAACCAGGGCTTGGGCCACCAGTGGTGGAGAGGACAGAGGGATGCCCCCACCCACTATGGCTGGTGCTCAAGTATTGACGTGCAGTGTCCATGGACGCCCCAGGAGGTGGCTGGGGTGACTCTCAGGCCCCCCTGCCCCCATCACTGCACAACTGACAAGACAGAGCCCCAAGGATGTGAAGAGACCTTTCCAGAGTTGACTTGTCTCTGCTACCAGTTTTCTGTTTTGGAAAGTGTGATAAGTAAGCATTCCTAAAGCTGGCTGCAGCTTTGAGCATGTTCCTCTTTGCAACCTGATTTCTCACTGTCTCCCAAAGGATGGGCAGAACGATTATGTGATGTCTGGTACCTTCCCCCCCTGGATTGGACACTGATTTCAAGAATTCCCTGAGGGGCTAGCCTCTCATTTCAATATGTTAATGTGTGGAATCGAATGGCATATTTATTGCTTATGTAGATGCTAGTTATTTACATGGGAAACTGATTTATCTATTAGATAATTAGTAAACTTCAATAATTGCAGAAACCTTTTAGCAATCAGTTGACATTTAATTAACATACAATAACTGTCTTATTAAATCTACATTAAATGCCTATTGGAGTTAATTAAAACTCATACCTATGACTCCACATTCTTTGGGAATCCTCATTAAAGCCCACCAGTAAGAATGCAGATAGGAAAATTCCCGGGAAAGCAGTTTGTAATGGAATTACTTAAGTCCATGAATGGGACTCAAACATTTATTCACCGCCTACTACGTACCTAAAACAAAGGCAAACAAGATAGAAATGGGCCTTGCCTTCAAGAAACATACAATCTGGTGGGGGATATGGAGATGGTTCAAACAGTCACGTTGACAAATGTTACTCTGGAACGCCGACAGGTACAACGAAGGGCAGGTAGGCAATGGGAAGCTCCAGAGTAGGGGGATTTGACCTGGTCTTGGGAGTCAAGGTGGCTGCTTGAGCTATCCAGGGAACGAGGGATGAGAAGGTGCTCCAAGCAGAGGGAACAGCATCTGTGAAGGCTCTGGGGAAGGAGGGAGCATGGCCAGTAGGCGGGGCTAAAGGCCAGTGTTGTAGAGCGAGGAACGGAGAGGAACATGGAGACAGGGTTTGCGGTCCTTCTCCTACATGGGACAACGGAAAGTGGGAATTAGTGCGTGCACGTGCTTGAGCAGCATGCTCGGATTTGTGTTTAGAGAAGACCTTCTGGCGGCAGCTGGGAGAACGGGCTGGAGGAGGACCTGACCTGAATGGGTGTGTGCAAACCAGCCAGGAGGCTGTTGCAGTGGCGGTCCGGGTGAGAGACTCTGGCAGCTTGGGCCAGACGACAGAAAGTGGCGAGACGGAGATGAAACATTCAACCCTCGACAGGAGTTGGATGGCAAGCGAGGGATTCAGGAAGACCTCTGCATGTTTGGCTTGTGGAACCGGCTGGCCAGCGCCACTCACTGGAAGCAGGAACGCTGGGAGAGGTTCAGATTTGGAGTGAAGACCAGGATGGTCTTGGATATGTTGAGGATGGGATAGCCAAGAAAAGATGTGAAATAGACAGAGGCCTCGAACTCGGAAGGAGGTTGGGGGTGAAGATTTAAAAGATCCCCATGCTTGGGTTCACTCCAGCGATCCCGATTTAATTCGTCTGAGCTGCAGGTGATTCTATCGTGCAGCCAAGTTGGAAAACAACCAGTCTAAGTGGGAAGCACAGACACATAACTGGGATTTCGTTATCCGCTGCCTTGAACTGAGCATCTCTAGCTGGTTCGGTTCACCTCCACCAGGGCCCATTCTCATCTGCCCAGATATGGGAGCCCATATTATTGTTGATGGTATCATAATAATCACGTCACCCTTGGTGCAGAATGCTTACTGTACTCTAGGACTGTGCTGAGTCTGCCATCTATGTCTAAGGCAGAGCCCCGGTCCTCAGCATTTTGTTGGAGGGGGAAAAAAAAAAAGAGGCAAGATTGCCAGGGGCCTCCTCCCTTCCCTGTGAGCTGCCTTGATTTGGAGCCACAGAAAGCTAACAGAGAAGAAAGGAGAGAATTCACGTGTATTGAATAGGTCACGAAACGATCGTAATGGACCCAAATTCACCTATATCTTATCAGACCTTGTTGAAAAGCCAGCACTTCTCAAAACGTATTCCAAAATTAAATGGTATTACTTGAGGGGGGGGTGGGGAGAAGGGGCTTTTGTGGTCAAATAAGTTTAGACACGGCTGGACTCAGGTCCTTTATTGTGCTTCCATGAGGCTCCAAGATGGGTAGAGAGTATGCAGTTTCCTGATTTTATTTAAACCAAAGAATATGCTTCTTTTCTTTTATCTTCTATTAAAACAGAGCACCTCGGGGCGCCTGGGTGGCTCAGTCGGTTAAGTGGCCGACTTCGGCTCAGGTCATGATCTCATGGTCTGTGAGTTTGAGCCCCGCATCGGGCTCTGTGCTGACAGCTCAGAGCCTGGAGCCTGTTTCAGATTCTGTGTCTCCCTCTCTCTGACCCTCTCCTGTTCATGCTCTGTCTCTCTCTGTCTCAAAAAAAAAAAAAAAATAAATAAATAAACGTTAAAAAAAAATTAAAAAAAAAAAATAAAACAGAGCACCTAGCTCAGAGTTTCTCAAAGTGTGGGCCCCCAAACCACCTGCATGAGAGCAGCCTGAGGGAGAGTCTTAAAAATGCAGACTTTGGTCCCCACTCAGACCCTCACCCCTGTGTGGAAAGCTCCCCAGATGGGGCTCAAGAGAGCTGGCCATGTTATCAAATGCGCTAGATGATTCTAGTACCCACTAAGCTTTTATAATCACTCTCCTGGAAGGCTAATGTTCTGAGAAACACACTTCGGGAATTGCTGCTATGGACTGGATATATCTTTATCCTCCATGAATTGCTATTGTAAAATGGATCTAGATGCTGTAAGAAACAAAGTACAAATTGACTCGAATTGTTCCCCAAACCCAGAGTCCTTTTTGTTAAACACTGATGTTCTTGACTGGGAGTTGGGGAGATAAAAGTACAATCGGGTCAGCGGTGGGATACCTGGAAATTAACAAGGGGTTCTCAAAATGTGGGCTAGAGCTGCAGAAACCCCCCTACGGCAGGGGCTCTCCGGCTGAGCCCTGCACAGCCTGGGATTCCTCAGAAGTCATGGAGAGTGGAAGGAAAGGTAACTCTCTGCCTGTCCGATTTTAATCAGAGCAGTTTTACTATGATCTGTTTAAATTTTGTTTGAAATCAGGGTCTAGCTTTAAAAAAAAAAAAAAAAAAAGTTTGCTGGCCGCTGATGCACTTCCTACATTTGTCAGAGGAGGGATCTGTGACCCAGAGAGGGAAAGGGACTTCTCAAGAGTCACCCAACCGGCCAGTGGCAGAACCTCCAGGGCCTCCCTGGCCGGCACTTGGCCTGAATCGCCGTGCAGAGTCAGGCCTGTTAAGATGCAGCCCACGGCCTGGGCGGCCAAAGTCAGCTGTAAGTCAGAGCCAGGACGCAGCCCGTGGAGAGCCCGCGTTGTCCTCCTTGGGGCTGACCTCCCTCCCTGGCCTCACCGCTCCTCTCCTCGCTGCCTTTTCTGAGCACCTAAGCATATGTATGAAGGGGAAATCAAACGCCTGACTCCAACTTGACAGAACTGCTGAACTAAGAGCCATATAATGTCCTCTACTGAAGGACATCACCTTGTCAAGATAAAGCTTGGTAAATGTTCCGCAGGAAGCCAGGCTTCCAGGGTGGGGTCATGTATATTCATGTATCCTTCAAGCCTGCCCACTGCCCCACCGCCAGCTTCCTGCCAGCCTGCTGACCGGCCGGGCAGCCCTGGAGGCAGCGGAGCGTGGGGGACGAGGTTCCCGCACTGCCCACCTCTGACTGGGAACGGGTGCTGGTGGGGGGCTCCTCTCTTGCCTTTATGGATTGCAAGTCCATTTCCCTTCACAGCCCTCCTGTTCGCCTTCTCCATACTCTGCAACTTTGGGGATCACCAAAGGTACCCAGCAAACTCCTAAGTGTGGCATTCAAGGCCCTTTGTGAGCGACGCTGGCCTCCCTCTGTAGCACCTCCATGGACTCTGTGCAGGAACCACACAGAGCGGCTTTTTCTCCCTTGCCCTCACCTCCAGACCCACTCACACCTCCAGACCCTCTTACACGACTGTGCCTCTGCCCCGTGCGGTCCCTGCCTGTGACTCCTTTTCTCCTTTCTCTGCTTGGAGAAGTCTCATTGTCCCTTTAAGAGCCAGATCAAAGGTTATCCCCTCTGAAACATCTCCTGGCCCATCCAGACTGATCTGTCACTCCCTCCTGGTGGCCACCAGACAACAGCCTGGCGTTCTGGCACATCCCTCCCTCATAAACTTTGAATGCTGGCTTATATGTCTCTTCCCCTTTTTCCACCCAGAGCTCCTTGAGGTCAGGGCAGCACCCCCAGAACCTGAGCGGGGACCAGAAAGTGTGACCTGATGTTCTGGTTGCGATTTCCGTATGCAGTCGTTTGCTAGGGCAGCAATAACAATTGTCACAGACGCGGAGACTTGAGCAACAGACAGTCTGGAGGCTGGAAGTCTGAGATCCAGGAGTCGGAAGAGCTGGTTTCCATTGAGCCTTCTCTCCTTGGTTCGTAGTGACTGCCTTCTCCCTGTGTCTTCACATTGTCTTCCCTTGATTCGTGTCTGCGTCTTAGTCTCCTCTTTCTGTAAGGACATCAATCGTACTGGCTTCGGTCTGCCCCAAACTTAACCATTTCTTTAAAGATCCTGTCTCTAGGGGTGCCTGAGTGGCTCAGTCGGTTGAGCGTCTGTCTCTTGATTTTGGCTCAGGTCATGATCTCACAGTTCGTTTGAGCCCCGAGTCGGACTCTGGACTGATAATGCAGAGCCTTCTTGCCTGCTTGGGATTCTCTCTCTCTGTCTCTGTCTCTCAATAAATAAATAAATATTAAAAAATAATAGTAAAGATCCTATCTCTAAATACAGATATATTCTGAAGTATTGAGGGTTAGGACTTCAACACATGAATTTTGGGGAACACAACTCAGCCTACAACACTATATAACAAAATTTCCTCCACACTTAGCATCTTTTTTTTAGTTTTTTTTTTTTTTTTATTTTTGAGGGAGAGACAGAGAGAATGAGTATAAGTGGGGGAGGGGCAGAGAAAGAGAGGGACAGAGGATCTGAAGTGGGCTCCATGCTGACAGCAAAGAACCCATGCGGGGCTTGAACTCACAAATTGTGAGATCATGACCTGAGCCGAAGTCAGGTGCTCAACCAACTGAGTCACCCAGGTGCCCTCAAACTTAGCATCTCAAAGTGACAATGTTATTATGCTCATAGATTCTATGGGTCAGGAGACTGTGGGGATGGCTTATTTCTGCTCCACGATGTCTGGGGTCTTGGCGAGGACAATTCGAAGGCCAGGAGCCAGAATCATCTGAAGGCTCATGCACCCACAAGCCTAGCATGTGGGCCAGGATGCCACAAAGACTGGAATCAGGACTGAAATGCCTACAGGTGTCTTTTCCAGGTGGCTTGGTTTCCTCCCAGCATGGCGGCCTCCGGGGGGGTTGGGCTTCTTACCTGGTGGCCCAGGGCTCCAAGAGGAGATGTTCTAGTGAACAAGATGGAGCCACATCACTTTTTAGGACCCAGCCTTGGGGTCATACAGCCTCGCTTCCCTTGTGCTCTAAGGGCTGAAGCAGTCACATGTTCATGCAGATTCTAGGAGAGGGGAATTAGGCTCCACCCACCCTTTGATAGGACAGAGGCAGAGCCACCTGGAGAAGAGCATCGTTGTGGCCATCTTTTTAGAGAATGCAGCCCGCACAACTGAGCTAACCAGAATTCAAGGGGATGCAACGTAATCATCATTATAGGACGTGTTGGAGATGGCTGCAGGCAGGGGAAAACAATGCTGGTTCCCTTGCCTTTCTTGGGACATTATTTTGCTCAGACCTATGTTTTGGGGTTCGGTGTATTTTTTTTCCAATTTTTTTTTTAAATTTTTTTTTCTTTTTATTTTCAACGTTTTTTTTATTTATTTTTGGGACAGAGAGAGACAGAGCATGAACGGGGGAGGGGCAGAGAGAGAGGGAGACACAGAATCGGAAACAGGCTCCAGGCTCAGAGCCATCAGCCCAGAGCCCAATGCGGGGCTTGAACTCATGAACTGCGAGATCATGACCTGAGCTGAAGTCGGATGCTCAACTGACTGAGCCACCCAGGCGCCCCGGGGTTCGGTGTCTGTAATCTTCATGTTTACCTGATGCAATGACCACACCTATCACCTGCCACCCATCCCGTGCTAGCTGTGCAACTCTGGAGGTCAGTGAACTCGCAAAGCATTCAACACGGGGCCTGAAGCGTGGCCAATATCCATGGTTTTTGAGTTCCCTGTGGGCTAAGCATTTAGAATCATCTGTCTCATCTGCATGTATTTCTCCAGTGCCTTCAGGGGGCCCGACACTATGTTTAGGATCTTATCTATCATTTGCACAGTGAACGGTATTTGTGGCTTTTGTCATTCAGCAAACACGGTCATTGTTCAGTCATTCAACAAATGCCATGACGGCATCCATCCCAGGGAAAGACGAGGCTCTTGGCAGAGGGGGCCGCTCTCCAGCAAATGCCATGTTCAAGATGCATCGGGCAGAATTCTAATAGCATCCGTGGGTTTCATTTTGCCCATTACGACACCATTATATTTTAAAGCTTGTCTTTCTAACTCTCTTATTTTTCTTCTAGACTGCGCGCCTGCTATATGGCTCCAGTTTCTCTAACCATTAGGAGGGTATTATAGTTACTGGAGATTCATCTATCATTTTATGAGCCTCTTTCAAGAGAGGAAATAACAGGTTGTTTCAAGTGTGAAGTGACGGCTCACAAAGCCCCGTGGAACAGGCATCCTGCTCCCGGGGGACCAGCCAAGCGGTGTTTATCTTTGACACAATAAGCAAAAGATCAGAAATGATTACAACCAATGGCAGAGTAAACAAACCATCCGCAGCAAAGGGCACCTGCCCAAATGCCGGAAATTGGATCCACACGCAGCTGCCAGTTCCAGGCTGTGGCCCTGACAGCTCCTTCGTGCTTCTGAGGGTTGCGGAGGGTGGCAGGACGCAGGCTCACCCCATTCCTGCCCTAAATGCCTTGGCAGGAAGGACCCAAATCTGAATCCCGTTAGGGGCTCGTGTCCCCTTGGGCTTAAGTCCAGCCTCCTTACCCTGGCTCAAAAAGCCCTCATGATCTTGTCTATGGAATCCGCTGCTTTGTCCGCGTTGCCTGGAACAACGTCTGGCACAGTCCAGACATTCAGTAAATATTTGTTGGCAGAGGGAATGAACGGTCCGGCCCCCGCCTACGCCTCTAGCTCCGTCTCTTGCTCCGTCCTTCCTGTGGTCTTTACTGGATTCCTTTTAGGTTCTAGAATGCGGCCTGCTTTGCTTCCCTTTCCTTTGCATGTTCTGGCTCCTCTGCTTAAAACACTCTTTCCCTCTTCCTCGTGAACTCCACACCCTCCGTGGGTCTCAGCTCAGATGCCCCTTCTTCCAAGAAGCCCTGAGCCCGATGCTCCTGGGCCCACCCACCCCAATAGCACGTTTTCTTTCGGAGCCTCTCGTCGATCTCTCCACCGGGATGTAAGCTCTCTGAGGGCGCACACGACTGCCTTTTGCAGTGGAAGGTGAGCGGAAACGATCTGTGTCCCTTCTGGACCCACGTGGTTAAGTAGGGGGCACCCAACCCTTTGCACCCTCTGTCTTCCCTCCTTGTTGAACCGGATGCAAAGACTCTAGTGAAGAACTCTGGAGAGGCCCTGGATGGAAGGCACTAGATGGTTTCTGAGCTCCCTGGGAGAGGTGATCAGAGGCAACATAGGTGCTGGACGTTGCACGAATGTCAAATGAACAATGTCAAATGTTAAGCCACTGATACGTTGGGGATGCTCATTACAGCGGCTGGCGTTTCAGGAGAAGCCCACACTCCTTTCCGAATATTCAGGACCTTTCAAGGTATGATTTCTGCTTTTTTTTCCCATCTTGTTTTCTTTCTTTCTTTTTAAAAGAATGCTTATTTGTTTTTTTTTTTTTTTTTTTTTTTTAATTTTTTTTTTTTTAACATTTATTTTTGAGACAGAGAGAGACAGAGCATGAATGGGGGAGGGTCAGAGAGAGGGAGACACAGAATCTGAAACAGGCTCCAGGCTCTAAGCTGTCAGCATAGAGCCCGACGCGGGGCTCGAACTCACGGACTGTGAGATCATGACCTGAGCCGAAGCCGGCCGCTCAACCGACTGAGCCACCCAGGCGCCCCAGAATGCTTATTTGTTTTTGAGAGAGAGAGAGAGAGAGAGAGCACGAGCAGGGGAGGGGCAGAGAGAGAGAGAGGGACAGAGAATCCAAAGTAGGCTCCAGGCTCTGAGCTGTCAACACAGAGCCCGACGCAGGGCTCGAACCCACAACCGTGAGATCATGACCTGAGCTGAGGGACGAAGGACGCTTAACCAACTAAGCCACCCAGAGGCCCCTCCCATCTTGTTTTCCATGAATCTCCTTTATCCGCACAGTGTGAGAACCTAAGCCCCTCCTCTCTCATTTGTGCCCTGGGCATTTTTGCATCCAAGACTTTGTTCGGGCCTTTCGTCCCATCAGGACACGGCCAAGCTTCAGGCTCCACCCACATGCCACCTTTTCCTGGAAGCCTACCTAGATTGTCCTCTGAAATCCCACAGTCCCTTAGCTGTGCTTCCCTGAGGATCTCTCTTAGCCTGTGTGTCCTTAACAGCAGAGCCTGAAGAACAGGCTCTTGTGTGTTTCATTTATTTAGAATGTGGCACCAGGGAGCATGCGTGAGGGTTCAGGTGGGTGAAATGAGGAAGGAAGGAATTCCGATACAAAAACGGGTTGCTGAGGGGACCACCAACAAGGCCTTAAAGAACGAGTCCTGGGGCTGGCTGTCTGCCCGAGGGAATGAAAGGTAGCCCCACTGGTACTAACTATCTCCCCTTCCAGCCTGTGTGGGTTCCCTCTGATACTTCTCCTGGCTTCAGAGAAGGCCAGAGCAGGAAGTCAGTGTTGTGGCCTCACACCTGGCTGTGTCGGGTTGTGAGTGTTATGGTTGCACACCCACAAGGAGCTGCTCCAAGCCTGTGTAGAGCTGGTCACTCAGCAGAGAAGCAGGAGTCGCAGGGGTGCAGAGAGGTGTGGAAGTGACACATAAGAAGTGACTCACGTATGGCCTTTCCCCCAGTCTACCTGCGATTACCATTCTTATGAACATAATGTTTTTATTTGTCTAATTTGAGGATTCTTTTACTATTATTAAAAACATTTTTTTTTAACTTTATTCTAGAGAGAGAGAGAGAGAGCGAGCAGAGAAGGTGGGAGGGAGAGAGAGAGAATCCCGAGCAGGCCCCACACTCAGCGCAGAGCCCGACGCAGGGATCGATCCCGCAGCCCTGGGATCATGACCTGAGCCGAAATCAGAGTTGGATGCTCAACCCACTGAGCCACCCAGGTGCCCCTGTCTGACTTGCGGATTCTGGAAGGTAGGAACTCTATTTATCCCCGAGTCCTAGTGTGTGTAGGGCTCAAATATGACGAATGAATGAATGGATGGATGAATGAATGAAAAGTTTCAAATGATTGTTTTTTCTCTGCAGAGGGAAAATTTAGACCATGCCCAGGGGAAATCCTCCTTTCAAGGGGAATTACAAAAGGAGGGAGCAGGGTAGTTACCTCAAGAGAAAATCTTGAACAAAATAATAATAATAATAATGATGATGATAGCTAATATCAAGTTGGTATTTGCCATGTGCCAAGTGGTTTACACACTCTTTGTGTGAGCTTACTGGAGTCTCACAACAGCCCCATCAAGTATTGTCATAATTATTCCCAATACACAGATGGAGAAGTGGCTGCAGGGAGAGACAGAAAAAATTGCTCCAGGTCCCGTGAGCGGGAGGGCTGGGATTTGCATCTGGGACGTGGTCTGATTTCCACATCTGCATCTGTGCGCTCGCCATCGCATGTGTGGCCGCGGAGAGCACACAGGGCAGGGAGGGTGGCTGCCTGGGACATCTGTACCACAGACCCTGCAAGCTGGAAGGGGCACGGGTGTGTTGGGATTTACATTTGCAAAGGCTTCTAGTAAAAGTCTGCAAGTGTAACATTCTTGCTAGCTCCTGCCTCTGCCTGCAAGGGAGGGGATGAAATTCACAATTTTATCTTCTAAGTGTTTTGCTCACTCTCTTTTCTTGCAAACCGCTAAGAAAAAAACCAAACCAAACCAAACCATACTGATTTGAATAGGCAAATGATATTCCCCAAAAGAAATACACATGAACAACAAAGAAGTAAAAACGTTACTTGTACACAAAAAAATAAGTTAAAACAATAGTATGCCTCCCCCTCCCGCCCCCGCATCCCCAAAGCAGACCTCTTAACTTTCTTACTGCACGTGGTAGCCTGGGTTGGCCAAGACCCGGGGCGGGGGGGGGGGGGGGGGGGGGGGGGGGGGGACATGTTCTTCTATTCACCTCTGGTGAGTCTTTCCAGGGGTGATTTGGAAATACGTATCAGAAGTCTCAAAAGTTTGCACATGCTTTGATCCCGGCGGGCCCCTCTGGAACAGATTGTAAAGAAACGGCCAAGGATGTGCGCAGAGATTTAATTATAAGCGTATTTACCGAACCCCTGTAGATGGTAGTGAAAAAGAGAAAGTAACTTGAATGCCCAACAGTTCCATATCACGGTGGATCATGAGGCTGTCAGTAAAAATGATGTTGTGGAATAATATTTAACGGCATGGAAAGATGCACATGATAAAGTGTTCAGTGAGAAACAGCAGCTTACAAAACAGATGAACTAGTGGAGGTGATAAGACATGTATACAAACAACTCGAACAGGAGTGCTCAGAAGGCCTCCAATCAGCCTACCCCCGGAGGAGAAAAAAAAAAAACCCATAGACTCCAGAAACCAGATTGTCCCGAGTCAGACCTCAGTTCTGCTAAAAACTAGCTAAAACGTTTCAGGGAAGTACCTCAGCCTCGCTGCGCCTGTTTCCTCATCTGTAAGATGAGGATTCATAATGGCACCTACCTAAATAAGGCAGCAGCGGGACTTAGAAGTGTACTGGGCACCTAGTAAGCGAGAGTTTGTTAAGCACAAATTGTGAGGGCTGTATCAGAAATATAAGGAAAGGCCTACAGAGGGAGAATCTCCTTCTCTTGCAGGACATAAGGACCAGCCTCCAAGAGGCGGCTGCACTTTATTGTCTGGGCCCTGAATGAAAACAAGGGCTTTCGTAGGAGGATAAGGAGCAGGTTGAAGGCTGTCCTTTCCCAGTTTTCCCTAGGAGGCCAGCTATGAGGCTTTCCCTGAAGGGAGGCCAGGAGCATCCTCGCTACTGAGCCACACTGGGCCCAAGAGGCACATGGCTTACTGTGGGGAGCTGCTATCTTAAACTTGACTATCCTGGTCCGGCCTTTTCTTTGTGTGCTGCACTTCCAGTTTTGTTGAATGGAGCAGGCTCGCCAGGCAAGTCTTAGGACAGAATGTGAACCGCCCCCCCTCCTCACGGGTCCGTGAGGGCAGAGCTACAGTCTGGGCGCTGGAAGCGTGGGCGATAAAAGGAGGCAGATTTTGGGCACAGTATGGGGAATGACCATTTTAACAGGTAAACCTGTCCAGAACTGAAGTGGACTGCCTGGAGGTAATGAGCTCCCCATCACCAGGGGCATGAAAGTCAAGACTTGAGGATTCTTGGGAAATGGTGTAGTTAGATTAATAAACTTCTGCATTTGCTTTCGACTCTGAGGTTCGATTGTGCCATGATCTTTCGTTTTATTTATTTATTTATTTATTTAAATTTATTTTTTTTTCAACGTTTTTTATTTATTTTTGGGACAGAGAGAGACAGAGCATGAACGGGGGAGGGGCAGAGAGAGAGGGAGACACAGAATCGGAAACAGGCTCCAGGCTCCGAGCCATCAGCCCAGAGCCTGACGCGGGGCTCGAATTCACGGACCGCGAGATCGTGACCTGGCTGAAGTCGGATGCTTAACCGACTGCGCCACCCAGGCGCCCCTCGTTTTATTTTTTTATGTTTATTTATTTTTGAGGGGGGGGGGAGAATGATTGGGGGAGGGGCAGAGAGAGAGGGAGACACACACGCCGAAGCAGGCTCCAGGCTCTGAGCTGTCAACACAGAGCCCGATGTGGGGCTCGAACCCACAGACTGCGCGATTATGACCTGAGCTGAAGTCTGATGCTTTACCGACTGAGCCACTCAGACTCCCCTCATCTTCTTTTTAGAAAGCAAATCATTTTAACAATAAAATAGCTCAAATGTGCACAAATGAAGGTACAAATAATGTGAGAGACACTCCTATCTTTCCACCTAGATTTAAGAGGTTAATTAACGTTTTGCTGTATTTGTTGTAACCCTCTCTTCTTTTTCTAAGAGAAAAATCACAGATCTGGCTAAAGTCCCCACGTTTTCTGTCCTCCCCAGAGGCGACAATGAGCTTAATGTTGTTTTTTTTAAGTCACTCCATACCAGTTTTTATGCATTTAATGCATATATATGTCACCATAAACCATATGTAGTGTGGCTCTTTGTGTTCTTAAAATCAACACTAATTGCATCATACTGTGCCCTTTTGCAACTGATGTTTTCCATTTAATACGTTTTTGAGACTTAACCATCTTGAGGCACGCACTTTTGGTTCACTTAATGTAACAGCTGTATGCTAGCAGTTCATCCTGTGAATGAACTGCACTCGATTTATTCAATCTCTATTTACGGACATTTACGTTGCTTCCTAATTTTTTTCTATCAAAATATCTAAAGGTGGAATTGCTGGGTCATCTTACGCACCCATCTTCAACTTTACCGGATGTGAACAATTTACTCTTCAGAGTGGTGTGTGCGTTTACAGCCTTGTACCAACAGTGAGAGCTCCTGTTCTCCCATCCCCCCAGTTATGTGGCGTTATCAGCCATTCTGATTTCTGCCAATCTGATAAGCATGAAAAAGTATCTCAGTGATGCTTATGTCTACTTTCCTTCCCCCCTCCCCCTCCCTTACACTCACTAGGACCTCCAGACATCTTTGCTCCTGATTGAAACAAAACACAACACGACACAACATTACCAAAATTCCACCATTATGTATGATATTTGCTATTGGGTTTTGGTAGACAGTTCTTACCAGGGTAAGATTTTCTTCCCGGTTAAGAGGTTTTTTTTTAAAATCATGAATTAGTGTTGCTAAATTTTACTGAATGCTTCTTCTGAATCTATTGAGATGATCACATGGTTCTACTGTAATTTGTTAATCTGGTGAATTAACAAGATAGATTTTCATTTTGTTTCGGTACTTCTTAAATAAGTAAAATATTTCAGATATAATTGAAGCCGCGTATGCTCTGCACGGATCTCATTTTTTCCCCACCCTCCCCCCCAGGCAAATACCACCCTAAATTCAGTGTTTATCATTCTCGTGCATATTTTTGCACTATTGCTACATATGTATGCATCATAAACAATATGTGGTGTTGTTTTGCATGTTTTCAAAGTTTATACAAATGGTATGTTACTATGCATATTCCACGATTTGCTTTCCATTTTGATACTTGAATCTCTAGTTCATTCTAGTTGCTATATGACATTGCATTGTGTTGCAATGTAATTGCGATACTGCTACAATTTATCCGTTCTTTTGTTGAGGAACACTAAAGTTGTTTCTAATTTTTCTACTGCAGACAATGGCAAGGATAAATATTCTCATAAAAGGCTCCTTCTGCATAATGCAAAACTGCTTTGTTGGGCCATAGGATATGCTCTTTTTTAAAGTTGTTAAATATGACCAAATTGCTTCCCAAAGCACACTCCCGGAAGTGGAGGTACAGATCGGTTTTTCCCTATCCTCACCGATACTTGGTGTTGTCAGGCTGTTAATGTTCGCTGGTCCAGCTATAAAATGACATGCCATCCTTGTTTTAATTTGAATTTTCCCAATTTATTGTTTACCCAGAAGATGCTATTAAACAACCATGGAGGATTTGGGGATTATAATCTGGGAGACACTGAGCGGACTGAAATTGAAAGGGTGCTCCAAATTGAAAGAGGCAGGGTAGCACAGGTTTACACAGACAAAACCCAGGAAGTCATGTAACTTATTTATTTATTTATTTATTTATTTATTTATTTGTGTAATTTACTGTCAATTTGGCTAACTTACAGTGTGTACAGGGTGCTCTTGGTTTTGGGGGTAGACTCACATAACTTGTTTTGAAGGAATTATGATTGGTGTGACAGAGTTAAAGCCGCTATCTAATGCAGGATTGGCCATTTGACCAATAGATGTTACATTGTTTCTGTTTCAAGCCAAAGTAGAAGAATGTGTTCTAGAAGGTGGGCAAAGCGCAATTGACAAGTTGCAATGGACAGAAGTCCGGTTCCTGGTGTTCCAAGAATTGAAACATATGACATGCATAGGCTCTTCCTCAGTTTCCTCCCCACCCTATTTTGGATGATTCTCTTAGCAATGCTCACTTTTTTTTTTTTTTTTGAACTTTTTGGAATCTTCTTTCACATTACTAATGAGATATATATATATATATATATATATATAAAACTAATTATCTATAATATAGAATTATTATGTAATTATAAATAATATATAATAAATAATAAATAATTTATAATTATAAATAACATATGATTGCATATATAATATATATAATTACTGCATTGTTGTTCATATCTTTTGCCCTCCTTTTCTTATTGATTTGAAGACTTAAAAAACATATACGTGTGAATTCTAAATGCTAATAATTTGCTAGTCATATATGTATTACAAAAATATTCTTTGTGGTTTGAGTTTAAGACATAGCTGTTCTGTATAATTACAAAGTGAATTCTCATGGAGATTACCAGTCAATTTAAGAAGTAGAAAGTTACCAGCTCCAGAAATCCATCATGTGTCCCTCCCCGATATTTACTTCCCCTCTCCTGGATGTACCACTGTCTTGATTTTTATTTATCGTATTCTTGCTTTTTTGTATAGTTTAGCTACCCACGTAGTCCCCCCTAAACACTATAGGTTAGTTTTGTCCACTTTTGAGCTTTATATAAGTGAAATCATTTTGTTGTATTTCTTTTATGTCCTGTTTCTTTGACTGAACATGGGCTTATCCGTTTCATTCTTGTGACACGCAGCCATAGTTAACTCATTTTCACTGTAGATGCTGTTTTATCCAACAAACCTTCCACAATTTATCCATCCTACTGTTGATTTGTGTTTTTCCATCTAGCTTTTGAATATATTTCAAACAATATCACCCGAACATTCTTGTACATATCTCCCGGCGCACACATACATGGGTTTCTCCAGGGACTATCCCTAGGAGAGGAATTTCTCAATCATCAGGTATGCATATCTTCTGTTTTATTAGAGAGTGCCAAGCTATTTTCCACAGTGGCTGTTTTAGTTTGTCTTCCACTTTGCTTGTGGTAGCTATTGTTGAACAAGATTTTTAATTAGAAGGCAGTCAAATCTATAAATATTTATCTTCTTTTATAATGCCTTCCTTAAGAAATCTGTCTTTTTTTCTCCTAAATGTTTAAAAATTTTGCCTTTTCCATTTGAGTTCTTGATTTATTTGGAAATATTGTCTTCATATGATGAAATTGCAGGAACCCAGTTTTATTTTTTTCAGTAAGGATGGCCAAATTGTCTCACTGCTGTTGAGCAAAGAATTCATCCTTTCCCTATCGATTGGTGATATTGCCTTTGTCATATATCAAGTTTCCATTTAAGGACAGATCTTTGTCTTGAGGAGGGGTTACTTTATTTACCGCTTTATTTCCTTAATGGCTTGATTTATTCAGGTTTCCTATTCCTTCTTAAGCTAATTTTGGTAATTTTTATTTTCTAGGAATATAATGTGTCTTTAGGTTTTCACATTTAAAAACAGAAAGCCAATGGTTGTTTACTGTGATTTTTAAAGTCTCTATTTCAGTTATATCTCCTCTTTATTCCTAATTTTGGATACTTATGCTTTTGGGTTTTTTTTTGTTGTTGTTGTTCCTTTGTTCAACCTTGGTGGAAGCCAACTTTATTAATTTTCTGAAAAGAGAAATAGCTTTTGTCTTTGTTGATCTTTTCTATCATTTTCTTGTTTTTTATTTTATTAATTTCTGCTCTTAATTTTAATATTTTCTTTCCGTGGTTCTTGTTTATGTTTCTGATTTTTTTATTGGTACTTGAGTTGAACAACGCTGAGATTTATATCTTTCTTTTATTTTAATCAGTGTATTTGCAGCTACAAGTTCTCTTTGGAGTACTCTTCTAGATGCATAGGTTTAATGTGCAACTTTCAACGAAAAGCCATGCTAAGGGATGCTTGGGTGGCTCAGTCAGTTGAGCGTCTGACTCTTGATTTCGTCTCAGGTCAGGATCTTGCGGTTGTGAGATCAAATCCCGCATCGGGCTCCGTGCTGAGCTTGGAGCCTCTTTGTGATTTTTTTCTCTTTCTCTCTCTCCCTCTGTCCCTCTCCCCTGCTTGTATTCTCTTTCCCTCTCTAGAATAATGAAAATAATAAAAAAAGAAAAGCCATGCTAAATATTTTGTAATTTCTATTGTTATGTCCTCTTCCACAATGAGTTGCTTAGTAATGCATTCTAAAGTTTCTAGCATGCTTGTTTGTTTTTTATTTGGAATTAACTTTTATGGTTGCTTTCTAATTTGGTTTTATTGTCACAAGAGGAAATGGTCTATAGATATTGATTTTTTTTGGTGTTTGTTGAGATTTCTTCTGGGTCTTAGTATTATATGTGGTCATTTTTTTGTAAATGCTTCATGTGTACTAGAAAAGAATATGTTTTCTTTTTTTGTTGGCTGAAGATTCTATATACTTTTATTAGAAGATATGTGTTAATATAATTTTTCAAACTTTTTATACTTTCATAATATTCTGTCTGCTTATATATAATTTCTAAAAACGGCTTGTTAAAACCTCCCATCGTGTTTCCAGTCATTTGTTTTCTTTGTAATTTTATCTGTCTTTTAAATTCATTATTGTTATATTTCCTTGGTGGATCGGTTTCTCTATGTCATATATAAGTATATAGTATATAATAAATTACATAATATTTTGTACCTTAAATTTTATTGTGTCTGATACGAATATTGCTATAACTGTTGTTGTTATTGTTGTTGTTGTTGGTGGCCATGGTGTATCTTTCCTATGCTTTCATTTCAACATTTCTAACTGATTTTATTTCAAGTGTGTCTCTTATAAGGGTTTTACTGGATTTAAATATAATTTTATAATCTCGATTTTAGTAGGGGGACTTTTTTTTTTTTTTTTTTTTTTTTTTTTACGGTTGTCTTAAAGACAGAACCTAAAGCAATCCTGGGGCATTAAGGAAGGGAGAGAGAAAAGAGAACCAAAGTGGGGAGAATGGAAAGCACATGTAAGGACTTCCCAACAAGCCATGAGACGGTGCTAACACTTGACAGGTAAACTTGCTTCACCTCCTGGTTCACATCCACATGCTCTGTATGGACATACTCATGCCTTGGAAAAGTCCACTGAAGACAGAACAGGAGAAGGGAAATACCTGCTGCTGGCTTCTTCCTGACTCCTATCTCTAACTAGTCCGAGTTTGCTCTTTGGGGATTTAACTCACTTCAGGCAGAATTGCCTAATCCACGCGCTGTGGCGTAAAATGTCAACTGAGTGGGAGAAGGCAGAGAATGGGCAGTGACCTCCTCTGCTGTAGACCCACACAGAGTTGACTGTCACTCGGCAGTGGCTGTAGCAGAGCCAGAGGCTGAGTGTCTGGGAGACAGATGAAGCCAAGAGAATGTGAAAGTGTGCACTAGGTGTGCCCTCTGCAACATTCATTGTAATTACTTGTCTATTTGTACTTATTTTTTTTTTTTTGGTCACCTTATTATGGTTTAACGTTTATTTATTTTTGAGACAGAGAGAGACAGCATGAACGGGGGAGGGGCAGAGAGAGAGGGAGACACAAAATCGGAAGCAGGCTCCAGGCTCTGAGCCGTCAGCCCAAAGCCCGACGCGGGGCTCGAACTCACGGACCGCGAGATCGTGACCTGAGCTGAAGTCGGTCGCTTAACCTACTGAGCCACCCAGGCGCCCCATAGACTGTGTTTTTAAAAATTTGTTTTTTAAGTTTATTTATTTTGAGAGAGAGCTCCCTCACACGTGGAAGGGGCAGAGAGAGAGAAAGAGAGAGAGAGAGAGAGAGAATCCCAAGCAGTTTCCGCACCATCAGAGGGCCCGATCTCATGAACCGTGAGATCATGACCTGACTTGAAATAAAAAATTGGTTGCCTTACTGACTGAGCTACCCAGGCACCCCAAATAGACTGCATTTTTATTTTTATAATGGTTATCCTTGAGTTTGTGCATACTTAATTACATACATATACTTAACTATGCATTTTTCTAACAGATTTAAGTCATTCGGTATTTCTAGCCTCTTCCAGAACATGGCACAGACTTTAGCCCTCTTTAACTAGCTGAATGCCATTCCCAGCTAGTTACTGTTGTTTCTAATGATAGTTACCCTATTAGTAACAAAATCATCATCTCTTTTTCAGTTAATATTTAATTAAATTGACTGACATATTTTTTTCCCCCTATGTCGTTAGCTTCCCTCTAACTCACTTGCCTTCTTGTTGAAGTGTATCTTTCAATGGTGTCAGTCACACTGTATTCATATTTCCTTAGGACCTCATGTCCTTTTTGTGTTTCAGGACTCCATCTAGGACCCCACATTATCTTTAGTTATCATGTCTCCTGAGGCTCCTCTTAGCTGCTGCATTTTCTTAAGCTTTCCTTGTTTTTGATGACTTCAACAGTTTTGAGGACTCCTGACTGGTCAGGTATTTTACAGAATGCCCCACTATTGGCATTTGTCTGGCACTTTTTCTCATGATAAGACCGAGGTCGTGGATTGTTGGGAGAAAGATCACCGAGGTAAAGTGACATTTTCATTACATCATATCAAGGGTACATAACCTACCATCAACATGATTTATGACTGTCGATGTTGGCCTTGATCACCTGGCTGAACTAGTGTTCATCAGGTTTCTCCACTGTGAAATTTATTCTCCCCCCCCACACCCCTACCCTATTATATACTTTGGAAAGAAGTCACTATTGCACAGCCCACACTTAAGGAGTGGGGAGTTATATTCCCTTTCCTTGAGGGCAGAGTATCTATACAAACTATTTGGAATTCTTCCGCGTGGGAGATTTATCTCTTCTCAATCATTTATTAATGTATTCAGTCATCAATTTATATTGATATAGATTCAACTTGTTTCCAAAGTGACTTAGGTCCACACCTTGTTCCCTTACCCTTTTCTGTGAGGTTGCTTCATACATTTGTAATACTGTAGTGTCTCTTGTCACAGTTTCTGTTCTTTTCTGGGATCCCTGACTTAATAATGGAATTTAAAAATTTGCATACGTTAGGTTGCATTCACTGTGCTGTAAAGTTTTGACAAATCCATGTTGCTATGTATCCGCCATTATAGTATCACACAGTACAGTTTCACTTCTCTGAAATATCTCCTGTGCTGCATTGATTCATTGTCCTGCTTTACCCCCAAGCTTCTGGCAATCACCAATTATTTTATTATCTCTGTAGTTTTGCCTTTTCCAGATTGTCATAGAATTGAAGTTACACACTATGTAGCCTTTTGTACTGTCTGCTTTCATTTAGCAATGTGTATTTAAGTTTCCTCCAAATCTTTTTGTGGCTTGATAGCTCATTTATTTTTAATTCTAAATAATATTCTATTGTATGGATGTGCTACAGTGTGTTTATCCATTCACCTATTGAAGGGCATCTTGGTTGCTTCCGGTTTTTGAAGATTTTGAATAAAACTACTATAAACATTCACATGCGGGTCTTTGTGTGAATATAAATTTTCAAATCAATTGGGTAAATACCTAGGAGTGTGCTTGCTGGGTTGTACAATAAGGCTGTGTTTAGTTTTGTAGGAGACTGCAAACTGTCTTCCAAATGACTCTACCATTCGACATTTCTACCATCAATGGATGAGAGTTTCTGTTGCTCCATATTCTTGCCAGCATTTGATTTCATGTTTGACTTTTTTTAATTCTAAGGAGTGTAGAGTGATATCTCATTGTTTTCATTTGCAATTCTCTGACCGTAAACCATGCTAAATGTATTTTCATATGCTTATTTGCCATTTGTACATATTTTTCGGTGAGTGTCTGTTCGGGTCTTTTGCCCATTTTTAAATCAGGGTTTTTTTTTTATTGTTCAGTTTTAAGAGCTCTTTGTATATTTTGGAAATATAGATATATGTGTTGCAAATATTTTCTCCCAGTCTGTGGCTTGTCTTTTGATTTTTCTTTACAGTGTCTTTCACAGAATACAACACTTTAATTTTAATAAAGTTCAGTACATTGGGTTTTTCTTTTGTGGATCATACTTTTGGTGTGGTATCTAAGATCCCATTCCCAAACTGAGTGTCATGTAGATGTGGTTTGTCACATAGATCTATGTTTTTCTCTAAAAATTTTATAGAGTTACATTTTATGTTTAGGTCTATGATTCATTTGGAGTTGATTTTTCCGAAAAATGTAAGGTCTGAAACAAGATTTTGTTGTTGTTGTTTTTAATTTGGAAATCTAGTTGTTATAGCACTATTTATTGAAAAGACTCTCCTTTCTCCATTGAAAATGACTTTGTTCCCTTTGTCAAAGATTAGTTGGCTATATTCGTGTGGGTTTATCTTTGGGCTCTCTATTCCATTGATCTCTGTGTCTATTCTTTCCTTTCCTTTCCTTTCCTTTCCTTTTCTTTCCTTTCCTTTCCTTTTTAAAATACTATCCTGTCTTGATTGGTGTAGATTTATAGTAAGTTTTGAAATCAGGTAGTGTCAGTCCCACAGTTTTGTTCTTCTTCGTGTGTTGGCTATTCTGTGTCTTTTTGCCTTTCCACATAAAATTTGGACTCAGTTCGTCAATATCCATAAACTAGATTTTTGGATTTTTATTGGAATTGTGTTGTATCCACAGATCAAGTTGGGAAGAATTGACATCTTAAAAATTTGGAGTCTTACTATCCATGAACATGGACTATCTTCTCCATTTGTTCAGATCTTCTTTGATTTCTTTCATCAGGATTTTGTAATTTTTCTTATATAGATCATGTATATATTTTGTTAGGATTATATCTAAGTGTTTCATTTTTCATACTATTATAAATGACTTTGTACTATAAATTTCAAATTCCAATTATTACTGTTAGTATATAGAAAGGCCATTGACTTTTGTATATTAGCCTATATCCTGCAAACTTGCCATTATGACTTATTAATTCCAGGTGTCTTTTTGGTTGATTCTTTGGAATTTTCTACCTCAAGAATCATATCACCTGCAAAAACAGATATGTTTCTTTCTCCTTTCCAAATTTGTATACCTTTAATTTCCTTTTTTGTCTTATAGTATTTGTGATGATTTCCAGTACAAATGGTGAGAGGGAACATACTTGCTTTGTTCCCAATGTTAAGAAATTGAGAATGTTAAGAATGTTAAGGACCTGTGGGCAGAAAGAGCTGCACTGGGTTGTGAAGAGTAACTGGTTATATACTATGGAGTTGGGGGAGATAAAGTCAAGAGGAAGTTTCTTTTTTCTTTTTTTAATTTAAATCCAAGTTAGTTAACATATAGTTTAATAACAATTTCAGGAATAGAACTAAATGATTCTTCAGTTACATATAACACCCAGTGCTCATCCCAACAAGTGCCCTCCTTAATGCCCATTGTCCATTTAACCCATCTGCCCGCCCAATACCTGACCAGTAACCCTCAGTTTGTTCTCTGTATTTAAGGGTTTGTCTCCCTTGAGAGCAGACATTGTATAATTTATATTCCTTTAAATATGTTAAGTTGTGTTTTATGGCCTAGCATGTGGTCTGTCTTGGTGAATGTTCCATGTGAGCTTGAGAAGCATGTGTGTTCTGTTATCGTTGGATAAAGCAGTTGATAAATGTCAAGTATTCCCAGTTGACTGACGCTATGTTCTTACTGATATTCTGCCTGCTTGATCTATCAGTTATTAAAAGAGGGGTGTTAAAGCCTCCAGCTGTAATAGTGGATTTGTCTATTATCCTTGCGGTTCTGTTGGTTTTTGTCTCATATATTTTGATGTTGCATTATTAGATGCATACATGTTAAGGACTGTGAACGTCTTTTGTTTTTATTGAGCATTTTATATGATCCTATTTTGTCTCTTCTCTTAACATATCAATTACATATATTTTTCTTTTTTTGTCTTTCAATATGTTATTTAATGCCATTTATCTAAAATGGATATTAGGTCTTGTGAAAAGCAGCCACATCCATGGACTGCACATAGCCCTCAAAAGCAGTGATCTGTTCCTCCAGCATATCTGTTCCAACTTTATTGCATTACACTACACTCTGTGTTTTAAGTTTTTTTTTTTTTAATTTTTTAAGTGTTTATTTTCGACACAGAGACAGAGGGAGAGAGAGAGACAGAGCATGAACGGGGGAGGGGCAGAGAGAGAGGGAGACACAGAAACTGAAGCAGGCCCCAGTCTCTGAGCTGTCAGCACAGTGCCTGACGCGGGGCTTGAACTCATGGACTGCGAGATCATGACCTGAGCCAAAGCTGGACACTCAACCGACTGAGCCACCCAGGCGCCCCTGTGTTTGAAGTGTTTTAATTCCATACCCCACCAAAACTAGCTTAGAAGAACTCCAGACCAAGCAGTCTGCTTGAATGCTCCTGACACACTCCTCTAGTTTTGTCATATGTGTCTCATCATCCCAAGGTTTCATATGTGGTAAGATGGAGACGTGGCAACAAGTGCAGGGTTTTTGGCTTTCTTTGACTCATGCTGTGCAAGGTGTTCCTCTCTTAGCCTCTTTGTTCACTTTTCTCCTCCTCTTCAGATCCAAACAGATCAATGTTATTATCATCTTTACTATCTGTAGCTCCACTTCCTATGGTGGTCTTCCACACTAGCAGGGCCATATGACTGCAGCTGAAGTTTCTCACTTACACTAATTTACACTCCATCTTCAGCAATTTGTGAAAATTATTGTTTTCCTACCAGTCTATGGGTCTAGAAGCTTTTGCTCAAGGTAAGTTGATCTGGGCTATGATTCTTTGTATTCACCTGTCTCTCCAGATTTCAAGGTAGTGGTTTGCGCTTTGCCCTTGATTCCTTAATGGAGCCAAGAAAAGTCACTAATTTTCAGTTTATCTTTTTTGTTTTGTTGTAAAGATGGGAATTATAGCTTTACATGTTGGAAATGAAACTTCACATCTCTAACAGTTCTTTTAATGAGTTGGGAAATTCATAGCCTTTGTATGTCTGAAAGAAGTCATTTTCCCCGTCTCACTTTGAACGATAATTTATCTGGGTATAAAATTCAAGGTTGCCAGTTATTTTCCTTCAGCACTTTGCAACTACTACTTTACTGTCTTTTTGCTCTATATTAGTGTTGCTGAGAATTTTGCTGTCACTCCAGGTATCATTTCTTTATAAATTATCTGTCTTTTGGTAGTTTTAAAGATTTAATTTTCTTTGATACTTTACATGCTTTCTATAATATGTCCCTGTGTGTAGGATTATCTTCAGTTGGTCTATTTTTTTATATAATGAATTATATATTCTTTAATTCTGAAAAAATTTCAGTTCTGATATTTTCAAATGTTCCATTCCTATCATTTTCTCCATTCCCCTTTTATGAAGTGCCATAAGACTAATGTTAGCTTGTCAATCCATTCTCCATGTCTCTAGACTCTTCTTTTATACTTTCAAATCTATTCAAATCTCGTGTTTGTTTTATGTTCTTGGGAAATTCTTAAGCATTATTTCCCACTAATTTTTCTTTGTATATTTGTGCATTCTAGAGTTTATCCATTATGTTCTTTTTGTCCATGAGAAAGATGTTCTATTTAGCCAAAATCTTCCTCTGGTCTTAGTCTGTCCTCTGAAGACACCCATTCAAATCTACCTTAAACAATCCCTTGAAATATTTGAAGACAGAGATGCCAACATCCCCTTTTCTCTTTTTTCTTAGGTTAAGCATCACATCAAAGGTCATTGTGAATGTAAGTAGCTCACAATGAATACTACCTTTTGTAATATGGTAATGAGAAATTTGAAAAGCAGATCAATATCTAAATTTTATTCAACAATTCTAGAACTGTCCATTGGGAACCTGCAAAGAAGCTTAGATAATTCCCCTGGGGTACATAAATTAATCCTATAGGTCTCATCTGGGTTTCATTCATTTATTAAACAGTAATTTATTATATGTTCAGTTTGTATTAATTACCCTTCCAAGTGCAGGAGCTATGCTGGGGATTAAGACATGGTCCTCAGTTGTATCAGGGCAGGAGAAAATAGGTTGAGATGGTGAGCAAGGTGGAAGGGGATTTGATTGTCCAGGCAGAGAGTACAGAGTGAGAAGAGTAACCAGACAGGACTCTCAAGACCCTACCATTTTCAGATTCCCACACAACATTTAGTGGTACTCCAATCATACTAAGTGGGGCCAGGTGTAGCCTATGAGCCATCCTGTGGAAGTTATTATCCCATTATTGTGGAGCCATAGAGGGTCACACTCAGCTCTTACAGACTTTGAGCCAGTCCTGATCAAGGACAGGAAGAATAAGTGGCCACACCCCACCAGCAAGTGAGTCTGGATTTAGTTTTGCTCCCATTGACTTCTACTTCAAATGTTTGTTGATTCACTCACTGTAGTGGATTAGTGACAACAATGGCCCCGAGTAGTGGTCTTTCTGTATCCAAACCCTTTTCCCTGTAACTTTGTAGTTCCTTCCTATTCTGACTCGGGGGTTGGCCACATGATTTACTAGGGCCAATGTAATGTTTACAGATGAGATATGGGCAGAAGCTGGAAAAGTGCCTGTAAGTTTCCATGTCTTCTTTTGCATCTCTGCCTTCCCTGTGATAACCAGACTAGTTTTCTTTTGGAACCCTGTCTAATGCTAGTTCTCTCTTATCTTGGTGTCTCTTGTATCTCGTCTTGACACCTGCTGCTGATGTGAGAAGATGCTTGGGCTATCCTGATGGAGGGATGTGAGAGACATATGGAGGAGAACTGTGTTGTTCCAGATGAGGCCCATCCTAGACCATCCAGCCCTCAGCTTACTTCCAGTTCATAGTAGATACATGAGCCAAGATCACTTAAGACTGTCCCAGACTGGCATAAAGCAGACTCAAGTCAACAGAAAGCCTAGCTGAGCCAATAAACTTATGAGTAATAGTAAATGGTTGTTGGAGGTGCCTGGGTAGCTCAGTTGGTTGAGTGCCCAATTCTTGATTTTGGCTCAGGTCATGATCCCAGGGTCATGAGATGAAGCCCTATGTTGGGCTCCATGCTGAGTGTGGAGCCTACTTAAGAGCTTCTTTCCTTGTGCCCCTCTCCACGTCTTATGCTCTCTCTCACTCTTTCTAAAATAAAAAAAAAAAAAATGGTTGTTGTTTTAGACTACTAAATTTTGGGATGCTTTGTAACACAGCAGAGATAACTGATACAGAAATGGTAGCTATCTGGTACTCAATCATTCCATGAATCTTTGTGGAATACCTGCTTTGCTCCTGTGGGCTTATAGAAAGCTCTGCAAGGACTTTTCCTATCTGCTGCCACACTGGTCCTATTGGCATGACAAAGGTTCTACCTCTGTGTCCTTGTCCAGAACTTTGTATCCCTGCTGGGTCTGGAGATGCCTTAAGACCCCACTGGCTTAGCTGGACCGCTGTCCCCTAAGTTTTTTCAGCACCCCCTTATTTACTGGATTCATTCTTTGAATGGATGAATTACTTGGAATCACTATACCTCATCTAGAGCATTTCTTACCACCTAGCTTTCCACCGCTTTGCCTCCCTGGTCAGTTTGGACCTGCTCAGGTATGGACAGTGGCCTGATGCACCTGTTTATCACCCTCCTTTGGACATGGCACTCACAACCGAATGATGAATTGTCCTCTGTAAGAGTTTGTGCCCTGTGTTAGTTTGTTAGGGCTGCCATACAAAGTACCATAGGCTGCATGACCTAAACAACAGAAATTCACTTTCTCACAATTCTGGAGGCTAGAAGTCTGAGATCAAACAAAATGTTGGCAGGGTTGGTTTCTTCCGAGGCTTCTCTTCTCATGTAATGGCCACCTACTCGCTGTGTTCTCACATGGTCTTTTCTCAGTGTGTGTCTGTGCCCGGGTTTCTTCTTCCTATAAGGACACCAGTCATATTGAATTCAGGCCCATCCCAGTGACTTCATTGTAACTTCGTTACCTCTTTGCAGACCCTATCCCCAAAGACAGTCACATTCTGAAGTACTAGGTGTCAAGAATTCAACATATGAATTTCAGGGGGACATAATTCTCCCCTTAACACCCACGATGCTCAAGCGTAGCTTTCCTCGTCTCCCTCTGGCCATGTGTTTGAGGTCTGAGCTTGCTGGACCTTCAAGCCACCTGAGCTGCTGCATGCACGTTGTTGTCCCGGACACAGAGTCTCTTGGTCATTGCGGTTTTGAGGTGATAATGCCTAGTTTTCTTCTCTTTACATGGCTCATACCTGATAGGCTGTCATGCTTGTTAGCAATAGTCATTTTGACTAGAGTAGCCGAAGGCTCAAATGATACCACTTGCTGGCTGACATGAAAAAGGGTAAGAGAATATTAACTGCTGAGACCAGGTCCACGGAGGCGCTTCCTGGGGGATGTTTCATCCTAGATGGAGTAGCTGCTCTTCCCTCATTCAGCCTGTCGGAAGGCCATGGCCAAGGTAGTGTGTGCCTGGAAGTGGTGCTGGAAGGAGAGCAGTGCCCATGTCAGCCTCCCAGGAACCACAGGGATCTCTGATAAGAGGAAGCCCACACCCAGGAGGCTGCATGGTGTCTCAGAAAGGGCTTTGAAATGAAACAAGACTATGTTTGATCCTGACCGCACCATTTGCTCCTGATGACCTTGGACAAGACATTTAACCCCTCTGGACCTCAGTTTCCTTATCTGTAAGACAGAGAGTACCCCTTACCTCACAGAAAGGTTGTAGAGCTTGTAGCATCAGCCAAGCCAGACCCTATCAAGGATCCATATATGTACTGACAGTAAGGGGAATGACTCCAAGTTGGGAAACTAGGAAGGACCCATCTGAAACTCTTGGGGGATACTGACATGTCACAGAGTGGCTGAGTCATGTCAGTCTGAAAGTCTATCCAGAACTTCTCTTTCCTTAAGCTCCCGTCCGTGTGCATATACTTGTGTGTACACGTGCACACAAACGCAATGCATAAGGTGCATGTTGAATAAGTACACACCATCCCCAGGCCATGGACACACACATGTGACTACACTGAGCACGTACCCCCATGCCCATAGGAACTTGTACAGCCCCAGTCGGTGCCTCTATCACAGATAGACACACATACACACTCCCAGCCCTGTTCACGGTGGCTGTTTTCCCTCCATAAAACAGGACCTTGAATTCCTCACAATGTGGTCTCCAACATATATCTAAATATCGGAGACCATAATATATCTCTAAATATTGAGGACCATATATTGAGTTGTCTCCCTCAATATATCTAAAATGAAATATGAAGAGGGGGGAAAACCCCAGTGGAGAATAGGAAGCCATACATACAGATTGCAATCACCACCCAATGTTGCTGGTGGAGAGAAATGGATGTTGAGCATTGAATGTTAAAAATTGTGTTGAATTAGATAAGAAAATCCCGTGTAGACTTTGTTAATGATTCATAATCAGCTAATAAGCTCATCTTGAGGAGAATAATGATCCGCGGACCTGTTGGCTCGTTTATCACTGTGTTTTACAACATTGGCAAAGAAACTAATTAAATCCCCGCATCATTACAGAGAATCCCTTTTAATAGAGATACAATGATGCACTAGAGGCTACAGATTACACTGCAAATTGTACCAAGAGATTTTGGACAGCGGGTTTTAATTAACATGTGAGCCAGAAGCAGCTCGCTTAAATAATAACCAGCGCTGGAACCATCTGCACGGAGGAGCCAGGCTGTAGGAGGAGGCGAGGACGGGGACCCTGGAGGTGAGGAGAGCATGGGCTGCGCCTGGAAGGTGTTTCAGAGCCAGGGCTCTGAAACCGAGATAGGGCTTGAGTCCAGAAGGGGAGGGGAAGCAAAGGCTGGTGCATGTCAAGGTCAAGAGGCAGACCAGGTGAAGGAATGCAGCTGTTTCTGGGGAGGCTGGGGACAGGGGTCCACACTGTGATGGTTACAGAGCCAGATGAGGTCTAGACAAGTCCCCTGACCACCACCACCTCCCCCCCCCCGCCCTGTTTGCCATTTGACAAACAAAACCGAGAGAGACTACCTCGTGAATGGGCATCTCAGACCACTGTCTGGATTCCAGCCCTTGGCGGTTGGATCAGCAAGCTTGCTAAGACCTGCTGTAAAGCAGGTGCCCCAGGAGGGACCCAGTGCTCTAGCTTCTGTTTCCGAGCAGAGGATGCCCTAAGTGACACAGCTAACGAGCCTTTGATAGCTGGAGTCTAAGGCTTTCAACCCTTGATCCTCGTAGTTGGCTTTCAAGGAGAAACTTCAGCCAGTAGGCCACTGGACAGACGGAAGGACAAGTGGGTCAGAAGGCAGATGAGGGCAGAATAAAGCCGGGGACCCTTGCTTAGCCATGAACTGCCATGTGCATTCTTGGAAACGAGTCCACGGCAAACCTGGGAAGAACTCGATTACCCTAAGGCAAATGCTCAGACCCCGGGGAGGTCTAAACCACTCTCCTGCAGAGAGCTCTTACTCTTGCTGAGCTGGACTTCCTGAGGGCACAGGCCTGCGCGGGGACTGCCTGGCTCACACAGCAACTGCTCGGCCTTAGCTTCCCACCCATTTTCCTTGGCAGTCCCCCAGTCTCCGTACTCTTCTGTTCCCTCCTTCCTCAGAATCCAGGCTTTCCTTCCCAGGCTGAGGCTCAACACTGAGGTGGCCGGTGCCACAGGCGGCATCACAGACTTCAAAGAGGCTTTTCTGACAGTTGTGGGAAGATCAAGTGTCTGTGCAGGCAAGACGCGGGAAAAGAATTCTCCCCAAGTTCCTGTCCCTCTCTCTGAGAAAATAAGCTGAAGGCTTCCTCCTCTGAGGCTTGTATATTATTATTTTTTTTAAGATCAGCAGCAAAATGATTCATAAAACCTTGGAAACAGATTTCTTGTAAAGCCTCAAAGAACAATGGCTCATTGTGTACCGAGACTCCCACCTGACATCCTGCCAAAGGCGTGATGCCGGCTCCTTCGAGATAGAGCTGCACCCAGCAGTCATTTCCCAGCCTGCTGTTCTCCTGGGGTTCCATGGCAACACTGCAGAGATCCCAGCACCTTCTAGCATTCCCCAGGCAGCACTCACCCCTGTACCAGGCCCCAGGACTGCCTCACGGCTGGGGCGCTATGCATATATCGGAAGTATATTGGAAGGCACACAGCCTTCCAAAGCCAGCCTCACCCCCTCCACGCGCACGTGGGCACACGCGTTGTGCGCGCACACACACGGACACACACACATGCACACTCTTGCCCTCTTCCCACCCTCGAAGCTGGCCGTACTGAGCCCCTGGGTGCTCTCCTCTCTTCTCAGCCCCGTCCAGGCCAGTGGTCACATGGCCCCTCTTCTCTACCCCCTCACCCTCCACTGGGTCTCCGTTCCATGGCTCCGGAGTGAACAGAAGTCAGATGCCATGTGGTTCAACTTCCTCACTTTATAGACAAGGAGAGGGAGGTGGCTATCAATGAGGGAGGTGACCGCCATCATGAATGTCATCGTGGGGAGTAGGGCAAGTGCTCGAATGCGCTCACCCCCGGGGAGACATCGTTGCACTCTGCAGAAGACTGGCCACTTGTCACCCTTTCAGCTGCCTCTCTGGGACTTTTCAAGGAAGCCAGTTCCTGGTCTCTGCCTCCCATCCAGCTCCCCTCCAGCAGACCTTTGGGCTCCCATCGTGACCCTGCCGCCTCTGACTCTAGAAGCTGTCAGGGCCTCCATAGCTTCATTTCTGTATGGAGCCGGGTCCAGGGACCTCAGATCTGGAAGGGACTTTCAAGGTCAGTAGGTCCGACGCATTCGTTTTGATGGATGAGGAAATTGAGGCTCTGAGACGTTGAGGGTGGACAGAGGGACCAGAGGTCCGATGCTTGGAAAGACTAAAAATGCCAGGTCCCCTCCCCCACAGGCTTCATCGTGCTTTTATCATAAAAGCTGCTACTGGCTTTGATCCACAGACGCAGGGAAGGCGGTTGTCACCTAGGCTGAACCCAACTTTGTGCAGCAGTGGGACGGAGGCCTTGCCAAGTTCCTTCCTCATGGTGCCTGCAGATCAACATACCGCTCCCTCCTCCCTAACAAAGCCGGGCTGAAAGACAACTCCAGGCAGCTGGTCCCCGCCTTGCAGTACAGGCGGGCAGCTGGAGTCAGGCAGCCCTGGGTTTGAATCCCAGCTTCCTTCACTCCTTAACGCAGCGTGAGGAAAGCCACTATTATCAGGGGTGTGCAGGCGCTGGCTCGTGAGGGCTGCTTGTTAGATTTCAGGAATGTTGGGAACGAGTGGTTAAATACAGCCATGATTGAAAATTAAATGATATAAATCCACCGTTAAATACGTTATGCTTGGGGCACCCGGGTGGCTCCATCGGTTAAGCGTCCGACTTCAGCTCAGGTCATGATCTTGCGGTCCATGAGTCCGAGCCCCGCGTCAGTGCAGAGCCTGGAGCCTGCTTCAGATCCTCTGTCCCCCTCTCTCTGTCTGCCCCTCCCCCGCTCACGTTCTCTCAAAAATAAGGAAAACATTTAAAAAGAAAGAAAGAAAGAATGCTTAACACAAAGGCAATAAACACTAAGACAAAACCATTTTCTACTTCTTTTATTGTCATCTCTACTCTAGAGCTAATACTCCAGCAACTGCTTCATCTGTTGGATCTGTGTGGAGGAAGCACTATGCAGAATGCGACACGATGCACTGGTGACCCAGTGATGTCACATACGCAGCTTGCTACCGGCCGTGGTGGGAGTAGTTATACCATGGAAATCAGCAAACACCACAACTCTGGCCGCCCCTCCTTCTCTTCCTCTTTTTCCTCCTCCCCCTTCTCCTCCTCCTCCTTTTTTGCCCCTGATTTTTTTATTTATTTATTTATTTTTATTTAAAAAAAAATTTTTTTTTTTTAACGTTTATTCATCTTTGAGAGACAGAGACAGAGCATGAGCAGAGAAGGGGCAGAGAGAGGGAGACACAGAATCCGAAGCAGGCTCCAGGCTCTGAGCTGTCAGCCCAGAGCCCGACGCGGGGCCCGAACCCACGGACCGCGAGATCGTGACCTGAGCCGAAGTCGGACGCCCAACCGACTGAGCCACCCAGGCGTCCCGCCCCTGATTTTTTTGGAGAGCCGGCCTCGGAACACTTACCGGCACGCCGCTGATTATGTCTGACCCTTCCAACGACCCTGTGAGGTAGGGACTCTAGCTTCACAGAGTGGGAAGCTGGGATTTATCGAGTGAAGTGACATCTCCCAGGTGGGGCTGCTGGTGGGTCTTACAGCCAGGAATGGACGGAGCTCACCTGTGTCTTATGGCCCCAAGTCAAGTGTTGTCTGAAAAAATGTTTAACTTGTATATTTAGCCGGCTGTGATCGCAATGCTGTTCCCATTCAGGCCGCAGTGGGTGGGGGGGCCTTGTCCAGGTGACCAGGACGGAGGCCTGCGGTGTGGCCGCCGTTGGTACAGGTCCTTGCGGGTCTGAACCATGGCAGAGGCAGAATCTCTGAGAAGCAGAGTGTGCCGGGGCAGGAGTGCCCACCATGGAGGGAAGAAGGATCTGGACCGCAAGCCCAGCGAATCATCCTCTCCTCTCTCCAGATGTGTGAGTAAGCGTTCCAGAGACTCCGCTTCCTCATCCCTGCAGCAGGGGTGACACTACCTTGCACGGTTGGTTTGATAGTTAAATAAGTGAATATTCCCAAAGCACCCCGCATGGGTCTTTACACTAAAATATGAATACAGTAAATATGAACAAGATAAATGTTGCTTTCCTTCTTCTCTCCCCTTCTCTCCTCCTTCCTCCCTCCCTCTCTCCTTCCCTCCTCTCCTCCTGGCAATCAAAATTCTCTGTTGTCATCCAGGCCGACGACGACCTGGGCGCATCGATGTGACACAGGACACTTTCCTCTGGAGATGGCTTCTTTGGTTTCTATGCCAACCCTGGTCCACATCCTTCCCGGTGGCTGGGGCATTTGGAGCTTCCTGCCAGCTGCGGGGCTTCAGGAGGCTTCAGAGGCCAAAGGGAGAGGATGTCGGAGAAGCCATTAGAAGCTGGAGTCTAAGAAGACAGAAGCACCCAGAGTGCCCTGCCCACCCTTGATCCCTTGTCCTGCCCTCTGTCCCCCACTTCACAGAGGCTACCCGTGCACTACCTCATCTGACCCCACCCTGAGGTACCACCATGGTGGCCACCACAGTGCCCAGGGCACCAGAGAGGCATTCTAGGGCTTCTGCCATGTCCAGAGTTAGGCTGCTGGGGACCCTCAAGACTTCCTTCCATGTCTCCCCTCGCCCCAGCTTCCCAATCATAAACTATCCATGGCCAGTCCCATGCCTGCCCTCCTTCCTTCCATGTAGGAGGCAGACCTGTCCTTCCTGCTCTTCTGTCCTGGCCACTCCTGACTGTGTGCCCTCTTCTGGCCTCCCAGCCTCCCCTGCCATCTTGCTCTGCCAGCCACCTCCTCCCTGTCTCACGCTTCCTCTCCCTCCCTCCTGGATGTTTCTTTTCAGATTATGAACAAACTGAACATTTTTCATTTAAAAATAAAACCTCCTTCAACTCAATGATTATTTATCCTCCCTCATTGCCTTTTTTCTCTTCTTTTCAGAGCCAGATTCTTGGAATGGTGGGCCCTGTCTCCACTTCCTCACCTCCATAAATGTTCCATGGATGCTCCTCACTTCCTTGGATGCTCCATGGATGAGATTGGTTTCCATGGGAGGGAAGACAAGTGGACCCCCCCACCTACTCACCACTTGTCTTCCTTCTCATGGAAACTGATCTCATTAAGACTCCCATGTTGCTTTATCTGAATCTAATGGCTATTTTCAGCCTCCCCAGGACCTCTCTGACCCATCTGACACCTGACCACCTTCTCTTTTATTGAAACCCTCTTCTCATGTCCAGTGTTCCTGGATCTCCTCACGTCTTTCCCACTGGTCCTTCCCAGGCTCCTCTGCCTCAACCCTCCCTACTCCTTCAGTGTTGGTAATCCCGCCTTCAGCTCTCTCTATGCATGACACCCACTCTCCCTGAACATGCTCATCCCCCTTACCCCATCCTGTGGCCTCAGCTTCCACTGGTGTTCTGATGACGCAACAGCTCAGGTTAATCTCTGAAGCTTCCAACCTGTAGACACAATGATCCACCATGGTGCTTTGGTGACACTCAGCAGTTCAAACCCAATATGTCTGAAAGATAATCATTTCCCCCATGAATCTCCACTTCTTCATTCTACTCAGTGCCAGTATTCCCCCAGGTGCCCACATGAGAAACCTTTCTTTTCTCCTCCAACATATCATCCACTTCTATCCCTCTGGAGACTCCTGAAGGTGCTCATTGGGAAGCCTGAGTGGGACGCTCTCTAATCCTGTTATGTCAAGTGACCCCTCGTTGAGAGGTCTAGTGTGGCTGCTCCAAATCTTCTCCACTCTCCTCCAGGCACTGGGCCGAGATGAGAGAGGTCTCCTGGTCTTCTCAGAGAACAAGCCAAGGAGAGACTGAAGCTCCTTCATTTCTCTCTTTTCCATTTCAAAAATGCTGGGCATCTTCACTGCTCCCTCCTGCCTATTGGAGGTAGGGTCTGGCTCTCGGTCTGCAGATTCCCTCCTCCTCTTCCTGTTGTTCGGTTCTCACCCCACTCCTGAGACATCCGAGACCTCACTCTGTCAGTCACCTCCCCTTTCTTGCATTTCCAATCTTTCCCTTTCAGTCGACATCTTCCTAGAAACTTATAAACGTGCTCAAGTCCTCCTGACCCCCCTGAGTGACTGCTCCATCTCTCTCCATCATTCAACCTGTCACTGCTGCCACTTCCTCACCACCCACTCCTTCCTTCATCCTTGTGCAATCTGGCTTCCGCCCCCACTTCTCTATGGAAACTGCTCTTCTAATTTCTCGAGCAGCATCCTCATCACCAAATCGAACGTGTTCTTGGCCCACCGGAAGCACCAAGAAGGTGGGGCCTCCCTCCCAGGACTGACTTGGGCACTGGGAAAAGTCAAAGCTGGTGGGAGACTCCATCCAACAGTGGGGCCACCTCCAGGTAGGTTGGTCTTCAAATAGCTGCCCCACCCCCCGTGCCTTATGCCCAGTGACTCTTGTACAATCCAACTGGGTCCCCTTTCAATGGTATCACACGGGTTCACTTTTCTCCAGAATTACCACCTCCGGTTCCTTAACATCTCCAGAACCCACTCCTGATATGGACCAACCCACAGGCTCCTCCCCATTCTCACCGGCCTCCTCTGCTGGAAGATTTGATTGACCAAGCAAAGTGATCCCAGCCCTTTTTGTGAAGATTTGGTCAACAGCAGTTCATCTACTAAAACGAATGAGATGTTCTTAAGCTTCCTACCATATTGACTCTGATCAGAAGCATGTAACAGTAGGTCCAACAAGTATGGCATCTTGGTATAGAAAGATTATCTTTGCTGGGAGTCTGTATGCAATGGGAAGTAATATACTTAATGCTTCTTTAAAAACATCCCATAGGGGCGCCTGGGTGGCTCAGTCAGTTAAGCGGCTGACTTCGGCTCAGGTCATGATCTCGCGGTCGGTGAGTTCGAGCCCCATGTCGGGCTCTGTGCTGATAGCTCGGAGCCTGGAACCTGTTTCAGATTCTGTGTCTCCCTCTCTCTGACCCTCCCCCGTTCATGCTCTGTCTCTCTCTGTCTCAAAAATAAATAAACGTTAAAAAAAAAATTAAAAAAAAAAAACATCCCATAAATTTAGTTCCTCTTTTCCTTCAATCACCTATTTGGTGAGCTATTACTGTAGTCCTACTTTTTGGTGCATTTTATTGTTTGATAAATGCTGAATAAATGGATAAGTGCATGAATGAGTAAGTATTGCAAATATCAGGTCTTTCTTTCTAAGTTTATCCTCAGCCAATTCTCCCTTGATAACGCTAAGAACATGGTTAATACTAATCCTAACCAGCGCCAATCTTTGGAAGTAATACAGAGGAAGATATGTCCTTGATGAATAAAAAGTGTGACAAAATGCAAGGGTGCCCTCTTTTCCAGAGCCTGGAAGGGTCACCACTTTGGGGACCATACTCCCCTGGCAGGACAATGGCCTTCAGCCTGGTTCTACAGGCTGAGGAGGGGAGTGGGGAGGCAGATCTGTAGAGACATGTCCTGCCTGGACATTCTTCAACACTTCCTCCCTCTGAAGGGTATCGTTGGGGAAGTCACAGTGCTGCCTGGAGCACTGGGCTGGTGCCCATCGGAGTGACCAGCCTCCTGTGGAATCCTGCTGCCTTCCTTCCATTGATTTGGCTGGGATCTTTATTGTCTGCTCAAATGTAATTAAAGAGTCCTCTGATGGTGCCAATTAAAGACTCGGAGGGACCGGAGCGGGTGCTCACGGCATCACATGGTGCGGCGCGGTGAAGCTGTAAACATCCATTAGCCATTACAGTTCTCATTAGTCCTTGAAAAACAACTCATTAGTGTCCATAGAACTGACAGGTAAATACAGCTAATGGGCTAAATCTATCAATAAATTCATTGTGTGCAAAATCAGGGTTTCTGTCATTGTGCTGCTTGCGGTGACTAATCAGAAGGTTAAATACTCCTCCTGCAAAAATATATATAAGTTGCAAAGCACTTAGCCTGATAGACTGTGAAAAAATGGCATGTGAGAAACTAATGAAGACATCAAAGGCTTTATTTATACGTAGGGTGGGTTCATTTCAAGTTCAGGTTGCTATGAACTGTCACAGCTGTTTAGCTGAGACTAAATTTTAGAAAGCATATTGATTTGTTTTAATTTAAACGGGGCAGTTTACAAAAGCTGCTTGAATCTGAAGTTATTCCAGAAATGATTGCTCAGTGCATGGTGGTGGGGGGGGGCGTGTCTCAGCATGCTTCTGCAGCCCCCCATAGGGCGTCACCCCCACAGGTTTTGGGGTGGAGGATCTCAGCAGCGTAGGACGGAGGCGTTGGACGTGCTCTTAGGGCTCATCTAGCCCCACCTCCTCATGGGACAGAGGGGAAACTGAGGCCAGGGAAGGCTGGCAATAGGCGCAGGGTCATTCGGCGCATTGGTGGCAAAGCCCAGGTCTCTGAGGCTCCCTCCTGCTTGATGCTGCCTGTTTCTCTTCAGAGGAGCCACGATGCCCTGGGACAGACAGGGCTACCCAAACAAGGATGAGGGCTGTCTCCCTGGCATTTGCTCGGCTTCCATTCCTTGGCCTTCTCCAGCTATGCTCCTGTAATCCAGAGGTGCCGTATCTTCCCGTTCTCTGGATTCAGCTCAGCCTCTGCCCTTGGACTTCTGTACTTTGGGAAGCTGTAGAGGCTCAGCTGCCTCCTCCTAGCCAAGAAACTTCTATCTCCCGCTGCCTGTTTCCTGAGCCTCTTCTAAAAGTGCCCCCCACCCTGCCGCCTTGTTAGATGGAACAGAGCATTTTCTGATCTCAAAAGGAGAAAACATTAAGAGAGGTTATAAACTGGCCACTGGCAGGTCGTGTCTGACCTCTCTGTCCCAACCTGCAGGGATTTTGAAATTTTAGTTTGTTATCAGCATAGAAACGAGGAGATTTACATAAAAATCTTGGCTTTCCAGCTTCTTCTGGGAAATTGGAAGATCTGGCCGCACTGGGTTTGATTTCCAGCCTGGTCCAGGGCGCTGGGGCTGAGCAGTGGTTACCCCTTTAGATGAGGCCACGCCTTTCCCAACACCCCAGTGTCCGCTGGCCCATGGCCTGCATTAAGACAGAGCAGTACCTCCTCTGAGGGTCACAGTGATGGTCATGCTGCTGTATGCGACCTCCCTGCAGTGGGATGACTTTTGGATGGTCCTGGTTTCTCTGTATCACCAGCTCCAGACTCAAACCACAGGCAGGAGCAGCAAGGTGACTGTCCTGGCTCATCCCCCCTCTAGCTGTAGGGGTCAAGGAGAGCAAGTCCCTATCATTTTAGCTTCTGGAATGTAGATGGGCCCTGCCTCCCCATAGGCCTCTCAGAGTGATGGGCCTCCAAATCCAACAAGGGCTTTCAGACATTCATAGAAATGACAAGTGTCTACTCCAGTTCCTTGCCTGTCTCCTCCAACCTGCTTTGTCCTCTCCATTCATGCTTCACATGGCTTCTCTTTTTTTTTTTTTTTATTTTTTTTTAACGTTTATTTATTTTTGAGACAGAGAGAGACAGAGCATGAACGGGGGAGGGTCAGAGAGAGGGAGACACAGAATCTGAAACAGGCTCCAGGCTCTGAGCTGTCAGCACAGAGCCCGACGTGGGGCTCGAACTCACGGACCGCGAGATCATGACCTGAGCCAAAGTCGGCCGCTTAACTGACTGAGCCACCCAGGTGCCCCCACATGGCTTCTCTTAAAGAAGCAAATCTGAGCATGTGGCTCCCCTGCATAAAAGCCACAAAAATCCTTCTGTTTTAGGATAAAATCAGAACCCTCACAATGCAACACAGGACACAATGCTCCGGCCCTGTGGATGCCTCTTCCACTGCCTCGCCCCAGCCTCAGTGGCCCCTTTCAGTCCCTCCAAACAGCTTTATTGGCTTCCCCTTCCTGATGACCTGGGGGCCCTCAGCTCCTTCCAACTGGAATGTTCTTCCCCAGATACTTGCCTGTCTAGCTCCTTCACCTTGGCCTCCCAGCCTCCTTCCTTTCCCTCAAAACTGTCAAACTCATCTTGGGACCTCTATGCTTTCTGTTCCTTCTGCTTGGAATGCATTTCCCTAGATCTTTCCATCACTAGCTCCATCTCACCCATCAGGTGCCAGCTTAAGTAGCACCTCAGAAAGGCTTTTTGCACCAGCCCTTCCCACCCGTCACTCTACTTCAGGGCACAGTGCGTGGTCTGAATTTACATCGTTTACTTGTTGTGTCCTTGTCCATTTCCTGCCTCGCCTTTGTGGAATACGAGCTTCATGAGAGCAAGACCCCATCTGCGTTGTTTTCAGACACACCCTCAGTGCCTGACCCATAGAGCTGTCCCTGATAGCAGTCATCTGAACTGCATCAGAGAACATTGGCTGGGCTGCACCCAGTTTAGAGAGGACCTATCTTCTCTGTTGTCAGAAGGGCACTGGGGCCCAGAGAGGCCAACCCGATATGACAATGAGCAAAGTTGAAGCCAAGTCACAGGGAACATGAAAAGAAACTGGACCTCACTAACAATCAGGGATAGACAAACTAGAACAGCATGATACCACCCTCGCCCCTCAGTCCAACAAAAATTGTAAGTGTTGGAGAGGATCTGGGAAAATAAGAAGGTCGATGCAGCCACCTTGGACAGCAACTCACAGGTCTCTAGGAAAACTGCAAATACACACACACACACACACACACACACACACTGTCAGTGAGCAGTTCTGTTCCCGAGTCTGACCTGGAGAAACCCACGCGTGCACAAAGATACTCCGCGGATGTTCATGCATTCCATGGATGTTTACTCTGCAACTACTATGTATTCTACAATACCAGGAATAGGACAGTAAATGAAATGCAAGTAGCCCCTTCCTTCGTACAGCTTACATTTTACTTGGGGGAGAGACAGGCAATAATCAACAAATGAGTAAAGAATTTGAAGAGTATGTCAGATGGTGACAAGTGCTGTGGAGGAAAGTGAAGCTGGGTAAGGTCCAAGGGAGCCCTGGGGGGACAGAGCTGCCTTTCTATGGAGGGCTTTTCTGATGGGGAGACATCTTGGCACAGTGAAGCATGTGAAGATGTCTTTGTGTGGGGAGGGGAAGTATTTGGGGCAGAGAGACTAGCCAGTGCAAAGGCCCTGAGGTGGGAGTGGGTGTGGTGAGTTTGAGGAACATTAAGTAGGTCAGTGTGGCTTGAGCAGGGAAGGTGGGTGAGAGAGGAGTGGTTAGAGATGAAGCCTGAGGGGCAGCCAGAGCCCAGCTCATGTGGCACCTGTCAGCCGATGTAAGAATTTTGGCTTTCACTCTGAGATGGGAAGCCATCAGAGGATTTTGTGCAGAGAAACGGCACGATCTCACATTATTTTATAAAGATCACTCTGGCTGCTGTGGCTGTATTGAAAGGAGACTGGGGAGAGGGCGCGGTGAGGGATGATGAGACTTGAACGAAGTGGAGATGGTGGAGCGATATCCAGACTTAACACCGAAGGCGACAGGATTGGATGAAAAATTGAATACAGTGTGGGAGAAAAAGACAAGAGTCCAGACTGACTCCGTGGTTTCTGGTCGGAGCACCTGGAAGAATGGAACTGCCCTTTATGCAGGTGGAGGATGTCTGGAAGCATCAGGATTTGGGGTGCGTGGGAGGGTGGGTGCATGTTACATTTAACAAGCCCGTGTGACGTCCAGGTGCAGATGTGAGAAGGCAGCTGGACGTCTGGGGCTGGGGTTGAGGGCAGAGGTCTGATGGGTAGTGGAAATGTGGGAGTCTGCAGTGTGTAGACAGTCTTTAGAGCTGCAGGGACACACGAATTGCCCAGGGAATGGGTGTAGGCAGTGAAGAGAAGAGGTCTAAGGACCGCATCCCAAAACCTGCCATTGTTTGGAGCACAGGGACATCAAGGGAAATCAGAAAAGGAGACTGAGAAAAAATGGCCCTTCTTAGAACAAGGGCCAAAAAAGGGGGGAGTGGAAAGAGTTTCCAAGGTCACGGGTCTGATGTGCTAAATGGCACCAAGGATTAAGGAGCACTAGCCAGCCAGGGAGCCCGCAGCCAGATCCAGCCTCCTGAGGTCGCTGGCCACCTGGCCAGGTGTTGTTCTGGTAGTACGGTGGGCAGAAGCCCACTGTTGGAGGGCTCAAGAGAAAGTAAGAAGGAGAAAACATGGAGGCACTGAGTAAAAAAGCAGCTTCTTGAGTTTTGCCATGAAGAGAGGCAGAGAAATGGGGTGGTCATGAGATAGGATGCAGAAGGATGGAGTTTTTATTACTAATTTTTTAAGATGGGAGAAATTACAATGTGTTTGTTGGCTGGGGGAACAATCTAGTAGAGAGGAAAAGATCTGAGTGCAGGAGAGAAGGGATAATTGTTGAATTATTTGTCCGGCCAAAAATCAGAAGCAGCCCCAAATGTCCATCAAGAGAAAGATAGATAAATAAAAATATGTTATATTCAAAACGATGCCTGGGGGAACAAATTTCAAGAGCAGGAGGGAGCCTCCATGGTATACTTGCTTAAGGATATTTGTGTCAAGATCCCTTGTACTGTAGACAGACCTTAATTCAGATCACATGGGTCCCTCCGCCAGCTGTCCCCAAATATCTTCCCATGTCTCAGTGAGAACATGGTGGGTCCGACTATCTTGGAAGGTCTTCCTTCTGTTTGCCTTGGTCAGAAGAACCTTGTGTGATGGTGATGATGGTGATGGGGATGTTGATGTTGCCAAAAATAAAGTTAAAAATAGCAGGTACCAAGTATGGAGTGTGTCATCTATTCCTTG
Organism: Panthera tigris; assembly: GCF_018350195.1. Taxonomy (NCBI): domain Eukaryota; kingdom Metazoa; phylum Chordata; class Mammalia; order Carnivora; family Felidae; genus Panthera; species Panthera tigris. Next base: position 29,401,967 of record NC_056667.1, read on the forward strand.
CCCTCATGGAGCTTACAGTCTCGATGGACATTAACCAACTCTAACAATTTTTCATTTCAGTTACAGTAAGGGCTGTCAAGTATCAAAGAGGGGCCTGGCCCAATCTAGAGGGGCCAAGAAACAGGAAGAACGAGCATGAGTCTACCAGGTAGAGGTGAAGAGAGAAGAGAGGAGGACAAGGAGGGAAAGAACATGGTCAGCAGAAGGAACAGCATCCCTCCCTCCATTGCTTCAACAGGTACTGACCACCTGCCGCATCCTAGGAGGACAAGGCACAGGTCCCTGCTTTCTTGGGGCTGCTGTTCCGGTGGAGGGAGGCAGAGGGTGAACACATAAATGATGTCGGATTTCAGTTAGTGACCAGTGCTGTGAAGATAATAAATCAGGGCAGTGGTGGGGCGGGGAGGGGTTGGTGGGGCGCCTTTGAAAAGATCTCAGGAGAGAGGTGAACTCTCACCAGAGACCTGTTGTGCCCACGTGCCAGGAGAGTCCGAGCATGAGACACAGCAGATGGAAACTCGTAGAAGCAGGAATGAGTTTGTCACGTGGTGGGGACAGCAAGGCCAGTGAGCCAGGTGGGCCCATGAACCAGATTGGGGTTATGGAGACCCGATTGTGGAGGGCTTTAAAACACTGTTTTAAGCTTCAGTAATCCTAGGTCTTAGCTGGGCTGTGGATGCAAATAGACAACTTCTTGGAAGAAGTCCAGGGTCCCCAGGTCCTCAGGGAATAGGTGGGCTGTGGCTGGTTTTGTTCACCTCAGCCGCAGAGGCAGCTTCTCAGTGAACCCCCCACCCCCCTTTCAGCCATAGATCTTACCTTATCACTCCCGTCCGTTTAGCATGAGCCATATACTCCACTCCGGAGGAGAACTCTCACTTAATTAATTTTAGATTTAAAGCAACAAGAAGTCCTTATATTAAAAACGGAGTGGGGGGAGAACAGCTTGTTAATTAAAATGTCAGTTAGGGTGTTCCTGGCGAAAACTATGATTAGTGGGTGTTTCCTTTGGTTACAAGCCCTTGTGCTTTGATATTTCATGTGTGAACATAGAGAACCTCACACATGTGCCCGGCGCGCAGAGACGGGCTACATTTCCTGGTGGTTTCAATAGGTCATTCTGTTCTGCGAACTCCAATGTATGCCAGGCCTTCTGGAATTGTTCCCCAGGCCAGTCTTTCAACCTCAGATGCTAGCCCTCTGGCCCTCAGAAGGGATCTCTCTCTCTCTCTCTCTCTCTCCCCGCATGCCGTTCCCACCCATAGGCTCCAGCTCTGTCTCTGGAAAACCCATGTATCCTTCAGAGGTCACTGCCACCTTTTGTAACTCCTTACTAGATCTCCCAGGCAGAGAGATATCTCCCCTTCCTTTGCACCTTCAGGGCACATTGCTTACATCTTTGTTAGGAAAACAAAAATCTGAGAAAGGAGTTCTTTATGCTTTATCCTACCCAGCTACCTTCCAAGAAGGGTGGATCCTTCATTGTGGTAGGCGATGGGTGTGGGGAGGCTAGACTGACAAAACTGGGGGAAACCTGTGCCAAATGTCTCTGCTTAAGCAAAGGAACCACTGCAGAAGGACCTGGGGTTGGGCGTGTAGATCTGGGAGGCTGACTGGGGAGCGGGATGGGGAAGGGCCTATAGGGAGAAGAGGCAGCTGATGGCAAACGAAGTTTGGTGGAGGGAATAAATGTTTCCTGGCGGGGGGGGGCGGGGAGTGGGTTAGGTTTCATTCACAGTGTGCTATGTAAACCTCTCTTTTGTCTCCCCACGACATCTTGGGTGAAATGTGTTATTCACTAAGCTTCTGTGGAACTAGATGAAATTGATTCTGGGGGCACCTGGGTGGCTCATCAGTTAGGCATCCGACTTCGGCTCAGGTCATGATCTTGGGGTTTGAGCCCCGCATTAGGCTCTGTGCTGATAGCTCAGAGCCTGGATTCTGCTTTGGATTCTGTGTCTCCCTCTCTTCCTGCCCCTCTCCTGCTCATGCTCTGTCTCTCTCTTTCTTTCTGTCAAAAATAAACATTAAAAAATTCTTTTTAATTAAAAAAGTAGTTTCTGGAAGGGTAAGTATCAAGAACTATGAAAGGTCTGAGATTCACCCTACTTGCCAGCTGACAAGTTAGCTTGCCACAGGGTCACAGGTGCTGCTAGCAGGACACAGAGGACTCTTGGATAAGATGCCAGGGACTGTGACTCACAACAATAGCAGTAGCCACAGCGTCAGTGTTTGTGCTGGTTCTTGAAGCTCCAATTCCTGAGGATTGACACAGAGAGATAGCTAACTGACACCTGTGGTTTCAGTACAAGCAAGGAAGCCCTAGTTTAGGGAACCCAAATCTTTTATAATGAGCAGTAAGCCTGTTCGAAATAGCCCTGGAAAGAGTCATATCTCTGTTAAAATGGACAACAAACAAACCTTCCCTGTGCTTGGAGAGACACTATCTCTATCTTCCAGGGCTCTTCACTATAAACATACTTTAAAGGATAGTCCCAAACAAAGGCAGTCAGAACTTTTGCTTGCAGAGTGTGCAGAAATGCAAGAGGTCCATGGAGAATTGTCTCCCCAGGGTAAGATGAAGTGTTGATCCCCACTTCTAGGCGGGCAGGGGGTGAGACCAGAAGGTGTGTATGACCCCTGGTGGCATCTGGGTCATGAGCTCTTATAGTATGCTTTTGAAATGAATTAATTTATTATATGCTGAATCAGTTAGCCGTTGCTGCATAATAGGCTGCCCAGAATTTGTGGCTTAATATAATACAACTTGCTTAGTATTCCACTGATTTGGCCTGGGCTGGGCTGATCTTGATGTGCTTTCTTACCTCTCCTCAGCCCCAGCTGGGACACTGAGCAGACGTGGCTCTGTTCCATGTGGTCTTGGCTTGACAAAGTTCCAAGAGACTGAGGCTCTGGGCCCCAGTCCTCTTGAGGCTTAGGCATAAAACAGCCACATTCTCTTCGCCAAGGCAAATCAAAGGAGAGCCCAGATTTATGGCATGAAAAATAGATTCCACCTCATATAAGAGGAACTCCAAAGTCACTTTGCAAAGGTATATGTGTGTATATATATATATATATATATATACACACTTCATGGTACTTGTCACACAGATCTGGCTTCCCGGGGTAGGGCCTCCGTCTCCTCCGGATCAGAAGCCCCTTAAAGATAAATGTGCCCCTCCCTGTTTCCTTGGGAACTGCCACCCCACGGTTGCAGCTCACCCTGAGGGCACGGTGGGGTCTCATGTAGAATTCATCCCCATAACATTTGCTGGACTGAGATTTCAGAGAGGGAGGAAGGAAGGGAGCGGGGGGAAAGGAGGAGAGCACAGAGGAGGGAAGAGGAAGGGAGAGAGATGCAGCTCAGGCACAGACACAACCCTCCTGAGCATCTAGTTTGGCCCAGCCTGGAAATCTGCCCTGGGGCTCCTCAGACCTTTCTGGAACAGGTTATTGCCTGTGGACTAAAGGCTTTCCACCCTGAGGCTCCATCTGGAAGTGGAACAGACTCTGCTAGGGGTTGGGAGAAGGAGCTCTCCCATTGTTAGGGGCTTTTACAATTTTTGTCCCTGTTACTAGCTTTATTTAGTTTGTCACTTAATTACTGTTTACTAAGTATGCTTGTAGCTAACATGTATTTATTTACTATGCACTTTGTCTGATTTTAGCAAATTCCCCCCCTCTTCTTTAGATCTCTATTGTTTGGGCTAATAATGCATGTCCAGGTTAAAAAAATTTTTTTAGATAAGAAACACAGAAGAAATAAAAATCTCTTGGTGTTTCGCCCTTCAGAGATAACCGCTGTTGACAGTTTGGTGTGTATCCTTCCAGACTTTTAAAAAATGCTGTATAAATATATATGGATGTGACCCAAATATACCTAAGAAAGCTTTAAGGCTGGTCCCTGCCCAACAGTGCATCCAAAATAACCCAAGTCAGATTCTAGAAGCCTGAAGAGTAACGTGACTCTTATAGTGCAGGGGTTTTGCACAGCTTTGCAGGAGACAGCGTTAGGCATCTCTCCTCCTCCCCACGTGTCTCGCTCATCGTCGCTACTAAGGTGCTTCTCGCTTCCTCCTACACATCTCTTCTTTCTTTGGGCTGTGCCCTCCTGAACTCTGGGGGCTCCCATCACGTAGAGCTCCCAGAAGTGCTGCTCTTCTGTGACTGCTGTTCTTGTAAGAGTCAGTGCTCCTAGAATTTTTAAGAAAAAAAATTTGCTACCTCTCGTTAATCACATAAATAAGATCCTGCCGAACACGTTGTTGACTTAGCTCCTGTTTCTTTCACACCCCCCTCTCTCATGGATACCTTTCTAGGCCTACCGTTTCCTTTTAAAGTCTAGGGTACAACTCCATTGAATGGATGGTCCATAATTTATTTAACGAGTGTCTTACACCTGGACATTCCAGTGCCTTCCCGTTTTTGCTCCTAAAAACAATGCTGCCATGCACACCTCTATGACTTTGAACTTTTACATCTTTTCATTCTCTTCCACATGCCCCAAGCTTTACTGTTCTAGGGAAATGTCTGCAAAGTACATTTTCCATTGTCTTCCTTCTGGTCTCTTTGGGAAACTCTCCTTTACTCCATGTGATCCAGGGGCTTCCATGATGTCCCAACGCCTGTTACTGGGGGCTGGAAGAAGGGAGGAGAGGTAGTCACATGACTAGCTGACCGATCACAGCACCCCTTCCTTCTGTCTTTGTTATAACCCCATCAGTTTCCACTCGCCGTGTCCACTGTGTCTGCACACTGTGTCTGTCTAACCCCAAACTCATCTTTCTGCCCCTGGCCACTGCCACAGACTTCTGTCTACTGTCTCTAACTCCAGGGCTGTGCAGATGTCCATCCTCAATGGCCACGCATTGTCCCTGACTCTGCCCTTCCCATGCCTAAAAGCCATCAGTGGTATGAGTAAAGTTTTGTCTCCTCAATCTGCCATGTAGAGCCTTCAGGACCTGGCTTCTCCTTACCTCTCCAGCCCTGGGGCTCCCCACTCTCTTTTACACATTCCAAAGTCCCAGCAGATTGTACCACTTCCCAGTTTTTGAACATGCCCTGAATTTTCCAGATTCTCTCTTTTGACCATGCACTTTACTCCACAGAACTCTCACCCCCCAAATGATATAGCTTTAGGCTCCTGGTCCCCATATTCCCTCTGGACCAACAGGACTTAATCAGCTTCACCTCCCTGAGGGGATCCCTCAGCATTTCTAACATTTCTGCATTCCTCGGGGATCGCTGGTTAAAAAGGAGCAGAACCCCACCCAACCAGCTTAGATAAGGGGGGGATGGTAGCTATTGTAAGGGCATGGAAGTCTCACAGAAACCAAACTCAGCCAGACCTCATAGGAATCAGAAGTGGGACCTGGGAGGCCATCAGGGTTGAGAGCGACTCTCTCCACCTCTCAGTGGGCACCTGCCTTCCTGCATCTGCCCTCTCGTTGACTGAAATGAGTATGATGGTAGCTGATGTAAGTACTTGTCCCCTCGCCACCACTGCTCGGGAAACACTCTCATATTTGTATCCGCCCACTCCCCACCCCCAACCCCAGGGTGTAACCCAGGGCTTGGCACATTACGAACAGGAAAAAACACTCTAACATTTTAGCACTGACTTGTGGGACATACAGGGTTTGTGTTTTTATTTTATTCTTGCTTAACCTCACCCCCCTAGGTACTATCATTTCTCCCGTCTTTACAGATGAGGACACTAAGGCAGTAGTTTGCCCAAGCTGACAGCCTAGCATGTGAGAAAACTAGGACTTGATTGCAGGCCCCTTTGAATGAATACATCACCTTAGTAATCAACAGGGGGATCTTGAGGTCATCTGCTCCAGACTCCAGGCTCCAGAGAAGGAGTACGGAACCTCTTCCAGAGAGGCAGCCCGCTATGTTCATCTTAAACATCTCCAGAGTGACCCTACCTTCCATCACTCCAAAGATTTTTTTCCCCTTTCCCCAAATATCAGGCACTTCTTCCTCACGTCCAGTCATAACCTCTTGTGTTGATTTAAAATCCTTTTCTGCTTGTCAGACGTCCTCAGGCTTGAAACCAACTGTTGAGAGTCACTTGTTCTTTTTCAACAACCCCGTGAAGTAGACATTTAAAATTCCCACTTGAAGGGTGCCTGGGTGGTTCAGTCGGTTAAGCGTCCAACTTCAGCTCAGGTCACGATCTCGCGGTACGTGAGTTCGAGCCCCGCGTCGGGCTCTGGGCTGATGGCTCAGAGCCTGGAGCCTGCTTCCGATTCTGTGTCTCCCTCTCTCTCTGTCCCTCCCCCATTCATGCTCTGTCTCTCTCTGTCTCAAAAATAAATAAACGTTAACAAAAATTAAAAAAATAAATAAATAAAATTCCCACTTGACAGATAAAAATTTCAAGGCCCAAGAAGGTGAAGCAAGTCACCTAAGGTCATACAGGCCAGACACAGTGGGTCCGGAACTTGAACCCAGGATCTTGGAGACTAAATGTTCCCTCCGGCCAGTCATTTCACACCTTCCGTGGGGTTTAAGGCTGTCTGGTCTGTCTGGGACCATTGAAGAAGCAGGCCTGGCTGCTTCCAAAGTGGGTAAGATAAAGGGGAACAAATAGCAAGATTGGGAGAGCGATGCATGAGAGAGAAAGAGCCCTCTCTCAGGTGCAGGGAGGAGTGGGAGAGGAGGGAAGGTAAGGAAGGGTAAGGATCAGCTCAGAGAATGGAGAGAATGAAGGAATAGGCAGTAAATGCCCAAGCTCTGTATGACAGCCTGCAAGCAGGGTGGCCGTGTGACTACACCAGGGCAACAAGCTTCAACCAGGACCATCACAGGCAAATGGGATGTAGGCTTACCCTGACTGGAAGGTTCTTCATGACCTGCCTCTTTCCTACCCCTCTGAACCTTTCCCCTCTCGTTCTTGCTCTCGTTTACTACACCCCAGCCCTATGAGTCTTCTTGGTCCCCTGTGAAGTTCCCAGGGTACTGCCACTCCGGGAACTTTAGCCCTTTCTCCGTCTGGAATGCTTGTCCCCCAGATCTTCCTGTGGCTGCTCTTCTTGCCACTCAGGTCCCAGCTCACATGTCATCTCCCAGGAGAGGCTTTCCTGAACTCCTGATATAAAGTAGTCCCTTAACTCCAGAGACTCTCTATTCTAGTTGTCTATTGCTGTGTAAGAAATAAACCCAACATTTAGTGGCTTAAAATAACAATAATCATTGTTACATCTTAAGATTTCTGTGGGTCAGGAACTTGGGAGGAGCTTGGGAGGGCAGGCAGGCTCAGCAGTTTCCATGCAGTTGCAGTAATGGTGTTTGCAGCTTGTAGAGTGGAGGGCGGGGGCACCTGGAGGCCAGCCGGGCATCTCCCCGTCTCTCCCTGTGTGTAACCTGAAGGCTTGTGCATGTGGTCTCTTGGGGAAGGCTAATTTGGGCTTCCTTACAACATGGTACATCGGCAGTTGGTCTGCCCTCTGGACACTAGGGGCTTCAGGGCAAATGCCTTATCGTACAAGGGAGCCACAGCATCATCTTCTACAACTAGCCTTGGAAATCATATGGCTTCCCTTCCGCCACGTTCCGTTGGTTCCAAATGAATCGCAAGCCTTTTCAGATTCAAGGGGAGGGGGAGCAGACTGTTTCCTTCTGGGCTGTGGCAAGGTTCTAGAAAGATACACGAGATCAGAGATATTGTTGTGGCCATCTTTGGAAAATACAACCTGCCACACTGTTGTAGTACCCTGTGAGACTTAACGTCTGAAATTGCCTTAATTATGTATTTTTGACTTGGTTAGTATCTACCCTTTCTCCCCAACTCCCACTCCACTGGAAAATAAGATCCATGGAGGAAGAGACCTTTTCTGTTTGGTTCACCTCTTGTCTTTCCAGTGCCTGCCTTGTAAAACGCACGTACAAATTTCATTGAAGCAAATGAGTGAAATGCTACAGGGTGTGTTAGAAACCAGAGATGACCTCCCAGGATGCCTGCAGCTGTAGTTTTTGAGCAGTTACTCAAAAAAACATCATTAGAAGCTCTGAATCATGTTTTCATAATTGTTTTCTGAATATAGGTCCTGGCCTTCATTGGTCTGGGTGTCCCGGACCCCAGGCTCCCCTGCCCCTCGGCTGTCCAGTAGTCCCTGGGGCCAAGACACACACACAACAATGAGTCCTCTTTGCTTTTGAGGACCCCCAGAGGGACAAGCATCCCCAAGTATTTGCCTCCAGCTTCACCCTAGTTTGCAGACTCTTTCTGTCAGCGAAAGACACGTACCATTCTCTCAGGAATCCTGAATCGGGGAAGTGTCCATCTATTCTGGGCTCCTAGACCCTCTGGGAAATAATTCCTGCTGGCCGTGTGCATCTCTTTCTTTTAGACCTGAAATAAAAATGCCAATTTTACTGAACTTTTCTATAAAGGCCATCTTTGAGCCCCACCCTGAACTTATCCAGCAGTTATTAATGTGTATATTAGTTGGGGTTCCCTAGAGAAGCAAAACCAATAGGGTGTGAATGTGTGTGTGTGTGTGTGTCTATATCTCTCTCCCTATAAATATATCTATATATTAATATATAGATATCTTATAAATATATAAATTATAAATATATAAGATATCTATCTCTATATAAATATATAAATACATAGATATATATATATATATTTCTATAGAATTCAGATAGAAATATATATATAGATATCTATCTATGTATTTATATATTTATATATAGCTAGATAGATATCTATTTATAAATATATAGATACATATAGATACAGAGATACAGAGCTATACAGAGAGAGCTTTATTTTAAGGAGTTGGCTCAGATGATTTTGGAGTCTTGGCAAGTCCAGAATCTGCAGGTGCATCATCAAACTGGAGACCCAGGGGACTTCCAGTCTGGGTCCAAAGACCATCTGCTGGCAGAATTCCTTCTTGCTTGGGGAGGTCAGTCTTTGTTCTATTAAAGCCTTCAACTGATTGGATGGAGTCCACTTACATTATTCAGGGCGATCTGCTTTACTGAGAAGCCACCAACTTAAATGTTAATCTCATCCAAAAATCACTGTCCCAGAAATATCCAGAATAATATTCAACCAAATATCCGGGCACTGTGGCCAGCCAGGTTGACACATAAAATCAACTACCACAATGGACCAATGCAGGCAATAGAAATGAAAAAAACCCAGTCCTTGTGAAATTAGTATCTACCAGAGAGGCAAAATAAACACCTTAAGGGCTCTAAAATGTACATTCGAATGCATGAAAATGCAGATTTTGGAGCCATGTACTGGGGAACTCTGATTTGGAGGCAAACGGTCCATAGTCCCTCCTGCTCCCCATTTATCTTGACACTAGCCTAGCCCGGGCTATGATGAATCAAGAGTAGGAGAGAAGCATGAGGCTCTGTGAAGGGGAGAGAAGCACTCCGGATGGGTGGTCGTAGTCTGGTGCTGAGATGCCAACAGTGTACAGGTGAAGTGGGGAAGAATGTTCCAGGCAGAGGGAACAGAGGGAGCAAAAGCATGAGCATGGTGGAAGTGAAGAGCGTAGAGGAGGAGGTGGCAGAAGACGTGGCTGATAATGAGGTTGGAGCCCATCAGGCGGTGTGTGGTTGGGTGCTGAAGGCCGTGTTTTAGAACCAGACAAACTTAGAGGTCAACGCAGAGTTGGATGCCGCTGTCACAACTCTGGGCGAAGTCAGGTAACCTCGCTGAGACCTGGACTCTGCATCTGGGGAAGGAAGGGAGGGAAGATAATTGTATTGCATTAGTCTTCTATTGCTGCTGTAGCAAATCACCACAAACATAGTGACTTAAAACAGCATGGGTTTATTATGATGTGGTTTAGCCATCCAAAACGGGCCTCAGGAAGCTAGAATCAAGTGTTGGCAGAGCCGTTCTCCTTCTAGAAGCTCTAGAGAATTTTTTCCTTGCCTTTTTCAGCTGCGCACGCTTTTTGGTTTATGGAGGCGTCACTCCAACCTCTGCTCCTATCATCCTATCTCTTTCTCTGACTCTGGCCCTCTTGCCTCCCTTTTGTAAGGGAGATGAACTGGGTGGATGCAGACAGTGAGGAAAACTGCCCCATCTCATGACTCCTGACTTAAACACATCTGCAAAGTCCCTTTTGTCATTTGAGATAGCGCATACACAAACTTTGGGGATTAGGATGAGGACTTCTTTGTGGGGCTATTAGTCTGCCTACCACACCCACTTCACATTATAAAGATTAAAAGAGGTGATGAATGTGAATGCCGGCACGTGGCACCAGCTGGATATGACAGATGTTTCTACTCTTATAAAAAGTACTGAAGCTACAACAAGAAGCTTGGGCCTTATCGTGAAAGGGATGGGGGTAAATGGAGACCCTCTTCCCTTAAAAACCTCCCAGGTTTTAAGCCCGGCAACAAAAATGTAGTTAGGTGTTTGGCTGGGATGGAATACAGTGAAGGGAAAGATACTCAACTTTGGACTTTTTTTTTTTTTTTTTAACAATGAGGCTTAATCCCTTTAAGCATGACTTACCATCTCTTCCTACTCTGTGCCAGGCCACATTGAAGAGGGAGTCCTCTCCGAGAAGATGTTTGCAGACTTTGTTCCTGACATTTCTTTTCTGTAAGGGACACAGAAACTGGACATCGTCCGACCTACCTCTTCCTTTTCTGGTGTCCCAAGACTGTTTTTGTTTTCCAGTTTGGTCAAATTTCCAGTCTTCTTTCTTTGCTGCATAGGATCTGCTTAGTGCTGTCCTGTTAATCACTTGGCAGTGGACATTGACAGGTCGGGGCTCCTCCCGCCCCTCTGTCATACTCATAGACATTTCCAACCAAGGGCACTTGTTCCAAGATTTAGCCTCCTACGTACAGACTTTGCTCCCGTAGCCAGCCTCCAGATCAGTGGCCAACGTCACAGAGTCGTGAAACTTCTTAAGATCACCAGTTACCTTCACACAGAGCAGGAGAGCTCAACCTGACCCCAAAGAAGAGCAGCTTGCCCGGAAAGGCAGGATTTGAGGAAGGAATGTGCATTTTTTTTCTAGGGAGAGGGGCCACGGTTTTCTTCAGATTTTCAAATGCATCTGTGACCCCCCCCCCAACTATTCACAACCACAGAAAGACACATCATCACTTAAATCCGTGAGCCTCACTGAGCTTGCTCATTTAGTTCCTTCTCCAAAAGATTCAGACGATCCCATGACCCAGTGATGTCAAGCTGAACAAAATGCTGCTTCCTGTTAGTTGGGAGAGGCTCCTGCCTGCTCTGGTTTTTGAGGAATATAATTGCCCGGCAGACCCAGAGCTTTTTCTTTTCTGCTGAGCTCTGCCACTCAGACCCATATTCATTATGTGGGGGCTTATACACGGAGGCCCCGGGAGAGAGGGACGGCCCGACTCCACTCCAGATGCATATGGTCCCCCTGGTCATGCCCTCTATTAGAGCATGGCTGGGCAGACCCCTCGGCCTTTCTCCAGGAATTTGAAGGGATCAGGATGAAGGCTGAAGCTTAGATTTTTGAGTAGAGGTAATTTCAGAAGGTGGAATCATAGCTTAAGGAACCCTCTGGAGAATTTTCCTGATGCAAAGCTAACAAGACATTGTGATAATTTCTCTGGAGCTGGCCTCATTCCAAGTTGGATTTTAAACGCAGATTATAAAGCAAACACCATCCCCCACAAGTATTAAAGGAGGGGAAAATAACAGAACGGGGGCTGCAAAAATGGTCTCTATTGTGGGACCAAAAGCCGTCAATCATGCAGGCTGACAGGCGTCAGAGATTGACAGACAGGCCCTCGCTCCTGACTTCAGTTATCAAGGGGAATGGGAAAAGTGTCTGCAAGAACATGTTAAATTGCCAAAGTCATTACCAGTCACCAATTACCAAAGAAAAGATAACAAGGTGTATTTTAGAAAAATCGATGCAACAACATGCATTTCAATACAGCGAGTTTTTTAGAACTTTTGAAAACAAAACGAACTATTTAGGGAATACACAATGGTTTTTAGTGAATACCAAACACTGGGCTTTGTAAAGTCATCAATATTCACTTTAGATTTGGCTCTGCTGAAGAGGAGCAAAGATCAAGCAGTAAACTAATATACTTCATTTTTCCCCCCTCTGGTTCCACCCAAAGGACATAATGATGACTGGAAGGCTAGGCGACTGTCTTGTAAACTCTCCCAAAGAAAGCCCTGGCTGGTCATTAAGGGTACCCCGGGCATGGACAGGGCTCAGATCAAGCAGGCAGTGGTCTGCTGAGGGGTTGTGGATGCTGTCCCATGGGATCCTTCCATGTGACCCAGCAGAACTTCTTAACCATTGGCTCTGAGCCTTGCCATGGGCTGGACCCAGGGGACAAAGAGATGAAAGGCACACTTCCTGCCCTATTGGGTCTCTTGGTCTTGTGGGGCTAGTGGAGCACATGACCCCAGTGAAGTAAGGGACAAAGCAGGTTGATGAGAGTCACCAAAGACAGGTGTGAATAAAGCACAACGAGGCAATGGAACGGTCGAGGCTACTGCAGCCTAGAAGAATCAGAGAAGGCTGTGGAGAGAAGGGAGCATTTGAGCTGATTCTTGGAGCATGAGGACTTCTTCTCTTGGATGCAAATGCCTAAAAAGAGCACAGCAAGATGTAAGTGAAAAGCTTCTTACATCTTGTAGGAGGAGACTGTGAGGTGACCACAGGAGGGAAGCAAGTCTTAAATGGCAGGCTGCGGTGGCAGACGTTTTGTAGGCAAGGGGAGCCATTGCAAATTCTTGAGCTGGGGCGGGGGGCGGCGTTGAATGAACAGAGCTGTGTTTTAAGGAGACCGTTCTGCTGCAGTGCACTGTGTGGCCCAATGGACCACACTGTGGAGGATTGCTGGAGTACATCCTATGAGAGGGTCTGAAGTCCCAGACAAGGATGGAGGGGCAGCAGGGAAGACCCAAAGGGCTATCATCATGTTGCATGCATGAGCCCAAGGGGCCTCACTCTGGTCTCTGCTTCCAGCAAGCCTTCTCACCTCTCAGGCTCTACCTAGGTAGCCTGGCCTCCTGCTGCCTCTCCCCATCCACTAGTAGACCATCGCCCTCCATCTCAGAGTGTCAAGTCTCTTTGCTGAACTCCCCAGTATGTTTGAGTTACATACTGTTGCCACAATGGTCCAAGTTAGCAGTTCTGCAATGACAGGACCCTGTCATGTGCATTTCTATGGTTCTTCCAGCAACAGTGCAGCCCCACCCACAGCAGAGGAAAGAGTGAAACAGCAAGGCCCTGAGCAGCGAAGCACTTCATGGTTCCCTGAGCACGTGCAAGAAAGATCAGGGCTGTTGTGAATTTGCTCCATGGGCCACTTGGATCCAGTTTGACAAAGGGACATTTTATGACTGGTTAAAATTAGATTTATAAAGCGTTCCTGAGCCTGCAGTGTGAGCAGGACCTGGATGCAGTAGATTGGGTGCCCAGGGAGAGAGGAAGAGCTGCTGGGCTTGAAACATAGAAAGTAACAGGTGAGAAGCAAGGCATTGACAGCATTGGAAGAAAGCAAATCCCTTCCATGTGATTGGTAGATGGCATGACCATATCATTAGTTATCAAAACAGAGACACTTTTGGGGGTGAAAGGGACACCATCTGTAATTACTACATGACAGCAGGCTTAAATTGGGATTGTTCCTGAAAGAATAGAATGTGGAATCACCCTAATAACAGGCACTGCTGCTAGCTTGTCTCCCCGCTCCCCTCACCCTACAATCCCTTATATTTTATAGATGTTGAGACTTTTCTCTCTTGGCCTCTCCTCCCCCTCCTCCTTCCCAGGGCTTACCTGCATCTGAGTAATTTGGAATGAGGATGGAGTGTGGCTCAGCCCCTTCCAGGTCCTCTCTCTTCTGGAGCATCTGTGCTCTGGACCAGGGCACCCTCTCTTCCTCCATGTGATCAACTTGAGGGGCAAGACTGCACGTGAGGAAGAGGCTGAGATTGTCTGGTAGGCCAGTGACTGGAGAGGGAGGGATAGAAAGGAACCCCAGCTGACCCCTAAGCTTTTACTAGCCGCAGCAAAGCTCTTATCCCAGAATCTCTTTCTCAGTTGGTTCAGTTCTCAGAACAGTGTGACTTTCATTCCCCCAAACCACATAGCTGCCCTAAGCAGAGGCTGGGAGTTTGTAGCATCTCATATAGGCCCTCCTACAAGGGTGTGGCGGTGTGGCATGCCCATGCAGACAGGGACTGGACAGGACCCATACTAGAGGATATTCCTAGAATACGAACAACATAAGAAAAAGAAAATTCTGGGTGGAATTTGTCTTCATGTCCATATCTGAGTGTGAGTTTTTACAAGTTTATTTTGGGGGAGGATATGGAAATTAATGATCAGAACCCCACAATATGCATGTATGTTTAAAATAAAATTTACTGAGGTAATAAATTACATATGATAAATGAACCCATTTGAATTTTGACAAATGTATATACCTGTGTAACCATCACACCAATAAATCTATAGAACACTTCCATTTACCCAAAAAGTGCCCCTGTGCCCCTTCTCAGTCAATCTGCCCCCCCATCTCCCTCCCCAGGCAACTGCTGGTGGGATTTTCAACTAATTTTGTCCATTCTAAAACATCATACACATGGATTCATACAGTATGTTTTCTCTGTGGCATGAACTGACAGTTCTCATTTTTCCATTGCTGAGTAGTATTTCCTTGTATGGATGTACCAAGTTTCTGCAGTCACCTGTTGATGAACATTTGGGTTGTTTCCAGTTTTAGGCTATTTTGAAAAAAGCTGTTACAAACATTGTGTACAAGTATTTCCGTGGCCATGTATTTTTCTTGGGTAAATATCTAGGCATTGGTGTGTCATATTATGTGTATACTCAAGTTTATGAGGGACTGCAAAACTGTTTTCGAAAGGGGTTGTAGAATTTTGTCCCTTCCATCAGAACATATGAGAGTTCTAGTTGCCCTACGCACCCACTGACACTTGGTATTGTCAGGCTTTTCAGTTTTAACCATTGAAGTCAGGATGAAGTAGCACTTTGTTGAGGTTCTAAATTGCATTTCCTAATGACTAATGATGCTGAACCCCTTTATATGTGTTTATTGACCGTATGAATATCTTCTTTTGTGAAATCTCTGATCAAATATTTTACTCATTAAAAACAAATATATAGTAGCTAATTTTGTCAACTTGACTGGCCTGAAGGATACCCAGATAGCTGGTAAAAAAAAAAAACATTTCTGGGTGTGTCTGTGAGGGTGTTTCTGGAAGAGATTAGCATTTGAGTCAGTAGACCAAGTAAGGAGATCTGCTCTCATCAATGTGGGCAGCCATTATCTTATAAATTGGGGGCCTGAAAGGAACAAAAGGTGAAGGAAAGGTGAAGGCTGTCTTTCTTCTTGAGGTGGGACATCGGTTTTTTCCTGCCTTTGGGCATAAGAGCTTTTGGTTCTTGGGTCTTTAGACTCCAGGACTTATATCAGTGGCTCCCTGGTTCTTGAGTCTTTGGATTCAGACTGAATTATACCAATGGCTTGTCAGGTTCTCCAACTTGCAGATGGAAGATTATGGAACTCCTTGCCTTCCATAACTGTGAGCCAATTCCTATAATATGTCTCCCCTTATATCTATCTATCTTTCTTTATGTATATCCTACTGGTTCTGTTTCTCTAGAGAATCCTAATACTATATATATAACAAAGAACAAAATATTTTTATGTTCTGTTTTATAGTTTATGGTTTTAGGTTATATATTTAGATCTATGCTCCATTCAAGTTAATTTTTTTGTACGGCGTAATGTAGGGGTCAAGGTTTGTTATTTCTTTTCCATAAAGATACCTAGTTGTTCTGACATCATTCATTGAAAGACCATCCTTTCCCCATTGAAGCACCTTGGAATCTTTGTCAAAAATCAACTGGACATAAATAAGTCAGTTTCTTGACGCTATTTTGTTCCATCGACTTGTCTGTATATCCTTACATGAATGCCACGTTTTCTTGATTACTATAGCTTAATAATATGTCTTGAAATCATGTATCAGTCCTCCAACTTTAGAACACCATGCTATATATCATTTTTGATTGTTGGAAATAATTGTGGTTGAATTAAATGTGTAATAAACTTTCCATTATCCGTTTCTAGTAGGGGTTGTTCAATCACTCAGTCAATATGTTTGTGGTCTTCTGAGAATGGTGACTTAAAGTGTTCACCTGCATTTTGCAACAAATAAGGATCTGATCTGGTGAACTACCATGTTCTAGTTGCAAACTAGATAACCAACCTCCTCCTTACAGGATGTTGCTTTTTAACAAGGTGGATTTCTGGCTGGGTTTGCTCCCCGTCACGCTAGCACTTACAAGAGTGTCAACACATCTATTGTTGCAGGAACCAATGCAACACCTGTGGTGTGGTAAAAGGATGCTGGGCTAGCTGGCTGCAGAGTGCCCCTCTCTGGCATTCACCACAGTGCTGCTTGGGATTTTCACAAATGGCATGTAAAGACAGAAATCAAAGAGTTGCCTTCAGGGCTCACAAAAGCCCCTGTCTGCTGGGTGGGTCCAAGTCCCCAGTAGATCTGTTGGTCCCCAACCAGGAGCTGCTCTTGGATGGGGTCTGTCAGCTAACTGGACACCAGACATCCAATAAATCCTCATCAGAGCCTGAACCTGAGCCTGGCATTACCTGGGGATCAAAGCGTTACCATTCCATTCCGAGTGACTGCTTTCCCAAACTACAGTTTTACTCCAACTCTCTGATAGTCCTTGCTGCCCTGCAGCTGGTGTATTTAGCATAGCCTTCAACCTGGGCTTCAGGGTAGACCTGAAATCAGAAGATCTGGGTTCAAGTTCTGGCTCTGACACCTACTCATTGTGACCTTGGGCAAAGCACTTCACATTCCTGGAGTCTGGTTCTTTCCCTGTGGAGTTAAGACTCTAATGTCTTCCTCCCAGGGCTACTGTATGTATATGAAAGTGTTTTATCAATATAAACCACAGTGCAGGAATCTATCTAAAGGATTATCATTACCGTTGTTTCTCCTTTTAGCCAAAGTATAGCTAACAGAAGCATGAGGAATGTCAATGGTTCCTGTAGGAGAAAAGGTGGTGTATTGGTTTCTTATGCTTGCTATAACAAATTGCCATGCACTTGGTGACTCAGAGCAACAAAAATTTATTCTCCTACAATTCTGGAGGCCAGAAATCCAAAATCAGTTTCACTGGGCTGAAATCAAGGTGTTGGCAGAGCTGTGCTTCCTCTGGAGGCTCTAGGGGAGAACCTGCTCCTTGCCTTTTCCAGCTTCTGGTGACAGCTGGCAGTCCATCCACTTGTGGCTGCACTCCACCCTCTGCCTCCCTTCTCCATGTTGCCTCTCCTCTTCCATGTCTACTTCTCCTCCACGTCTCTCTTATAAGGACTCTTGTGAAGGCATTCGGGGCCCATCCAGTTAATACAGTATGATGGCCTCATCTGAAGATCCTTAACTTAATCTCATCTGCAAAAACAACCATGCGGCTAACATTTGAAGGTGCTGTGGATTAGGATCTGATATCTCATGAGCCCATCAACTTGCCCACTGCAGTGTGTGTGTGTGTGTGTGTGTGTGTGTGTATTGGTGGGTGTGATCTGGAACAGGAAAGGACAGAACATCCTCTGTCACATTTATACAAATCATCTGCTACAACAAAGCATCCTGTAATATGGTCTATATGACCTTCATGAGAGCTTGCCCAAGGTTCTTCCCAAACTTCCCTGGGAAAGAATAGCCCTTTTACAGATTCACAGCACCCCAACCCCAGATCTTCCAGGCATTTTATTACTTATTTGGATTAGGGGGCCAGCTGACCACAGCTCATCGCTAAATTCAGTTCCTGCCAGTTTCTCAGAGTTGTGTAGTTGGGACAGATACCACTTAGCCCTCGAAGCCTAAAATACTTATTATCTGGCCCTTTACAGAAAAAGCGTGCTGGCTTTTGGCCTTGACCAATGCCTCCACCATACAGATAGGGGAGCAGAGGTCCAGGAGGGCACATGACTTGCTCAGGGTCCCACAGTGACTCAGGAGCAGATTCAAGGTCTGTTGAATCCAGCATTCTTACCCAAGATGACACTCTCCCAGGTCTCCCTCAGAACATCCCTGGGCATGTGCGGGGGTGGAGCCCAGTGCCTCAGACAGATCCCAGCCCCTATAAGGAAGACCTTTTAACAGGGGTTGCCCCAGAGGGGTTCAAACAGACGCTGGATATCTTCTCAGTGAGTCTCTCTGACATGATGCCTGGTGAATCAATGAATGGATTATGGGGTGAACAAATGATGTGATCAAGGTGGTTGAGGGTCCTAAGCTGGCATAGCGCTTTCTAGGCTTAGAGAATACTGGAGTTTAAGCTGAGGCAGCAAGAAGGATCCCAGAGACCCAACTTGGCCTTTACACATCTGGTCTGAGGCCAATATGGGGTGTATGCCCCAAATGGCCACCTCCTAAGAGGCCACAGGAAAACCTGAGCGTTTGCAGAAGCAGCTGATCTGGTGAAGCCCACTGGTGACTCTCAGAGAGGTGGAGGGGGACTGTGGGGCCTTTAATGATGACTAATTTGCAGCTTATTAATGCGGCAGTAATTAAGAATATTCATTTTATTAAAAGCCGTTTATTGTAATAGTGCATGCAAATCTGGAGACTGGCATTGTGCTCACGTACCAATCGACATAGGTCTATTGTGGCTCTGTGGATGGCAGGTCGCTGCGTCACTAATTGTTAAGAGTTTAGGGTCTAATTTTAAACCCTTTTAATTCCATTTGAAATAATTGCCGTAATGAAATTCAAAGTACTCAGAGGCAGCCATGGAAAAGGTGGATGATGCCACCCCCCTCCTGTCCCCAGGGAGCTGGGCTTTGAGAGCTGCGGCAGGAGATGAACTTGTCCTGGGGCTACAATGGTTGTTCCCCCTTCCCTTGGGAGGAAGCTGGCCCCAAGGGGGGCTATCATAGTCCCTTGGGGGCCCAACCCTGTCTGAAGTGCTGACCCCTGCTGAGGCTGGGGAGGGGCGGGCCTGACTGCCTGGTAAGTCACTTCTGTAAGCCACACAGGTGTGGGATCTGCATAGAGGAGAGGGAGCCCCCACGTAGCGACAATGTCCTCTGCTCCCACTCCCTGGGAGGTACCTCAGAGCAGCTGAACCCAGAAGTCATCTTCGAGGTGACAAAACTCTTACTGAGGGCTTCCTGTGTGACAGGCACTCCACTGCCTGTATTACCTCATCTAATCCCCACAGCCACCTTATGAGGTGGATCGCACCATTTTCTCCATTGTACCAATGAGGCAACTGAGGCTGGGAGAGAATCAGTATCCTTTCAAAAGTCAAACAGGTTAAGTGGCAGAAGCAGACTTGAATCGAGGCTTTGTCTGTCTGTCTTCTCAGAAGGTGTCTGTCTGGCTTACAACCTGGGTTTGGAGCCAGCATGGAGTCACTCAAGTGCAGTGCTTATTTCTCTCCACCAGTGGCAGGAGATGGGGAAGGGCATATCAGAGAAAGGGAACAGCATGGGCAAAGGCTCAGAAGCTCGTAAGTCCATGGCATCTTGTGGACAGACCCAAAGATGACCTCTATGATCCTTTGTTCTGGTGCTCATACCCTGAGAGTGGTTGAGACCTGGCACTTGTTTCTAACCAATAGATTGTGGCAAAGGTGATGGGATGTCACTCCTGTGATTATATGATGTTTATGAGACCCCATCTTGCTAGCAGCCTTGCTCTCTCTCTTCTGCTGGCTCTGAAGAAGCAAGCACCCATGTTGTGAACTGCTTGTGGAGACACCCATGTGGCAAAGTGCTTCAGGTGGCTCATCAGAGCAGAGGACCTCAGCTTCAAGGAACTGGAGTCTGTTGCCGTCTTTAGCGAGCCTTAGAGTAGACTCTTCCCTAGTCGAGCTTCAAGATGAGAACACAGCCCAGCCAATACCTTAGTCGCAACATGGTAAGATCCTAAAGCAGAGAGCTAAACTAAACCATGCCCGGACTCCTGACCCACAGAAACTGTGAGGAAATGAGATTGTGTTGTTTTAAGCTGCTAAATCTGTGGTAATGTGTTACTCACCAATGAACATCAATGCAACATCTAAAAAGAATGGTGGGAAAAGCAGACGGGCTAGGATAGTTTTCAATCTTTTTGCTCATCTGACACATCTCCCATCAACAAGGCACAAAGTTATGCTGCAAAGGGCTACAACACGAAGGGCATTTTGGATCACATTAAGAAGCTTGGGCCTTCTTCAATGGGATATAAGTGAGGTGGAGTTTCAGGAGGAGGTGACATGGTCAGATCTATATTAGAGAAAGATTGTTTTGGTGGCCAGAGCCTAGGATGGGTTGGAAGCAGAGAGACCTGGCTACTGCCTCTAGCTTAGGCAAGAGAGGATAAGGGCTTGAACCAAGGGAGAAGCAGTGAAGGGAGAAAAGAAGGTAACCTGTGCTTTGCAGGCAGAAAGTAAAATAGCCAGTAATGTAACATTTCTTCTACTCTTTTTAAAAAAATTTTTTTGGGGCGCCTGGGTGGCGCAGTCGGTTAAGCGTCCGACTTCAGCCAGGTCACGATCTCGCGGTCCGTGAGTTCGAGCCCCGCATCAGGCTCTGGGCTGATGGCTCTGGGCTGATGGCTCGGAGCCTGGAGCCTGTTTCCGATTCTTTGTCTCCCTCTCTCTCTGCCCCTCCCCTGTTCATGCTCTGTCTCTCTCTGTCCCAAAAATAAATAAAAAACGTTGAAAAAAAAATTAAAAAAAAAAAATTTTTTTTTACATTTATTTTTGAGAGACAGAGAGAGAGCACAAGTTGGGGAGGGGCAGAGAGAGAGGGAAACACAGAATCTGAAGCAGGCTCCAGGCTCTGAGCTGTCAGCACAGAGCCCAACGCGGGGCTCGAACTCACAAACCATGAGATCACGACCTGAGCTGAAGTCGGACGCTTAACTGACTGAGCCACCCAGGCACCCCACATTTCTTCTACTCTTAATGATCTTCAGGAAAGGAAATACTCTGGTTCACACTTTTCTTGTGTCCAGTGCTCTCACAAAAGCAGCTTCATTGACCTGGCTTCAGCATTGCCTTATTAGCAATATTGTTATAAATGGGTTCCATATTTTGTGGTGTCCTTCCTTCCCCAAGTACATTATGTGGTAGTCTTCCTTTCTTGGGGGCAGCTGGGGCTGCTTTCACTTTACAGAGCCTCAGAGAATAATTATAGTAAAATCACCCCCATAGCATCTTTCTGGTCAAATGTCACCCATCGTGTCAGCTGTCACCACCAAAAGGATTTAGCATTTCTCCTCTTCTGCAGAGAACCTATTTGGACTTTAATAAGATCTTGCAAAATGAATGGTGAAAGACAGAAATCTTGGTCCTTCCTCATCTATCCATTCTTTCAGCATTATTGACACTAGGCATAGGGAATACCAGAGGTAAATAAGAAATAACCTTACCCTCTAAGGCTTTCACAATCTATTGAGAAAGATAGATGTGTAAAGCAAAATTTACAGCAGAAGATTCCTATACCAGAGTCATGCACTGAATGGTCTGGGATTCCCAAAGAAAGGATTGATACATTACTTAAGTTGAAAGATTTTCCAAGCAAAGGGTTCAGTTAATACAAATGCATGGGAGCATGCAAAGACACAACAGCTCTGGAAATGAATGTAGCACAGGATTCAAGGTGGGAGGGAAGGAGCGTTAGGGACTTGATCTTGGAGACGTCAGCAGGGTTCAAGTCAAATAGGTCTCATGTGTCTAAGAGGCTTAGACTGTATTTTATAGGCAGGAGAGTAAGCAGGGAAGGGGCGTGGTAGAAGCTTCATCCTGGCAAGTTTACTCTGTGCACTGTGACCCTATCTTACAAAATGGGTGCTTCTTAAGGTTCTCCACCTCACTGAATGACGTCAAAAATCTAACAGTAACCCAAGACATGCCGTCTTCCTCCAATCATCAAGCTCCATCCATATTACCTCCTCAATATCTCTCAACATTGTTCATTTCTCCTCAACTCCTTGCCACTGCTGTGTCCCAAGCACCATCATCTCCCACCTAGTCTCCAAATAGCCTCCTGATGTATTCTCCCAGAATCTACTTGACTGTTCCTCAAATCCATTCTCTACCACCAGATCATCATTTTCTTTTCTTTTTAAAAATGGTATAACTTGTCTACAGTGGACTGCATGGATTCTAACTATATAATTTGATGAGTTTTGACAAACGTATGTACCCACGTACCCACCATCCCAATCAAGATATAGGATATATCCATCACTAAAAGGCTTCCATGATTTTCCTGTTCCATGTCTACCCACAGGCAGACACTGCTCTGATTTCCACTACCAGAGATTAATTTTTTTACCAGGATTCTTCTGCTAAGCATGTCTTTGAGATTCATACACGCTGTAATATGTATCAATAGTATCAATTTTATTGCTGGTAGTATCAGTTGTGTGAATGTACTGTATTTATCAATTTATCTGTTAATGGATATTTGGGTTTTTCCAGTTTGGAGCTATTATGAATAAGGGCATTCATAATGGGTCTTTTAGAGGGTGTATGTATTCATTTCTCTAGGGTGACTACCTAGGAGCATAATATCTGGATCATATGGTAAGTGTGTATTTACTACCAAACGGTTCCCCATTTTACACTCCCACTAGCAATGTGGAGAATTCCAGTGTTTCCACATTCTTATCAATACTTAGTATTTTCTTTACTTTTCTTTTCTTTTTTAATGCTAGCCATTTAGTGGGTGTAAAGTGACATCACATTGTGGCTTTAATGCATTTCCCTAATGACTAGTGATGTTGGTCAACTTTTCATGTGCTTACACTCATTCCCATATGGTACTTTGTGAGGTGTATATTGAAGCATTGGGCCCATTTTTATGAGTTGTTTGTCTTTTTCTTATTGATTTCTAGGACTTCTCTGTATAGCTAGACAGACATATGTATTGAGAATGTTTGCTCCCAGTCTGTGGCTTATTTTTCGCTTTAGAAATAGCAGAGCAGAAGCTTGGAG
Source organism: Panthera tigris (assembly GCF_018350195.1). Lineage (NCBI taxonomy): Eukaryota > Metazoa > Chordata > Mammalia > Carnivora > Felidae > Panthera > Panthera tigris. The sequence continues at coordinate 29,424,973 of NC_056667.1, forward strand.
TTTTGATGAAGTCTAATTTATCAAGTGTTTTATGATTAGTTCTTTTTATATGTGGAGAAATGTTTGCCTACTCCAGTGTTACAAAGATTGTCTCCCATGTTTTCTTCTAAATGCTTCCATGTTTAACTATTACATTTAGGTGTATTATCCATTCAAATTAGTTTCTGTGTATGGTGTGAGATAAGAGTTGAAGTTCTGTGGGGTTTTTTTCTTTCACTTCCCCCCCCCTTGTTTGTAGCACCATTTGTTGAGAAGACTTTTATTTCCATATTGAATTGCCTCAGCGTTTTTGTTAAAATTCAAATAACTGTATATTGGAAGGGTCTATTTTGGGATTCTCTATTCTGTTCCGTTGACCTAATTGTCTGTCCTGACCTCTATACTACAATATCTTGATTACTATAGTTTTATAAGCTTTTTATGTTTTGAAATCAGGGAAAGTCCTCAACCATGTTCTTTATATCAAAATTCTAGATCCTTTGCAATTTCATACATATTTTAGAATCAACTTGTCAATTTATTTTTTTAAATGGCCTGTTGAAATTATGATTGGGATTACATTGTATCTATAGATATTTGGGGGAGAATAGACACCTTAACAATACTGGGACTTCCAATCCATAAACATAATAGATTTCTTCATTTATTTGAGCCTTTCTCAACTTCTTTCATTTATTTTCACTGTAAAAGGCTTATTTATTTATGCTGTATTTATTTACATTTATTTACATTGTATTTTCAATGCAAAGGGCTTGTATGTCCTTTATTGAATGTACTCCTAAATATTTGATGTGTCTGTGCTACCATAAGTGAAATTTTTTAGTTGATTACTTTTCGTATATGGAAATATAATTGATTTGTGTATATTAACCTTGTATACTAGTGATCTTGCTAAATTAATGTATTCGTTTGAGCAGTTTTAAAATTTTTATTTCTTAGCGTTTATATGTAAATAGTCATATCATTGGTGAATAAAAACAGTGTTATTTCTTTTCCAATATGTATTTCTTTTGCTTCCTAATTGTGTTGGCTAGAACGCCCAGTGCAATGCTGCATAGAAACAGTGAGAGCAGACATCTTGACCTTATTTCCAGTATCAGGTGGAAATTGTTCAGTATTTCACCCACTAAATGTGGTGTTCCCTGTAGGACCTCTGTTGTTACTGTTGTTACTGTTGCTTTTGTTCATGACGTTCGTTAGCAGACTGAGGAAGTTTTCTGCAAGCTGAATTGGTGCTGAATTTCTCAAATGATTTTTCTGTATCTATTATTTTTCTCCTTTATTTTTGTAATGTGGTAAATTACACTGATTTTCTTAAAAAAATTTTTTTAGGGGCGCCTGGGTGGCTCAGTCGGTTGAGCAGCTGACTTCGGCTCAGGTCATGATCTCGCGGTCCGTGAGTTCGAGCCCCGCGTCGGGCTCTGTGCTGACAGCTCGGAGCCTGGAGCCTGTTTCAGATTCTGTGTCTCCCTCTCTCTCTGACCCTCCGCCGTTCATGCTCTGTCTCTCTCTGTCTCAAAAATAAGTAAACGTTAAAAAAAAATTAAAAAAAAATTTTTTTTAATGTTCACTTATTTTGAGGGAGAGAAAGACAGACTGCAAGCAGGAGAGGGTCAGAGAGAGAGAGACACAGAATCCGAAGCAGGCTCCAGGCTCCAAGCTGTCAGCACAGAGCCCGTTGCAGGGCTCGAACTCACTAACCCAAGATCATGACCTGAACTGAAGTCAGATGCTTACTGACTGAGCCACCCAGGCGCCCCAAATTATACTCATTTTCAAATGTTATATCAATCTTGCATCCCTGGCCTATGATGCAGAATCCTTTTTGTATCTTTCCAGATTCAATTTATTATTTTTTTATTCAAGATTTTTGCACCCATGTTTATAAAAAAATATTGGTATATGGCTTTCTTTACTCGTAATATCATTGTCTGGTTTGGGTATCAGGGTGAGGCTGGCTTTATAAATTGAGTTGAGGATTGTCCCAGCCTCTATTTCTAAAAGAACTTGTGTAGGAGTGATGTTATTTATTCTTTAAATGTTTACTAGAACTTACCAGGGAAATCAACTGGGTCTAGAGTTTTCTTTATGAGAAGGTTTTTTATTATAAATTCAAATTATTTCATAAACAAAGACCTATTCCAATTATCTGCTTATTCTTGTGTCAGTTGGGTTTGTGTATGTGTTTAAGGAGTTTGTCCATTTTTTCCAAGTTGTCTAATTTATTGGCAAAATATTGCTTCATTTTTCTTTTAATATCTATAGATTTGTAGTGATGGCTCTTTTATTCTTGATGTGTGTTCCCTCCCTCTCTCTCTCTTTCTCTCTCTCTGAATTTCTCTTTCTGATCAGTTTTTCTAGGGGATTGTTCAATTTTACTAATATTGCCAAACAATGAATTTTGACTTTATTAATTTTTCTCACTTCTTTGTTTTTTTGCTATTTCATTCATTTCCACTCTTATCTTTATTATTTCCTTCCTTTTTAAAAAATTTTCCCTTCTTTATCTAGCTTCTTAGGCAGAAACTTAGATCATTTATTTTAAAACTGTTTCTTCTTTTCCAATATAAAAATTTAAATACACACACACACACACACACACACACACACATACACGCTTCATTCTGAGCACTGCTTAGACTACATCCCACAGGTTTTCATATGTGTATGTTTATTAACACTCAGCTCAAAATATTTTACAATTTCCTTTGTCATTTCTCATTTGATCCATTAATCATTTAGAAGTGCATTGTTTAGGGGCGCTTGGGTGGGTCCATTGGTTGAGCATCCAACTTTGGCTCAGGTCATGATCTCACGGTTCCCGGGTTTGAGCCCCAAATCAGGCTCACTGCTGTCAGTGCAGAGCCCCTTCAGATCCTCCGCTCCTCCCCCACTCACCCTCTCTCAAAAATAAACACTAAAAAAAAAAAAAATCAAACAACCTTCTTAAAAAAAAAGAATGAAATGCGTTGTTTAATTTCTAATTATTCGAAGCTTTTCCAAATAATTCAGTGTTACTGATTTTTAAGTTCACTATTGTCAGAAAACACACTCTGTAACTTTTCAATCTTTTGAAATTTATAAGAACGTATTTTCTAGTCCATAGCCTATCTATCTCCGTGAGCATTCCGTGCGCACTTAAAAAGAACGTACATTCAGGTGTTGGGCATACTATTCTATAAATGTGACACATGTAAAATGGGTTGATAGTGTTGTTCAAATTTTCTGTATTCTTATTTGTGTTTTTGTCTAGCTGTTGTATTAATTACTGAGAGAGTAAGTATGCTAGCCAATGTTTGCTTCATTTCTTTTGAGAACTCATTAATAGATACACATTTAGGATACTCATGTCTTTCTAATGATTTAACTCTTTTATCACTATAAAATATCTCTCTTCATCTCTCATAATATTCCTTATCTTGAAGTCTAATTTGTCTTATATGAATATAGCTGCACAGCTTTCATATGCTCACTGCTTACATAGGAAACAACATGCTAGTCTACGGCCATACCACCCTGAACGCGCCCGATCTCGTCTGATCTCGGAAGCTAAGCAGGGTCGGGCCTGGTTAATACTTGGATGGGAAACAACATGCTATATCTTTTTCTCTTCCCTGTCCTGTCAACTTATCTAGGCCTTTACATTTAAAATGCATTTTGGGGGGTGTGTCTAGGTGGCTCCATTGGTTAAGCATCCTACTCTTGATCTTGGCTCGAGTCGTGATCTCATGATTGTGAGTTTGAGCCCCACATTGGGTTACGTGCTGGGGGTGAAGCCTATTTAAAAAAATGTTTTTAATTCATTTTTTCGTGTGTGGACAGAAAATACTTGGATCTGGCATTTTTCTCCAATCTGATAATCTCTAGACTTCAGGTTTTTAAAAGCTGTACAAAGAAAGGCTTCAACCAGCTTGTTGGAGAGTTGCCTTTCAGCTCTTGTTTGTATGAGTCTGATCAGCTGGGGAAAAGACGCTGGGGCCTTCCTTAGCTGAGGGAACTGTTTGTCCCCTGGCTGGCCCTGACTTGGAGCCAGGACTCCGGGTGGAACCATCCACGGAGAGTGAGCTGGGGCAGGGTGTGTGGTGTTGTTCGATGCAAGGGTATGAAAAGCCAGATGGACGTTTGACCACTTTCTCCACATGTCTCATGTTTCGCTTTAATAAGTCTTCTTCTCAATGACAGCCACCTTCCTTTAACCACTCTTTTCTTGTGGTTGAAAGATGCGCCCTTGGAAAATATGTTCAAGGAAACTACTGCTCTTCTCTTTCTCCTCCTCCGCTCTTAGTCCTTCCGAAGCCCATAGAGTTGCCTTGGATAACCTGCTGGAGCATTTCTTTCAAGGATTTTGAGGAAAGTGAAATGAGAGCAGGAAGAAGAAACTGGAATGTATGGAGGGCCCACCTTGCTTCAGCTCGTGTTACAAATCCTCTCAGCAACCTTGGGAGGTGGTGCTTTTATTGTGCCCAATTTAGAGACAAGGAAACTGAGCTCAGAGGGGATGAAGAGCGTGCCAAAGTAGTGTGCCTGTATACAGTGTCGTATATGTGATTTAAGGGAAGCAGTCCCGAGCGGATGGACTCAGATCCCGATTAGTCAAACAACCCACCAGTGGCCTTCTCCTGGAGTCACCGACTGCCCCAGGGGTGGACAGGCAAACTGATTGGCTCCATCAGACTGGAGGGAAGGCTTTGTATCTGGGGGAGAGGCTCACTCCCTCTTCTGCTAGATGTGAACCAGGAAACTTAGATTCCCTGCCAGGGGACAGTAGGGGTACGACCGGCATTGGGTAAAGCAGAATGAGGGGAGGCAGAATATCTAGATCTTTGGTGATATTCACCCATCAACTGTACCACCCCCGTAGCCTGCAACAGCGCTAGTGTTCCCATGTAAGGTAATGCACTTTTCGTATTGCTGAAGCCAGTGTCAATGGCGCTTATGTTTCTCGAATGAAGGCATCCTAGCTGGAAAAGTCACAAGTGAGTGGTGGACGCAGGATCCAGAGCTGGGCATGTCCAGCTCCAGAGCTAAAGCTCTTTAACTGCTCAGCTTCAGACATCCTGCCTTCCTGTGGCGTTCCTGACCCCTGTCTTTCACAGGAGAAGGCTGAAGTGGAAAAAGGGGAAGTGACTTGCCCAGGGTCACGGAGCTAGCAAGTGGCTCACCCCAGCGCAGAAGTCATGTTTATCTGACTGCAAAACCCCCGCTCTCTGCACGCCTCCGGTGGCTTCCCACTCTTCTGGCTGCCACCCTTCTGTACCTTTGACTCCCAACAGAGGCCTCTCCGTCACCAAATAATGTGATCAAATCAAACCTTCTTTCCATACAATTAGAAAACATAACAGGTTACAGCAAAAAAAAAATGCAAAAACCTCCAAAGCCGCTCAAAGCTAATTAATTTCTATTACTAGTGAGAGAAGAACCACTTAACATGTCTTTTCTTATTCAAATTACCATTGACGGCACCTGCTTTTTTATTCTTGGGAAATCCTGCTACAATGCGGGTAAATTATGTAAGACTGTAGAATTTATGAAGATAAGGCAATTAGCATTACAAAACCGAGTCCGGGTTACAATTTCTGGGGAACAGAAAGAGTTATGATGCTCCCTTAAATGGCCCAGTGAAGTCTCACAGATTGAGTTAATCCTTGTGGTAGTCAGGAAAATTGAAGGGTAAGCGGCGCCATGATGGTGGGTAATTAATTGTCTGGGCCCTTTGGTGATGGGGCTGTCTGTGCTGAGGAGGAGGCTGCCAGGGCTCTTGCCTGTTCCTTCTAGAAGGAAAAAGGATAGAACAGGAATTTGGGGGTTGGGAGGCAGGGAGGGTAAGAACTTCCTTCTGAGGTCCCTGGTCATTTAGGTCAAGCAGGGTCCAACCATGCAGGACCACACTCCCATATGTTTTCCCAAAATCTCCATCCTTCCCTGCAGCCCCAGCCCCCAGCACAGCTGTCACGGCTGTGGAGGCAGCTGCACTGAGCAGGTGCTTCCTTGGAGTGTTTAGAGGCTGCTCAGATTTTGCATCTGAGCTGGGAGGACTCTGGGAGACATGCTGGATTACCAGGGGTACTTGACTTAATAGCCACAGATAGGGGGTGGGGCAGATGCGTAGTGTGGGTCCTCAGAAATCGTGTGCAAAATTTAGGGTGTGTGTGTGTGTATGCCCTTTTTTGCAGAAGGGTTTGTAGCTTCCATGAATTCTGAGCAAGTTTGAGGCTTCCCCATCCCCAGACTAGCTGGAACCCACATTATATAGTTGGAGAGGCTGAGAGAGGCAAGGGTTTTCCCACCACCCACCTGGCTGCTGGTTTCCCACTGCTAGGCCCACCCAGAATCCACTATTTGCCACATCAAGACTTGGGCCATAGCATGTGCCTTCTGGGCCTCTTGCTTGAATGTCAACTGCCTCCCATCCAGACAGCCCCTGTAGCTGGGTCAGCTTCCAAGCAGGTCTCTGTTTCTTCTGGGAAAATGCAATGCTGTCTGGGGTTGCACCGTTTGGCAAGCTGGGCAAGCAGCACTCAGGCTGGATTCCAGCGCCTACTGGCCACCTTGACTCATGCCTTTGTGCAGTGTACAACCTACACAACCATACATAACTTGTTCTCAAATTCTTTACTCTAGGGGTTAGTCACTGACTATTACTGGCTTTTTCTCCTGGCAAGAACCGAAGCATACCATAGGCAGGCCTGGCCAGGAGAGGAGCCAGCTTGAGGGTCCAAGAGACCAGTTAATTAGAAGCAGAAATTTCTTTATGGAAGGACAGAAGCTTCAAGTATAACACGCATCTCTAGCCGACCTCAGAGCTAGGTCAGACCCACCTAGAAACATCTGGGCAGATGGAAGAACAAGTGTATTGGAGAAATAGTATGCAAGCTCAAGCCATCCAGGGGCAGCAGAAGAGCAGTGAGTGAGAGAGGAAATTGGGCAGCAAGAGAATGAGGTCCAGGGGCGTGGGGCATTCCAGGCCACTGCAAAGACTTATTTTTTCACTCTGAATGACTTGGGGTGGGAAGCATTGAAGAATTCTGAGCAGAGGAGTGACACGATCTGATCTGACTTTTTAAAGGAATCATGGTGGCTGCTGTTTGGGGGGAGTAGGTGTCCGGGGCAAGAGTAGAAGCAGGGAGATGGTGAGGAGCTGTTGAAACTATCCAGATGAGAGGTTCTATGACTTGAATCAAGATGGAAACTGTAATTGTGAAGAAGTAATTGCATTTGGGAAGTATTTTATCCTTTTTTAAACGTTGAAGTACAGTGATGGGATGTACTTTTAAGGGAGAGCCAACAGGATTTGATGACATACTGAATGAAGGATATGAGAGAGGAAGAGTCAAGAATGCACCAAGGGGTGGTCTTGCAAAATGGAAAAGAGTGGAAAATAGATCCAGATCTTATCTGAAAACTTAGAAGAACAGACATACTGGCTCTCTTTTTTATGGCTCTGATTCCAGGCCAAAATCCTTTCATCTACACCCTTCCCCACCAGGCCTGCACAGGGTGACTCCAATGAGCTGCCCACCTTTGCCCCAGAACTGCTACTCTTGACTTCCTTCTGGAGTGTCATCCTGGCTTTTTCTGCTAAACCGTTGCCTGGTACCTGAATGTTGGATGTTATCCATCCATCCATCCAACCATCCATCCATCATCAAATGTAAGAACCTATCATGTGCAAGACACTGATCGAGGTACAAGAGTAACAGCAGCAACCAAGATAGCTATGGTCATTGCCCTCAGAGCTTAATTAAGCTTTCTCTGGACACTCATGCTAAGAAACCATCTATCTACCTACTTACCTGTATACCTAGTTCCGTGCCATTTGTAATTTAACCCTGCTAATCATTCAGGGGAGATCTGGGTGGCTCTTGGTTTTACCTCTCCCACCCCCTATCATGTCTTTGACAACCAGATGCTCAGTTACTATAGTAACTGGAAGAATTGGAAGCCCTCAGAGAAATGCATCTTAGGCACAGAATTGTTTCCAACCTTCTTCACAAACCACACATTCCATGGGTTTCTACAGAAGGCTAAGGAAGACATTTGAGAACACCAGTGAAACTCTTTCCAACTACTCACCTGTGTTATCTTGGAACCCCAACTAGCATGACTCAGGCTGATGTGCTGATAAGGGGTATTGGGACCTAGAATTTGACCCATCCATTAGAGAGAGGCCATGACTATGAAGAGCCAAGTGCAGTTTCTGAAAGGAAGTCTAATCAGGGAGGAGGTCGTAGAGGTAGGGGGAGGATTCCATTCAGGTAGGCAGCACCCAATATCACCTGAATGGGAAACTGAGAAATATTGCCCTTTTCTTAGGACAAGTTCTGACCGTCCAGAACCTTCAATGAGGCCATCTGTTGGTAGTCAGGGCACAGCTTGGGAAATGCCCAGGTGGTGACGTGAACATTCACACATAGCTTTGGACTGCTCGTGGCTTTGGGACTTCAAAGACCCTTTTGAACCATTAGCTCGTCACTCCACACACTGAGGGTTTGAGCACAATTATCCCTCATTATATAGACCACAAAGCAGGTGCTTTGAGAGCTAGGGCAGAGTTGCAAGTCTTCCTGGTCTTTAGTCATATCCCTAAAGCTACTGCTTCTGCCAAACAGAATCCTGTAGGCCACGCTGCCTTGCCGTGGGAACTGGACAGCGTTGGATCTATGAAAGGTGGAAAATGGAAATGAGCCCCAAAGCCATCCTCAGATACTGAGGCTTTGTGCCAGACCCTTGGGTGATTACATCAGTACAGCAGCATCTCCTTTAATCCTCTGTGGGGAGCAGGGATCATTACTCTTGTCTCCCAATGTATGGAGGATACAGATGGGCTTAGAGAGGTAACACAGCACCATCCACTCTCTTCCTAGAATCCACAGACATGGATTTGAATCTTGACCCAACCACTTACAGGAGAAATGTTTGAGAAAGTTGAGAAAAATCTCTGACGCTCAACTTTCTTAACCAAGAATACCATTTCAGAGGGTTGGGGTGGGGATTAAAATGATCTAGAATATGGAAAGTTTCTGGCATGTAGTAGGTATCAGTCTACATTTATGCCCGCCCAACTCCCATGGATTCTGGGGAAGCCAAACTAGGCGGGGTGGGGAGGGGGGAGGGAAGGCCTTCTTACTCAAGTGATCATTCATGATTTGAAGGGGCCAAGTGGCAGGGCTCATGGGAAAGGGGTGGGTGGCATGTAGGGCCGCCAGACTTAGCAAATGAAAAATGCAGGATGCCCAGTTCAATTTTAATTTAATTTTAATTTCAGATAAACAACACGTAATTTTGTCATTATGTCCCACCTGGCCCACCTGGATTTTATATGGCACAAAAATGTGGGCTGCAAACCAGATTGGGATGGGTTGCTCGCGTCCTAGAGCAAGCAGCTCCTGTTCAGGTTTCTCATGAAAGATGTTGAAGGAGCAGGGCAGGGCACGGCTTGCAGGGACCACCCCCTCTAGGTGCTCAGGCTGGGCCCAAAGGGCTTCACAAAAGAGTAATTGACTAGCAATTATCATCAGTTAGAGGCTCTGGGCGCAGGCCTTTTTAGCAGAGAAGTGGATTCTAGTTCTTAAAAGGATTTGCTGACTGGAACAAATGCCTTTCCTAATCAGTACAAATTGTTCCTTTAAGCAGGAGAGGGCCGTGAGTCCCTTCTTCCAGTGAATGTGGAGGCAGCATTATTTCTGGGGGTTTCTGCTTTTGCTCTTCTGGGGCGCATGATGATGGTAGAGAAGGTGGGTTCGGCGTTGGGGTGGTTGAGAGGACCTCTGGGAGTGTCTTGGCTCACCCAGAGTCTCAGGACTAGAGCCAGCTGATTTAAGAAGAGCCCCTGCCTTTATAAACTGTGTGCCAAAGGGCAAGTTCTTAATCCCTTTGGACACAAGTTTCTCACATGTAAATGGGAATAGTGATCAGTCCTGCCCCACTTCACAGAACCGACCTGACTGTCAAATAGGAGACGGTGTGTTTGCCAGGCTTCCCCGGTGGAGAGGCCCCTGTCCCCGTCCGCAATCCTGCCTCTCCACTTCCCCATCCTTTTCGTTTCCAGAAGTTTGAGAAACGGACTTGCACCCAAGCCATCCAGAATTGGAAAAGCAAAACCCACACCGGAACCCAGCTGATCCTATGTTTACACTCCTCCTGTCCTTCCCCTGCATTATATGCAAGCACTCATGGTTCAGTGGGGTTTGTCCCTTTGGGTCCCATCTGCAGTTTAGGGGCAGAAATACCCGTGTCCATTGATGTCATGTTGGAGTTCTTCTGACTTTCTCCGATTTCCACCTTGGTCACTAGGATGTCCTTTCCAACCTTCTGCCCCAGGCTGAGCTCGGCCTTGCCCACTCCCAGCGGCCCCTCACCCCGGCCTGCTCTCAGCCATGCCTTTCCGATCTGTGTCCCTTTGCTTAGGCAACTGGCGGAAGGGAAGGGAGGCCAAAGCTCCTGATGCAATCCTGAACCTAGAAGGACCCCTTCTAGTCAGAGAGGCTGGAATCCCTGCAACACTGTTGGGCTTGCTTTGAAGCTGTGCTGACCAGGATTGTTACGTGACCCCCAATGAGACTCTCGGGTGGCCCAGGGAGACAACCAGGTCTCGTGACTGGAGAAAGGAGAGGGTAGACAGGAAGCTTCTGCATCAGGATAGGTACCCTTGCTCTCTCAAAGGGAGGGGTCGTTTGCCCAAAGATTTAGACTAAAGTCGTCCTAAATCTGATAAAGAGTGTACGTTACAGAACATCCTGAGAAAATTCGTAAATTAACTCCTTTAATTCCAGTAGGAAACAAGATGGAGGGAAGTCGTGGAGGGGATGGCCACTCGCTCCTCCAACTCATGCCCTGATTCAGACTTCTTCAGAGGTCTCAGCGCCTGCAGGGACGGAGAGAGAAGCAAAGGAGCCCAGGACGCTAGCTTCACCTGGGCAGAGCCCTCCTGGTTCCCACCGAGTGTAGCACCGGAAGCCCTAGGCCAGATTAGGATGATGAGTATTCCCGTTTTCCAGATTTGGAAACCGAGGCCTAGTCTCCTGAGATCATTCAGTTAGTGAACGGCAGAGCTGGCACCAGAACTGGGTGCCCACCCCACAACACTAAGGCTGCTGGCCCAGGATCTGTTCGTATCTTCAGGTTTTTCCTGATGCATGATCGCTGGCTTGACCTCATTTTAAACAAAGAGCTTTTACTGAAAAGAAGCCTTCCCCAGAGGCTCAGCGGGCCCCAGGGGTTATTCAGATGAAGAGTCTACTGAAAATTATCCAGTGCCTACTGAGTATGGACACTGGGTGGGGCATTTTCACAAATATCTCCTATTCACGGGAGTCCAAAGTGGGTGTGGCTGCCTCCATTTCACAGACGGGGACTTGGAGAGGCTGGGGAAACTTACTCAAGGTTGTGCAAGTTAAGTGAGTAAGCCAGAGTTCAGAAACACTTTTCATTTCTCCCTCATACCCACCCAAGTACCTCTGCACCCCAGAAAGCCAGACATTATCTTAAGAAGTACTTTTACTTAAAAAAACTTTTTTTTAAAAGAGCAAAGAGATTTTGGATGCCCAATAAAATCTGAAATCTTATTATGGCCCTCAAGGCTCTGCAGGACCTTTCCAGACGCATCTCTTATCCCTCTTTCCCCGTTCAGGACATTCCGGTAGCTCTGAATTTCTTCCTGTCTTCCCTTAAGTATTTGACATTTGCTATACACCTTCTCCCCAGGACCCCCTTTCCCTTAAATGTTTGTATGGGTGGCTTCTTCTTATAGTTCAGGTATCAATTCACATGATACCTTCTGAAGGCCCCCACCCCCACCCCATCTCCATTGACGCTAGCATCCTGAATTGTCACATAGCATATCGTCCAGGTTTATTTTTTAATATTTTCTTATTATCTGAAGTCATCTTACTAATTTTGCATTTGTTCACTGTGTGCCTCCCTTACTGGATTGTGAGTCCCTTGTCCGTCTTGACACCTGCTTTATTCTGGTGCCTAGAATAGTGCCAGCACACGACAGGTGCCCTGAAAAGATTTGTTGAAAAATAACCGAACTCAATGAGACTTAGGTCCTGCAACAATGTTATTCCTGATCTCCAAACTGACCAGGGCTATTCTTAGCAATGAGAGAATCTTTTCTTTCTTTCTTTTTTTTTTTCTTTCTTAACAAATCTCATTAAAATCATCCTTACCTCCGATGTAGCCAGGGCTTTAAGCAGGTGGTTTAATCAAGGCAAGGAGGTGAAGGTTCGGGGCAGCCAGGATTACCCACAATGCAGTCTTCCGCTGGCCTGGAAGCAGAAGGAATGTGTAAATAGGTGCGGGGCCCTCCGGAAGATCCATCCTGCTTTCTGCAATAATGTAAAAAGAAAACTTTCAAATACCACAATTTGCAAATGAAGACCTTTAAAATAATGGGACGGCAGCTCTGGAATGGGATTATTAGGATAATGCGATGTTTAAGTGGGCGCTTTCCCTCTCAAGGACCTGCCTGAATTCTGCTGAGCTCATTCCACGAGAGACCTCAGAGAGATCAGTTATGACTTTTATTAAAGTCAAACCAATACCTGTATTCGCAGCCGCCTGGAGGAAATTTCTTTCTGTAACTCTGATTGAAGTTTAATGGGAACTACACAAAGAAAATTTACTTAACCTCCTCACCCATCTCTTCTACGGTGGAAGTCTGTTCATCACGTGCTCTGCTCCCGGGAGACACTATCCAAGATAGCACTTCTCAATTTCATAATATTTTTCAGAGTAAAAGAGGGAAGACAGATGCAGACCCCAAATACGCCAGAATACCATGTAGCCGATGTCTGATTTCACTTGTACAGGAACAATGCAGGTGTTCTCTCGAGGGCTTGCGCATTCGTATTTTACAGATTACAAAATAAAAGGCCTATGAACCACTAAGAAATTATGTTACATGCATGTGAAAGTGTATGGCTACAGAGCTCCGGATTGGTTCATACTGCTGGTTGACCTCAGCTCCAAGCACTAAGGCAAGACAGGCACCTGCTCTTACACAGGAAATAAAACCTGTGAATGGCACCTCTCATTCCAAAGAGACCTAGACATCTTATTATTAACATCTGCCATGTCTGTAGCATTTTATAGATGGAAAGTACTGAAAATCTCACATTTTCTTACAAAACTGTCACACATACAAAACATAGGTTTAAGTTTGTACAAAATGTTCAATTTGTATAAAATATTAAAGAGTTAATTATCTAGGTAAATATCACCTAAGTCAAGGGATAGGATGTTTCAAGCACCCAAAGCCCGCTGCGAACCCATTCCTGGTCGCTCTCGCTTCTTGCTTCGGACTTTTACTGTAATTGCTTGTTTGCTTTATTTGACCGTATTCCTAGAGACAATATAGTTTAGTTTTATAATATAGTTATAGTTCAGTTTAGTTTTACCAATTCAAACATCATACAAGATACACTCCTTTGTGTCTGGCTACCTAAAAAAAAATTTTTTTTAGTGTTTATTTTTGAGAGACAGAGAGAGAGAAAGAGCCAGAGTGTGAGCAGGAGAGGGGCAGAGAGAGAGAGGGAGACACAGAATCTGAAGCAGGCTCCAGGCTCTGAGCCCTCAGCACAGAGCCCAACTTGGAATTCGAACCCACAAACCACGAGATCATGACCTGAGCTGAAGTCGGTCACTTAACCCCTGAGCCACCCAGGCACCCCTGGCTACTTTTGCTTAACATTTTGTTCTTAAGACTTATTCATGAATCTTAAAAGAATGTTCTTCTGTGTCTACAGAGATCATTTGATTTGCTGTTCAGTGTTTGCTGATACATATACCACAGTTTAGTTTTTGAGTTTCCTGTCAATGGACATTTGGGTTTGGATTGTTTCCAGTTTGGGGCTATCACAAACGATAGGCAATAACATTCTTGTGCCTACATTTTGGTGCACATATGCATGAGTTTCTCTAGCAGGCATGTCAAACTATGATGCTTGGGCTAGTGCTGGCCCATCACCTGTTTTTATAAAGTTTTATTGGACTACAGCCATACCCACTTGTTCACAAAACAAAAGTGTCTATGGTTTTCATGCTCTGAATGCAGAATCCAGTAGTCACAGCAGAGACCACAGACAGGGTCTGCAGAGCTGATGTTATTTACTATCTGGCCCTTTTCAGAAAAAAGTTTATGGACTCCTGCTCTAAGGCACAGGCTTATGAAGAAATTGTACGGTGATAGGGTTTGCTCACTTTCAACCGTATTAGATACTGCCAGGGTTTTTTTTTTCCCCAGCACATTTCTTTTTACAATTTTTGGTATTTTATTATGAAAATAATATTTCAAAGTTTAATATTGCATATTCAAGACACAGTATTACTGTACAGCTTCAGGGTTTTCTCAAAAAGGATGAAAAAGTACTAATTATTCCAACTACACCCCATGCTAAATTTCAAACATGGCTGAACATTTAATGAAAAATAAGGCTTATTTATGTAGCCATTTATGGCCCACCAGTTGTTTCATATCCTGTAATAGAAAGTCCTCATCATCTGATCTGTTTGGTGGGATTGCCAATCCCTTGCTATTTTAGTGTACTTTCTGTATTTCAGATGGCTGCCGTTACAATTTTGTCCTATCGTTGAGGGACCTATATAAACTTATTTACAATGATGCAAATCGTTTGACCCAGTGGCCATTCAGTCTGAAGATGCACAAGTTTTCAGTTATAAAGGATTAAAGGAATGCCATGTGTTTTTAGAAGTTGAGTCAATGAGCCTCCTTTATTCACTGATCTTTTTCTCACCATCTTCAAAAATTTCTTCTCCATCATTAACTGATGCTTCTTGCCTCTGCTGGCATTCCAACACCAGACCGTCCCGTCACTTTCTACTTTGGTGAATTCCACCCCATCCATCTCTTCTCCTATGCACCAGTGAGGGAAGGTCTGGTGACCATTATGGAAAACTGCTCCCATATGAGTGTTTTATTTCTTTTACATTTATTTATTTTTGAGAGACAGAGAGAGACAGAGCACAAGTGGGGGAGGGGCAGAGAGAGAGAAGGAGACACAGAATCTGAAGCAGTTTCCAGGCTCCTAGCTGTCAGCACAGAGCCCGATGCGGAGCTCGAACTCACAAACCGTGAGATCATGACCTGAGCTGAAGTCGGATGTTCAACCGACTGAGCCACCCAGGCGCCCCTCCCATATGAGTTTTAAAAGTCATGAATAGTGGGGCTGTTGCCCATAAGCATGGAAGCCAGCTTGAGGCTCTGAGAAGGGACTTCTCGCCGGATCCCCTGGGGGCCCTGAAGAGTGCCCCACACAGCCACCTTGATGCTGTTGGCTAGCCACTCCACAAAGTATCTCTGTTCTTGTTCTAGGTGGTCAGCATCTGCTCTCCCACCTCTTCTCTGGACATGGGGCCCCGACCTTGACCTGGGGATGGAGGTGGGGTATTTGTTCTGTAAGAGATGAATGTTCTCACTATCGGTCTCCTGGGAAGGAAGTGAGGTGGACCTCAGAATAGGGGAAAGGAGGATCTTACAGTCTTTCCAGGGCCTGCCATCCATGGAGAGGGACATGATCAACAGGGCCTTCCCTCTGGCCCAGCAACATGGCAGTACTTCTGGAGAGAGAAGCAAAGGTGGCCAGTGGATGACCTCAGTGGAGAGCGCACACAATTGAAGGATCATAGGAAGAGCTCTAGCTGATATCCAGTTCTGATTTTCTTCTATTAACCTTGCCATCCACTCCCACCCACCCCTTTACTGGGCAGACTGTTCTTTGGGGGAATGAATGGAGGGTTTTGTATCCAGGCTTGGGGCAAAGCAGTAAAGGACAACTCAGAGCAGCATAGAGAAAGAGCTATAGAATAGCAAAAGACCTGAAAGAAACCTTCAGTAATAGGTAGCAATCACTACTATGATTGAAATATGTTTAAAAGGTAACTATTTAAAGGGAAAAAATAATGCATTGTGAGGTGTGGTGTAGAAGCTGGATCTTTGAGTAGCGCCAAAGCTGGGAGGGGAGATTGTAGAAGTGTGTGGTAAGGTTCCTATACTATATGTACAGCAGTATCCCTGTTGAAGGTTGAATGCCATAAGTTGAACACGTATACCACAAACTCCAAAGCAACTACTAATATAGCATAAAAAGAGCTACAGCTGATAAGCCAACAAGAGATCAAGAGAATCATAAAAACATACCCAATTAATTCAGAAGAAAGCAGGGAACAAGGAACAGCTGAGACAAATAGAAAGCAAATAGATGGTAGATTTAAACCCAATCATGTAAATAAAAACAACAAACTCATACATGGTCTATATAATCCAATTAAAAGGCATCGGTTGCCAGATTAGATTATAAGACAACATATACTCTGCCTATAAAAAATCCATTTTATTTATAAAGACACAAGTGGGTTAAAAGTAAAAGGACAGAAAAAGATACACCATGCTAACAGAAATCAAAAGGAAGTTGGAGCGCCTATGTTAACATCAAAGTACATTTCAGAGTAAGAAATATTACCAGAAATAACGAGTATTATTTCATAATCATGAAAGGGGCAATTTACCAAGAAGACATAACCCTCCTAAATGTTTACACATATGATAACAGAGCAACAAAACATACAAAGTGAAAACTGATAGAATTTAAAGGAGAAAGAGACAAAGCCACAATGATAGTCAAAGATTTCAATATTCCTCTCTCAAAAGTTGTTAGAACAATAGGCAGAAAATCAACAAGAATATAGGAGGCTTGGGATTCTCTCTCCCCCTCTCTCTCTGCCCCTCCCCCAGGTGTGCTCTCTCTCTCTCTCTCTTTGTCTCTCAAAATAAATAAATACACTTAAAAAAATTATATAGAAAGCTTGAACAGCACCATCAACCAATTTACTGATACTTATAGGACATTCCACCCAATAACAGAAGAATGTACTACATGGAACATTCACCACAAGAGACCATATTCTGGGCCACAAAGTCTCAATACTTTCAAAGGAGTCATGTCTTCAAAATATAGTTTCAGACCACAGCCAGCAACAGAAAGATATATGGAAAATCTCTAAATATTTAGAAGTTAACACGATTTCAATAACCTATATCTCACAGAAAAAAAAAAAAAAAACCAACACACAAAAAAGGAAGTTAGAAAGTATTGTGAACTGAATGTAAGTGAAAAAAATACCATATCCCAATTATGGGATGCAGCTAAAGCTTGAGGGAAATGTGTAACATTAAACTCCTATATTAAAAAGAGGAATGGTCTCAAAGCAATGGCCTCAGCTTCCACCTTAAGAAACTAGATAAAACAGAGTAAATGAAACCCAAAGGAAGCAGAAGAAAAGAAATAATAAAAATCAGGGTGGAACTCAATGAAACAGAAAGCAAAGAGCCATGGAGAATAACAATGAAACCAAGAGGTGGTTCTTGGAGATCTTAAAATGGCTAAATCTCTAGCCAGACTGATCAGAGAGAGACAGGTGGGGTGGGGGAGACACACCTTCATTCATTACTAGGAACATGCAAATTTAACTTACAATAAGATATGCTATAGATCTATTGGACTGTCTACAAAGAATAACCAGGGGCCTTTGGGTGGCTCAGTCAGTTAAGCATCCGGCTCTTGATCTCATCTCAGGTCTTGATCTCAGGGTCGTGAGTTCAAGCCCCACATTGAGCTCTGCACTGGGCATGAGGCCTCCTTAAAAAATGAATAAATTTAAAAAAAATAAAAGAACAACCATACCAAGTATTGGCAAAGTGGTGGCACAAGTGAACCTCATATACTGCTGCGGGGAGTGCAAAATGGTTGAACCCGTTTGAAGACAGTTGGCAATTTCTTAAAAGGGTAAACATTCACCTACCATATAATCTGGCCATTCCATTTGTAGACACTAAGTAGAAATGAAAGCTTTTGTCCATGCAAAGAATCATGTATAAATGTTCACAGCACCTTTATTTGTAATAGCCAAAAATTACGTAGACATAGTACATAGTACAAAAATTACGTAGGTGAATGCACAAATTATTGTATAGTCATGGAGCAGAATACAGTTAACAACAAAGAGTAAAATATTTTCTTTTAATTTTTTTAATGTGTATTTATTTTTGGGAGAGAGAGAGAGAGGGAGAGAGAATGAAAGGGGGAGGGGCAGAAAGAGAGAGAGAGACACAGAATCAGAAGCAGGCTCCAGGCTCTGAGCTGTCAGCACAGAGCCCAATGCGGGGCTTGAACCTACAAACCGTAAGATCATGACCTGAGCTGAAGTCAGATGCTTAACTGACTGAGCCACCTAGGAGCCCCCACAGAGTAAAATATTGATACATGCAAGAATATAAATGTAAGATCTTAAAATAAGTTTATTGAATGAAAGAATACAGGCAAAAAAAATGAGTATATATGATATCATTTCATTTATATAAAAGTCGATAAGTGAAAACTAAATTATAGTGCCAGAAAGCAGAACAGTGGTTGCTTGGGCAAGGAGAGACAGAAAAATGGGTTATAGAGAGGAACAGGGAAACTTTGAGGGGTGGCAGATATGTTCATTTTCTGGATTGTGGTGATAATTGCACAGGTGTATACATGGGGCAAAACTTATGAAATTATATATTATAAACATGTCGCATTTATTGTATGTCAGCTGTACCTCAATAAAGCTGCTAAATGCTTGAAACTATCTGAAAAGATCAAGATTTGAAGAACCAAAGGTAAGCTAATATATATATCATAAGAATCAGTGAACCAGAAGACAGAACTGAAGATATTGTCTGGACTGCAGCAGGACTAGTCAATGGAAGAACTAGATTAAAAGATAGACTATATGAAAGAAAATTTAGATGAAATGAGTATATTCTTTGAAACCATAGCTTATCAAGAAGCTGAAAGCCCAAATAGTCCCATAATTATTAAATAACGTTGAGCAGTTAAAAGTCTTCCCATAAAGAAAACCACAGATCTGGGAGGTTTTACCAGTGAGTTCTATCAAACATTCAAATGAAGAAATTTTTCAATCTTACATAAACATTCCAAAGCACCAAAAATGGAAGCAGTTTCTGTCTGCTCTATGAAGTTACCATCATCATGAAAGCCACATTGGACACAGACAGCGTGAGAAAGTAAATTACAGATCACTCTCACTCATGAACCACAGGTGCAAAAATCTTTTTAAAAATGTTTATTTATTTTTGAGAGAGAGAATGAGAGAGAGAGAGAGTGGGGGGGGGCGGTGAGAGGGAAAGAGAAGGAGGAGGGGCAGAGAGAGAGTGAGAGAGAGAGAATCCCAAGCAGACTCCACACTGCCAACATAGAGCCCAGTGTGGGGTTTGAACTCACGAAATGTGAGATCATGACCTGAGCCAAAACCAAAGTTGGATGCCCAATGGACTGAGTCATCCAGCTGCTACCACAGATGCAAAATCCTTAAAGCATCAGCCAGTGGCATTCAGCAATGTGTCTAAATGATAATACATTTGACCAAATTGGGTTGATTCCAGGAATTCAAGGTTAGTTTAACAGGAGGAAATTCACAACATTAACACAAAAAGGACTTGAGTAGCTAGGAAAATCCTTTTTTTGTCTTCCTGCGATTTCTTCCTCTGGCTATCATGTGATATGTGGACATATGTGCTGAACCATGAGGTGGCCTTGAGAGGAAAGCCATCCTCTGAGGTTTGCAAAGCAGAAAGATAGGAACTTGAATCCCTGATGACACCAAGGAGCCACCATACCAGCCTTGAACTACTAACCTTCTGACTTCTATGTGAAAGTGAAATAAAGTCCTATCTTGCTTAAAGCATTGTCATGATTTTAAATATATATCTATTACATCAGCAGAAGTGAATCCTAATGAATTCTGACATGGATTAGTCGAGGGGAGAGGTATCCAGAAAGCTTCATAGAGAGTATAATATTTGAGTTGGGACTTGAAAAGTAAGTAAAATCTTACTAGGTAGAAAAGATTAGAAACAAGAAAGGCATTCTAGACACAATAATAACGGTGTGGAAGGGTACAAGGAGTGAAAAAGCATGGTTTGCTTAGAAAATAGCAAGATGAGTGTAACTTGTGTATTTCTTGAATATTCTGTTTGAGACTTAGGCCTGGGTTAGGCCTGGGGCTGAACTGGGCTGGAGGAGAGAAGGGTCACTTTGAAGCTCCATTACATGCAAACGAGCACCTCTGGGGGAAGGCAGTGACCTTTCGAAGGAGCTGTGTGAGTAAACACATATTAGCCAGGCAGGACACAACTCAATGAGGGGCAGTGAGTCCTTGACTCGCAAGAAGGTGATTTGAGCTCAAGTCTTTGCCTCTAGCGCAGAGAATGTGCTTCAGACAAAAGTGACCACATAGTTTTTTTCCCTGGTGGCTCTGCACAGGTGGTCCTGCCTAAACTCCCTGCCTAAGCTCCCTGCCTCTTCCATCAGTTGAGTGCAGTCCCCAAACAATACAATTCCTAAGAAAGGAAGTCTCTGCAGAGGAATAGGCACAGAGGCTTTAGAGGAAGTCAGACCCTATAGTATATATAATAGCACAATGCCATACACCTTCCAGTTTTCCTGAGTTGGTAGTGGCATAATTATTAATAGTACCTTTTTTAATCTCAAAAGTATCCTCCTGTGTATAAAAAGCATTATGATCACCCTACTCACTTGTGTAAGGACTTCACAGTTTATAAAGGAACTGTTATGCCTTTGTTATTGCTTTCGGTCATTTGGAGAAAAAACCAAATCATTACCATTCTTCTTCTTCCAAAGGAATTTGGGGATCGGAGAGACACTTTTGGGGATGTATTAACTGATCCTATTGTTTCAGGCAGAGACACTCAGGAGGGAGGGAACTGCTTCTATAAGACCAGTGTTAATTTTGTAAAGAATAGGGTGGAAGTTGCAACAGGAGGAATATGCACTTCTCAGATGAGACTAGGCTGTGTGGTCTTTGAAGAAAAGTGGGACTTGCAACATGAAGAGCCTTTGGTGACTCAAAATAAAAGTAGCCACTAAAAATGGAATCGGGGCTGTCACATCCCTTTCCCCTGTGCTTCCCCATCAACCATACAATCAGAGGACGGGAGCCCCAGTCCCTCCAGTGGTGCCGGAGGGAACCTGAACTGGGGATGCCTCTCCCTCGGACTCTCCCCCCAGCAGTGGCTAAAGTTTGAGGGGTCTCGGTCTGCAAGGCACAAATGGTCTAGGGATTATTACCCCGTTTTCCAGTTGGAGACATTGACACTGAGAAGCTAAGTTGACTTGCTTGAATTACAGAGTCTACAAATGGCAGAAGCAGAGCTTAAATCTAGGAGATTCCTTGATGAAGAAATAGCATGGCTAACGGCGTTCCAAGTTCCCCAGAGAAAACCCATGGCCTGGGATGTGGCAAGAGGAAGTGGGAATTTTAGCCTAAAGATGAAGGACCCTTGCAGGCACAGGATATGATCTCTGTCATCAAAGCCCTGATAGGCTGCCACATGGGAAAGAAATTACCCTATATAGGTTGGATCCAGAGAGTGAGGCAAGGACTAATGAAGGAAAGATAAAAGGAAGCAGATGCCAGTTCAACATAAAGAGAAGGAAACTAACATTTCCTGAATATCTATCTATGCCAGGCGTTTTACATGCACACTCTTGTTTAATTCACACACAGAGGAAAACAACCTGCAAAGTAGATATTATCCTCATTTAAAAAATGAGGAACCAGGAGACTTCCAAGTTAGGGTAATGGTAGGGTAGCTTGTATTGTACTAATTATCTTACTGATATGAATTATAAACCCTGGACAAAATAGAAAGAAAGTTAACTGTTTAAAGGTACTGGAAAATGACAAAAGTCAGGCAGATACTAGAGGGAATTTGACTTTTGAAAGAAGAGAACCACACTGGGTAATACCCATTTATCCAGCTTTTCATGTGAAGGCAGTCCCCAGTCTATGTGGTGTGCTGGAGCACTTCCAAGAGAGCTGTTGTAGAAAGTTGCCATCATATTGGCTTGAAGAGTCAGAGGATGAACAATGGGCCTGCCAGAAATTGCTATTGGAAATTGAAGGGGGTGGGGATCCCAGAAAGAAAGGAGACCTCCAACTGCATATACATGCCATTCTAATCCTTGGCTGATACCTAGATCCTGAATGTGGGGAAAACAATAGCTGGACATTTCTGGGGGGGGGGGGCAAAAAAGGACTGAGCAGAGGATTTGGAAACTGCCTACCATGGATGCAGAGTTTAAAGTTTGAGTGCTACCAAAAGAGAGGGCCTCAGTAAGTACCTCACACCTTCCACCGAAACCACAGAAGGACCACATCCTAGGATGAAATTCCACATCCCAGGATTAAGGCACTCATCCCAGGACTAAGGAAAAAGCCAAACAGAGTCTCTTCAAAGGCTAAAACTAAGCTCTACGAAGCCCAAGGGAATCCAGTGTTAATTTACCTGCTCATTGGAACAAAATCCAATACTCTTCAGAGAAAGATAACCGAATGCAGAGTTCTCCATGCATAATTAAATTTTGAAGAAAATTGTTGGTCATGTGAAGAAACAGACAAATGTAACCCAGTGAAGAGAAAAATCAGTTGATAAAAACAAAGCGACAAAGGAGGCTGATACTGAAATCAGCCAAGGAGAACATTAAAATACCTATGAGAGATACGATAAGCAATCTTTAAGAAAAGGTGTATTAATGTGTGAAGAGACGGGGCATTTGAGAACTATGAATACTGTAAAAAAAAAAAAAAAAAAAAAAAGAACCAAAAGGAAATTCTAGAATTTAAAAATACTGTCTAAAAAGTATTTATTAGTGGGGCGCCTGGGTGGCGCAGTCGGTTAAGCGTCCGACTTCAGCCAGGTCACGATCTCGCGGTCCGTGAGTTCGAGCCCCGCGTCAGGCTCTGGGCTGATGGCTCGGAGCCTGGAGCCTGTTTCCGATTCTGTGTCTCCCTCTCTCTCTGCCCCTCCCCCGTTCATGCTCTGTCTCTCTCTGTCCCAAATATAAATAAAAAACGTTGAAAAAAAAAATTAAAAAAAAAAAAGTATTTATTAGAAAATATCATAGTAGATTGGATAAAGAAGAAGATGGAATCAGTGAACTAGAAAGTACTTCAATAGAAATCATCCAAACTGAAGCAGACAGGGTGAACAGGTTGAAAAACAGTGAACAGAGACTCATTGGTTTGTGACATGGGCATCAAGTGGGTAGGCAAATGAGCAACCTGCTATCTCAGAAGGAGAGGAGGGAGGGAATAGGGCAGAACAAATATTTGAAGAAATATTGGTCAAATGTTTTCCAAATCTGATCAGAAAAGAAACCCACAGATCCAGAACTTTCATCACCTCTCAAGCAAAATAAATACAAAGAAATCGTATACTGGCACATCAAAGTTAAATACCTGAAAAACACAAATAGAAAAGCCTTAAAAGCAGCCAGAAGTAGCTGATGTCTCATCAGAAACAAATGAGGCCGGAAGACACCATTAAAGTGCTAAAAGGAAAACAAAAAACAAAAAACAAAACCCTGCAAACATAAAATTCTAGATCAAGTGAAAATACTCGGCAAAAACAAAGATAAAATAATTTTAGAGAAATAAAAGGCAACATAATATGTCATCAGGAGACCCAGCTACAAGAAATGCTGAAAAAGTTCTTTAAGCTGAAGAAAAATGAGACCATATGGAAATTCAGATCTCTAGGCAAGAATAAAGGCCACTGTAGATGGTAACTATGTGGAAAAATATAAGAGAAAAAATTTTCGTCCTTTGCTTAAATATTGGAAAAATGAATTGACAGGACTTCCGCTTCTGGCCAAGATGGAGTAACAGAGCTGCATTTAACCTCCCACTTGAAACAAAAAACGAACAAAACAGGATAAAATATATGAAACAATGGCTCTGAAGGCATTAGACATTATGCAATGAAGAAAAGAGGTCCCTAAGTGACAGGAAACAAATACATCCCTATTACTGGCCCGGTTTACTGCCTGGAGGAAGTTTCTAGGCAATGACGCAGGAAGGCAGAACCCTGGAAGAGCCTCGCCATGTTCCTGAGTTGAGGAGGCTGAACTGGAGGTCCAGAAAAACAAAGGCATCTAGAAACCTCAATGCAGTGTATTGAAGAGGTGAGCTGTGCACAGGGAGAACTTCAGAAACCTGCAGACATTTGCCTGGAGTGTTCAGTTGAAAACTATCTGAGGCCAAGAAAAGAATTACCAAGAGGTTAGAAGGAGCAGTGCCTGTAACTCACACAGACTGGAAATGGTGCCTGTTCCCAACACTTAGTGAAAATCTTAAGTCATAGACATCAGCTAGAGTACTAAGTAAAGTACTCGGTAGTGGGAGATATTAATTGCAGGCTAAATGCTGCTTGGGTACCACGTAACTGAGCTTAAAGTCAAGAACCAAAAGGATTAAATGGTTTCCAAGTGATCTAACCACATCCTAAAACAAAGCTCAAGACTACCTTCGGAACTACAAAAATACTCAGCATCCAACAAGGTAAAATTCACAATATCTTTGAATCCAGTAAAATAATTGTCAGGCACACAAAGAACCAGGAAAATAAAAGTCACATTAAGGAAGGGGTGCTTGGGTGGCTCAGTCGGTTAAGCGACTGACTCTTGGTTTCGGCTCAGGTCATGATCTCACAGTTCGTGAGTTCGAGCCCTATGTCAGGCTCAGCACTGACGGCACGGAGCCTGCTTGGGATTCTCCCTCTCTGCCCCTACCCTGCTTCTGCTCTCTCTTTCTCAAAATAAGTAAACAGACTTAAAAAAAATTCATAATGAGAAAACAAAATCAATCAAAAATGACTCAGAAATGACATAATTGATAGAATTAGTAGACACACTCATTGACACAGTTATTACGAATGTGTTCTGCTAATCCAAAAATACCCTGAAATAACCGCATTAATCTCCAAGTAAATTTCACCACACACACACACACACACACACACACACACACACACAAACATTATGAGGGGTAAAGATGGTCATTTCATAATGACCAGAGGGTTAATTTTATAAGGATATAAAAATCTGAAATATTTATGCATCTATTATCTTCAAAATGAAGTAAAAACTACAAGGAGAAATAGATAAATTCACAATTATAGTTGGTGATTTCAATTTTTCTTTCTCAATAATTGATAAAACAAGTAGACAAAATATCAGTCAGCATATAGAAGACTTGAACAACACTATCACCAAATTTGACCCATTTAACATTTTTAGAACACTTCATCCAACAACAGCAAAATGCACATTTTTTTTCAAGTACACACAGAACATTTACCAAGATAGAACATAAAATGTCTATGTCTAGGCCATATATTATGTCTCAATACATTAAAAATTGTTCAATTCATACAAAGTATGTTCTGTGACCATAAATGGAATTACGTTAGAAATCAATACCAGAAAGATATCTAGAAAATTCCCCAATATTTGGAAACTATATACCACAGTTCTGAACAACTCAGGTCATAAAAGGAATCAAAAGGTAAATCAGGAAGTATTTTTAATTGAATTAAAATGGAAACACAGGATTTTGAAATAATAGGGAATACAGCCAAAGTAGTGCTTAGAGGAAAATGTATACTCTTATATGAGAAAAGAAGAAAGGTATCAAATCAATGAGTTTAGCTTTTACTCTAAGAAACTATAATTTAAAAAGCAAATCAGACTCTGAGAAGAAAATGGGGAAGTAATAAATATCAGAGTTGGAAAGAATAGAATAGAAAAAAAATAGAACGGTAGAGAAAATCAATGTAACCAAGAGTAGGTTCTTTGAGAACATCACTAAAATTGTGAAACCTCTATGCAGGCTACTCAGGAAAGAGAGAGAGAGAGACAGACAGAGAGAGAGACAGAGAGAGAGAGAGAGAGAAGATACAAATTACCCACACCAGGACGTATAGAGGTGATCACTACACAGTCCACAGATTTTAAAAGTGTAGTAAGGTAATATTGTGAACAACTTTATGCCAGTAAACTCTAGAATTTAGGAAATGGACAAACTTCTTTAATGGCTCAGTCTATCAAAGCTCACTCAAGAAGAAATTGACAATGTTAATTGCCCTGTATTTATTAAAGAAAATGAAATTTTTTATATAATTTATTGTCAAGTTAGTTAACATACAGTGTATACAGTGTGCTCTTGGTTTTGGGGGTAGATTCCTATGATTCATCGCTTACTAAAGAAATTGAATTTTAACTAAGAACCTTCCCACAAAGAAAACTCCTGGTCCACATAACTTCACTGGTTCACTGGTGAATTACAACAAACAATTCAGAAAGAAAAAATACCAATTCTGTATAACCTCTTTCAGAAAGGTAAAGGCATTCCCCACTCATTAGATGAGGCCATTGTTATTCTGATATCAAAACCAGACAGATAGTAAGGAAAGAACACTAGAGACTGATTTCCATCATGAATAGAGATGCAAAAAGTGTTAACCAAAATTTGGCAAATCAAATGCAGCAATATGTAAAAGTGATAATAAATCATAACCAAGTAGAACTTAATCCCTGGAATACAAAATTTAGTTTGACATCAAATCTATACATGTAATTTACCATAACAGACTAAAAACCATATGATTTTCTCAATAGATGCAGAAAAAGCATTTTATAAAATTTGGATCCATTTTAGATTAAAAACGCTCACAGACTAAGAATAAAAGGGAAAGTTCTCAACCTGATGAAGGGCCTCTGAGAATATACAACAGTTAACATCACACTTGATGAAAACTGAAACTTTCTAAGATCATGAAAAAAGCAAGGATGTTCACTCTCACTACCTCTATCCAACATTGCAGTAGAAATACCAGCCAGTACAATTAGGCAAAAAAAGGATATGAAATCATCCGGAATGGAAACGAAGAAGTAAAAATGTTTTTATTCACAGATGACATAATTGCCCTAGAACTAATGAGGTTAGCAGGATTGCAAGATACAATATATTTCCTACCATATAGTTACCCAATATACCATGTGTTGGTATATGATTATACAATATATAATCAATATAATTTAATATATCAGCAACACAAACTTAGAAATTGAAGTTAAAAGTAATAGCATCTACACTGCATCAAAAATAAGAAATAAGGATACATCTGACAGAATACCTATGATCTGTACACTTGAAAATCACAAAACTGTTTTGAGAAAAATTAAAGGAGATATAAATAACTGGAGAGATATGCCATGTTCATGTATTAAAAACTTGATATTATTAGGGGCGCCTGGGTGGCTCAGTCAGTTAAGCCTCTGACTTCAGCTCAGGTCATGGTCTCATGGTTTGTGGATTCTAGCCCCGCATTGGGCTCTGTGCTGACAGCTCAGATCCTGGAGCCTGCTGTGGATTCTGCATCTCCCTCTCTCTCTGCCCTTCCTCCGCTAGTGCTGTGTCTCTCTCTGTCTCTCAAAAATAAAAAAAATGTTAAAAAAAACCCTTGATATTATTAGTATTTAAAATCTCCCCAAATGGGTCTATAGATTCAACTGAATTCTATCAGTCTTTGTTTTTCCTGTGGAAACTGACAGAGTCCATAATTCATATAGAAGCACAAAACACACAGAATAGCCAAAAGAACTTTGAAAATAAACAACAGTATAGAAGGACGGATACTACTTGATTGCAAGACTTATATTATAAAGATACTATAATAAAGATAATATGGTATTTGCTTCAAGATAGATACATAAGTAAATGGGACAGAATGGAGGGTTTCAGAAATAAACCCCCAATTAGCCAATCGATTTTCAACAAAAGGACAAAAGCAATTTGGTGGAGAAAGGTTAGTTAGTCTTTTAACAAATGATGCTTGGGCAATTGGATAGCCATAGGCCAAAATCAATCAATCAATCAATCAATCAATCAATCAATCTTTCAGGAGGTCAAGGTCCAGGACAGACAGTGACATGGCTGTCTAACTGTATTACAAATGTAAGAAACAATCTCACTAAAGTGCTGGGGTTGGGGTTGGGGGCAGGGAGGTTCGGACCTAAGTAACTTTGGAAATGAGCCCGTAGGACTAAAGGTAACACAACCAAACAACCTGTGAATAAGAACTGTGCCCTAGTTGATAAAATTGTTTCCTATGGGGAAGGAGTTCACCATGCTGATAGTACTGAGCATGTCTGTGGGAAGTGAACAATTAGGTGAATGGATGGCGGACGGTAAGTAGGACTCAAGTTTCTCATTGTCAGAGTGAGAGGCTACAAGTAAGCAAAGGGAGGAGGCTAGCATGACCCATGTGGTAACGGATTACAGTAAATCCATTAAGTAATTAATAATTCATTAATAAGTAATTAAGTAAGCGTAAACATGAACTCATGGTTAGCTTAGTAAAGATACAAATGCTCATATACAGAAGGACTCAGCAGCAGCAATGAGCGTATCTAATACCCCGGTTTTTACTTTTTAAATTTTTTTAAATGTTTTTTTGCACTGTTGGTGGGAATGCAAATTGGTGCAGCCGCTCTGGAAAGCAGTGTGGAGGTTCCTCAGAAAATTAAAAATAGACCTACCCTATGACCCAGCAATAGCACTGCTAGGAATTTATCCAAGGGATACAGGAGTACTGATGCATTGGGGCACTTGTACCCCAATGTTTATAGCAGCACTCTCAACAATAGCCAAATTATGGAAAGAGCCTAAATGTCCATCAACTGATGAATGGATAAAAAAAATTGTGGTTTATATACACAATGGAGTACTACATGGCAATGAGAAAGAATGAAATATGACCTTTTGTAGCAACGTGGATGGAACTGGAGAGTGTTATGCTAAGTGAAATAAGCCATACAGAGAAAGACAGATACCATATGGTTTCACTCTTATGTGGATCCTAAGAAACTTAACAGAAACCCATGGGGGAAGGGAAGGAAAAAAAAAAAAAAAAAAAGAGGTTAGAGTGGGAGAGAGCCAAAACATAAGAGACTGTTAAAAACTGAGAACAAACTGAGGGTTGTTGGGGGGTGGGAGGGAGGGAAGGGTGGGTGATGGGCATTGAGGAGGGCACCTTTTGGGATGAGCACTGGGTGTTGTATGGAAACCAATTTGACAATAAATTTCATATATTAAAAAAAATAATAAATAAATGTTTTTTAAATTTATTTTTGAGACACAGAGAGACAGAGCATGAGCAGGGGAGGGGCAGAGAGAGAGGGAGACACAGAATCCAAAGCAGGCTCCAGGCTCCGAGCCGTCAGCACAGAGCCTGACGCGGAGCTCGACCCATGAATTGTGAGATCATGACCTGAGCTGAAGTCGGATGCTTAACCGACTGAGCCACCCAGGTGCCCCAAGGTTTTTACTTTTTAGTATCACTCTCCAGTAAAAGCAACAAGGGCTCTTTGGAGAAATGGTTGTTAGGACCAGAGCAGAATATATGTAAGATGGTCCTGGAGTATCTTATAGTGTCACAAAGGAAGAGAGAGCTCAAAAAAGCAAAAGCAAAAACACAGTGGTGGGATATGTCAAAGCCACAAGGGAGTTCCCAGTGCCCAAAACTAGAGTTATGCGAACCACAAGATAAATAAAGTAGTATTGGATTATGACCCAAAGTGTAAAGTAAATATCCATGAGTCCATACAGACATAAATAAATGGTTGAATAAATTGATAAATGGAGCAGAAGAAACAACTCTCCCATGCAGAAGAATTCCAAATGAATTGTGCGGAGACTTGGTCCTCAAGGAGCTGGAGCATGACCCCCCCCCCCCCCCAGATAAGGCCCTGGGGAGGGGATGACAGGGTTTGGGCTTTAACCTCAAATAATTGGGAGTAGGAGACCCACCTCCCATCCTTGTTAGCTGTGTGATCCCAGCCATTACCCTTCCTAAACCTCAGGTTTTTTATTTGCACAATGGGGATAACAGTATCACTTAGCTACCTGTCAAGAGTCTCTACGAAGGCCGAATGTCTATACAGCTCTCAGAATAGTACTTGGGACACGTACTCTATAAATTATAGTCCTATATATTTTTAAGGTAATGTGTCAGTCTGTTCCAGCTGCTATAACAAGAAACCACAGACGTCGTGGCTTGAAACAACAGAAACTTATTTTCTCACTCTTCTGAAGGCTGCAAAGTACAAAATCATGGTCCAGGAGGGTTCAGTTTCTGGTAAACGTGTTCTTCCTTCCTTGCTGCTGCTTTGTCCTCACATGGCTTTTCCTCAGTCTGTGCATGGGGCAGGGAGAAGCCTGGGACAGAGATCTCTTTCTTTTCTTTATCAGGCCACCAATCCTATCGGATTCTAAGGCCCCACCCTTCTAACCTCAATTTACTCTGAACTACTCCCTAAAGGCCCTGTCTCCAAATACAGTCACATTGGGGGTTAGGGCTTTAATTTAGGAATTTTAAGGCTGGGGACACAATTCAGGCCATAGTAGGTAGTATGAAATACAGAATAAGACAACTCGAATTCTTATTCTGGATTCACCGTTTGCTAGCCGTGCTGGGGAAACCTCTCAAGTTCCTCGGGGTTTTTTTTTTTTTTTTCCACTTAAGAAAATTAAGGTATTATTTTTATCCAATAAAATTCACACATTTAAAAATATCGTTAAGTGAGCTTTTTTTAAGCAAAAAAAAAAAAAAGGTTTTCATTTTAGAACAGTTTTGGATTTACAGAAAAATGGCAAAGATAGTACAGAGAGTTCCCATATACTCAGCACCCAGTTTCCCCTATTATTAACATCTTAAATTAGTATATTACATTTGTTACCGTTAATAAAGGCATGCTGACATACCACTAGTTAAAGTTCATACTTTATGCGGATTTCCTTGGCTTGTTACACGATATCCTTTTTCTGTTCCAGGATCCCATCCAGGACACCACATTACATTAGTCATCCTTAGGCTCCTCTTGGCTATAACTGTTGCTCAGACTTTCCCTGTTTTTGATGATCTTGACAGTTTTGGGGGGGGGGGGTACCAGTTGGGTATTTTATACGATATCCCTCACTGGGATTTTTCTACTGTTTTTCTCATAATGCCATTCATAATTATGAGTTTTAGGGCTGAAGACCACAGAAGAAAAGAGCCATTTTCACCACACCATGTCAAGGGTGCATCCTATCAACATGATTTACCACTGATGCTGTTGACCTTGATCGCATGGCTCAGGCTGCTTTGGTCGGTTTCTCCACTTAAAGTTACTCTCCCCTCCCCCTTTCCATACCACATTCTTTGGAAGGAAGCCACTATGCACAACCCATGCTTTAGAGGCTCTACCTCCTTGAGAAAGAAAGGTGGATGTAAATTATTTGGAATTCTGCATGTGGGATTTGTCTCTTCTTCCCTGTTTGTTTACTCATTCAATATTTGCTTATAGCAGTATGGACTAACAGAAATATATTTTATTTGCGGGGGGGGGGTGATAATCCAATATTATTGTAATGTACTCTGTTGCTCTAGTTGTCCCAGCTTTGGCCATTGGGAGCTCATTCAGATTGGCTCCTGTGTCCTTTTGACATGGTCTTATCATTTTTCTTACCTTCTGTTTGTCTCTGCCTCTCTCCATTTTAGATATTATTCACTTGC
The DNA here is from genome assembly GCF_018350195.1 of Panthera tigris. Classification (NCBI taxonomy): domain Eukaryota; kingdom Metazoa; phylum Chordata; class Mammalia; order Carnivora; family Felidae; genus Panthera; species Panthera tigris. The sequence goes on from NC_056667.1 coordinate 29,456,462, forward strand.
TGTTACTATAAGGTGCCCCAGGCTCATCTTGCATTTTCCTGTCCCAGCTCTAGAATCAGCCATTTCTCTAAGAAGCCCTAGTTGGTTGTCTTTAATGGAGAATGGTATTTAGAAACCAAGATCCGGGCACTAGACATGATTTTTGCTATTGGAGCATCACTACATCAAGGCTTAAAGTAAGTGGTGAGAAAAGGCAGTGCATTTTGAGTTGAGGCCTGGAGGATAAGAAGGAATAGCTACTTTAGACCTAGCAGAGAGTTCTAGGCAGAAGAATTGCTAGGAAAAAGCATATAAGAAACAAGCTTGACTCATCCGAGGGATAAAAAGAGAGCCAGAGAGGCTGGAGCAGATTGGAAGAAGAGAGTGATGCCAGGTGAAGGTGGGGGATGACCAGAGCATCGTGGGGATTGCAAACTAGAGAAGGCATCTGGACTTTACTCACAGGGAAATGGAAGCCACTGAATGTTTTTAAACAGGGTTGACGCCAGTTGATATAGATAGGATGCTACTGCCTGGGTTCAACTGACCAGCTTGGAGGAATCTAGGTGAAAGATGAAGGTGACGAAGGCCTGAACCAGGCCCAAAGCATTTGACTAGCAAAGGCTTTATCCTGCTGTGCCGAGACCAGCAGTTGGACAGATCCATGGGGTGCTAGATTTCAGGGTGGGCCCTGGGGTGCACAAGCTTATAAAATAAGGCAGTTTCCTGCTCTAAAATCTATGAGTAGAACAAACCCATATCCCCTGTTGATATGTGGGAACTGGAGTCCCAGGGAAGTCTTCAAATTTCTAAGTTACCAAACACACTACCCACACTTGATGCTGCTGCCCAATCCTAAAGGATTGTGCTTGGCCAAGGTCACCCCTGGGTATGGTCCCTCAGCCTCTCAGCATTGTGCAGCCAAGCATGTCAGCTCTGCCCCAACAAACCCACAGTGCTTGCTGGCCCAGAATATCCCACCCCATGCACATGCTATCTCCCATCTCCTTCCTCTCAGCCCATCCATATCCATAGGTCTGTTCCATCTTTGAAGACCTGCCTTACACTTACCTCCGGGAAGACTTTACCAGTGGACCCAGCTGTCTCTGTGGTGCAAGTCCGATCCAGGTTGGGTGGCTTCTGCTCCGCAAGAGGTACTCAGGACTTCCCTTCCATATCAAATAGAAAAGGCAGACCTGTTTAAGTGTAGCATTAAGGACATCCTCCACACCCTCCCCTAGGTGGGAACCAGAGCCAAGAAGATGACTCAGAGGAAACCAAGGATGATACAGGTTGATCAGGTTGACCCTAGTTGATATAGAATCATACAGACCAGACCTAACTGACCAGCCTAAGGAGTCAAAGGTATTCTCCCAGAAAAATTAGATATTGTTTCAGAAAAAAAATGCTATTGTGTTTATGGTAAAGTGGAATATTTTGAAACTGAGATTGCATTTCTCCATGCTTTCTTGTACCCACTACTGTTTCCCCACCATCAATGCATCTGCCTCCGGAGAATATAGCTAAGAACAGGGTCCCATTTCTTATCTTGGGAGCCTCTAAGTAGATATTTGTAAAACTACCGTGAAAGAAAGTGTTAAAAATGAAGGTTTTCAGTCTAAAAGCTAGCTTTGGAGAAACAAAGGTGACTATAGATTTATTTGCTTACTTTGTTTTTATTCTCAAAGTTTGGTTTTGAATGGCAGAAAACATAAATTAGATTTAAGCACCAAACCATACAGTAGGGGAGACTAGATGGTGATATAAGTACAACTTCCTTCCCAAAATAGATAGATCAGATGAGAAGATGGAGAACGTGAGGGCGTTTATCTGGAGCTTAGAGGCTGGTCCCTGAGAAGGGCCAAGCCCTTCTACCTATTTGAGTTGAGTCCTTTGTAGGAGTGGATGTGCGGCTGGAATGAGAGGAGCCTGATAGAAAAGTCAGACTAACGGGGTGGGAGTGAGGGAGAAGGGGGGGTGGAGTCTCAGAGAAGAGGGAGATGATGCCCTGGCTTCTTGAGGAGTCAGCAAGATTCTTAGGGGGACTCTGGTCCAATATGACCTGGGAGGGGGAATAGCAGTGGCTGATTGAAGTTTCTAGGTAAATGGGCTCCTGGTCTAAATCACAGAGTACCATGCTTTCCAGCATGGTGAGAGTAACTCACACAGAAGTTTCTATGGTCCCTTCCTTTGGCAGATCCAAAGGAAGCAAGAATAGAGGGAAAAGTGATCTGGGTGACTCTGATGGCCTGAAGCCCTCATTAGTTGTAGGATGGAGTGGGGTGTGTGTTGGGTTAAAAGCTGACATCAGAGAGCAGGAGGGAAGAAGAGAGGAACCCCCTCCCAGTAGGGTCAGCAAGTCAGAGGAAAGCTCATAGCTCAACCACCATCTGACTATACTCACATCACCATCTCTCCACTCCATCTCCCTAACCAAGATGACTGGAGAAGAGAGAAGAGGAAAAGGACCTTAAGTCCACTATATTTAAATCTGGAAGTGACATGGTTTACCTTGAGTTGGGAATATTTGGCTTTCTAGCACTCAGAGGAAAGAGTGAATGTGAGTTAAAACCAGCTGTAATATTATTGTTGTTGTTGTTATTGTCGTTATACATATATGGCACTTACTTCATGCCGGACACTGTTCTAGACACTTTACACACATCTTCCTAATACGTGCGTGAGACTGGGCACATTTTGGCACACTCGAGTGTTACAACCATTATTTGCGGCACTCTAATGTTTAATGGATGGCTATTGTATTTTATTTATTACGTTTCTCTTTAGACATGAAGAAATAACGCTTTTGAAATAAGAATTAAGAAATAAGAGACTTTCCCTAGACCATACAATTGGCAAGTGTAATACCTGGGTTTGAACCCAGAACTTCAGTCACCTAGTCTGAGTTCTTTTCACTGTACATTGGTGTTTAGTATATACATATATAAATATATACATAGTTTTTTCTATTTATTTATCTTAAGGCTTATTTATTTTGAGAGAGAGTGTGTGTAAGCAAGCACGAATGGGGGAGGGGCAGGGAGAGAGGGAGGAAGAGAATCTCAAGCAGGCTCTGACAGCATAAAGCCTGACATGGGGCTTGAACTCACAAACCGTGAGATCATGACCTGAGCCGAAGCCAACAGTTGGCCGCTTCACTGACTGAGCCACCCAGATGTCCTTATATATTTTTTTAAATAATTGAATTTATCATCTTATGCTGGAGAAGAGAAGGGGACCTAGGACTGGCATTTGGAGTGATTTCACACTTTGAGTCTGATTAAAGGAAATAAGAAAGCAAAGGAGACTGTGAAGGCGTGTTGAGTGAAGGAGGAGGAAAAATGGGGGAGTATAATATCACAGTCCTCTAGAGAAGAGAGTGTTCTTAAAAAGACACGGTGATCCCAGGAAAAATGGGCACAAGCAGTGCCCAGATCTTGGTTTCTAAATATCAGTCTCCACTAGAAGGAATGTGGCTGATAGCAGGGCTGGAGCAGGGCGACTACAAGGTGAGCCTGGAACTTCTTGTGCCAAAGAGCCAAGAGGTGCTCCACTAACAAACTGAGGGGGGCACTATGGACATAAGCAAAGACCACCCAAATGAGAACAAGCAAAGTCTAGTTATTCAGAACTTACGATAGCATGGAACTTGGCCATCCCGCATTTTGGTAGAGACTCAAAGGCAGGAGGAAGAGTGGGAAAGCTTCATAGTCAAGAAGCTTCCGTATGCCCTGATTGATGGCTGTTGGCATGTGGGGAGTCGTAGGGGGGGTAGATAGAAACAGGGCATCTTACGTAATTGGTTAGGGGGCATATTTGGTTCTCTGGTTGCTCCTAAATTGGGACAAAATTTAGGGAGACTGGCAGTTATTAGTCAAGTCTTGGCCATTTGGGGCTGATCGTTACAGAGGATAAAGACGGATTTCCTGTGTCAGTTGCTACATATAGAGTCTGACTTTTTAAGGATCTGAGTTATAGAGATAGAGATAATGGATTGACTTTCTGGACTAGTTGCTACAGATCATGGGTCAGAGTTCTATTTTCATGTAAGTTCTGGCCATTGTTTGTTTGTATGTTCAGTCTCTCAGTAGGTCGAAAGAGACACAGGTGCCAACCTAAGACAGCTCCCACTGGCCACTTTAAGGATAATTTAAACATTAAAGTGATTAATAACAGTAATGGATTATAACTCATTGAATGAAAAAAGCCAATAAATTCATAGATACAAAAAAAGCAACCAAAAATAAATAAACTGGTCAGGGGGTGGGGCGGGTAGAGAGGAGGAAAAAGTTTTCCTCACAGTAGAATGCCAACTACAAAGTATAGAGGGGATGATAGAACAGGAAATTCAACATTTTGCAATAATTCGTTCAGGTAAAAATTGTTAATGGATCTAAAAATCTTTCACTGGGGGTCCAGATCAGAGTACCTCACCACAGACCATCTATTAAATACAAAAGGAAACAAATCCCTTTACGGTGGCGGGGGAGGGGGGGGCGGGCTGCAGGGTTCCACCTTAACCGAGTGATCAAAGTGAACATCACCAATGGTGGGTCCAGATGAAGAACGTATGGTTGTTCATCACAGGGTTTGAAAATTTCCAAAATAAAAACTTAAAAGTATGCAAAAAAAAAAAAAAAAAAAAAAAAAAAAAAGGAGGGGAGGAAGGTGGTGGTCAACTGTGCTGAATATTGCTGCCAGGTCACATAAGATAAGATCCAAGAAAAAAATTAAGCCAGTCTGACCTGGATTTAGTCCTGGAACCAAGTAAAATACTTTGCTTCTGAGTAGTTCACTCCCTCCATGGGCTCTGGATTCAGAGTCAATTTTGTGTCCAAAGCTCATATGATATCCTCCACTGCTGACTGGACACTCTCTCTGGGTGGGGGCGGGGGTGAGGGGTGGGGGGTAGTCCTCTGAAGCCCCCTGGCGGTTTCTTGCCACCCAGTTGCCAGCCTCTCCCTTTCTTAGTTCACAAAGGAACTGATAAAGCATCTTGTAACCCCATGGCATCTGGACCAAAGCCCCATTCTCCACAGGGGATGCCTCCGATCCTACAAATTTCTGTCTGGCTAATCACGTCTTCACCTCTTCTCTTTTCCTCTTCTTTGGGTTGAATTAATTTAAGATTTTCTCTTTCCTTCTCATTGTTGAAATCTGCATCCTCTGCCAAATCATTGAGTACTACCTTCTTTTGATACAGAGCCTAGAATTTCCAAATTATAAATTCATACCTAACTATTGCCTCTAAGGAACACAGTCTTCCAAACAGATCTTTTTAAATATACCTACTGAGCCACACTAACAAAAACAGGGTGCTCCCGTGGTTTCTTCACGTGTTAGTTCAATAGTTTTTCTTGAAGTTAATTCCACAAACTGATGGTGGTTCTTCTGGTAGGATTTGCTGCAAAGAACCCTGGTCTTCTTAAATCCAGTCTCCAAATCTTATGATTTTGCTACATATGATCAGAAAATATTAAGAAAGACTCTGGATACACTTGCTTCTCAAATCTCAAGTAATCCTACCAGCTTCAAAGGTCACGAGTCTGAAATGTCAACTCATTTTTAAGTTAAAGCAGACCTGACAGGTCAATATATTGTCCCCACTTTACAGATGAGAAGACAGAGACTCAGAAAGATTAAGCCTTTCTAAACCTAGAGGATAGAGGAGGACCCAGGATTTAAAATCTGTGCTTTGCCCCCTTTGTATACTGCCTTCGAGAAAGATTTACTTCCTCCATTTGCCAAAGAAATGAGGAATCAGGCTTTCAAACATTTTGCTGATTTTTTTTTAAGTGAAGATTCAGATATGAACTCACCATACATAAGAGGGATGTTACAGAGAGGTTGCATGTGAAGCTAATCTTTGTAAATTGAATCATATTGTAAATGCACTGGCTATTTAAATAATTCCTGAAGCAAATCATTTTGTATTTGTGAATCTGGATTTTCATCTGTGTATCCTGTTTGCCTGCAGAAATTACCTGTTCTCAGCTATCCCGAAATGGATGCAGAGACCATCACTCAGAAGAAGGGAATAGAATTGTGTTTCAAGGGAGGGTCACTGCCCCACAGAAAGCACTCAAGATAACAGACAAAGGAAGCCCAGCTCAGAAGTAGCTTCAGTTGAGCATGGTCTTGCGTATATGATATATTCTCTTTGAATATAGAGGGTGAGCCTCCCAGAAAGTAATGGAGGCAGAGAGGTCAGGAAAGGGGAGAGAACCACAAAAACAGAAAAAAAGGGAGTGAGATGGAAGGAATGGGAAGGGAGGAGAATGAGCCAGGCCAAACGAGGTGAGAGATTCAGAGAGGGAACACCAGCCAAAGCTTGCGATTGCAGAGAGGAGGAGGCAGCAAAGAGCAGGGAGGAAGGAGAGGGCGGGAATGGGGAAGAAGAGGGTGGGAGAGAGAGAGAGAGAGAGAGAGAGAGAGAGAGCCTCTTGGTGCATCTGCCTGCTGTGCTGCCTGTGCTCAGCGCCCTGCCAGAGCACTCAGTCCAGAGCCCCTTGCTCCCCAGTCTAGCTGTTCCCCCTCCCCCAGGAGCCTGGTCTCAGGGCACAGCTGGCCCTATCAGGATTCAGGACCTAGAACCCCTCCTGCCTTCCAGTCCTTTCCTGGCCAGGGCTTTACAGCTGCTGTTCACTCCCATCCCGGCGAGGGCTGTTCCTAAACCATCTCACCCAGAAAGCCCCCAGTCTCTCCCTGAGGCTTGAGTCCTCAAGGCCAATTCCTGTGCATAAGACCAATAAAGAGAAAACCTGGAGTGCTTGTCTTTAGTCTCCAATGGGCAACCTTGTGGCACAAACTGTGCAGCTCCAGAGGCCAGAAATATGACCAATGATTACGGGCCCTACAGATTTGGGTATAAGAAAGACCTTTGGAATCAATCTGCCTTAAGATGGAATCTGGTGTCTCATAAAGAGGTGAGTTCCCCGTCACAGGATGTATGTAAGCATACCTACTGAAGCTGGGATACCAAATCTACCTGTGATTGAGCTGAATGATCCAAGATCTCTTCTGTGACTCTGATTTCTCCTAAAACCCTTGAAAAATAGCTTTTAAATCCATCATTACCCATGAAACCTTGCCCTATTTATGTGATTAAAAGAGTCTTCCCTTCACATCAAGTTCAGGGAATAAGTTAATCTGAATCCTAGTCACATGATCACAAATTCTGAGTCACTGGGTTTTGAATTAGTGGGGTTTCCCAGGGGAATTCAAATGTTCCACCCAGGAGACACGGAAAAGAAGGTTCGCGCCTTCTGTGGGAACACAGCCCAGGGAAAGACGGGGAGATGGCAGGCAGCTAGCTGCCTCCTGTGCATTCCAATAGGCCGGCGGCTGCGCAGAATCTCAATGTTCCAGCCCCGAACAGTTGGAGCAGACGGAATTTCAGGAAAGGGATAAAACAGAACTGTCAGTCACCCAGACATCCGGTACTAGTGGGGGCGATTTCTCTGGGGCAAGTGTCAAGGTCAGGGTTGTCCTGACCCTTCTGGGAGCTTTCAGTCAAAGTCATGGCTTGCATGAAGCCTCTCCTGCTTCCATGAAGCTGACTTCTCACCCTCTGCCCCTGGCAACACCCTGGGCTCGTGGCTCACACCATGCTTCAACCCTGAGTGGTGCATGTCTGTCACCCTACTCTCCTGGGGACAGAAGCCATGTGATGGGCATTTAATACCTGAGATGGAAACACTTCGTGAGGTTCCAGGGGACCAGAGTCAGCAGGAGTGACTCTTTTCTTCTGGTTCCTTGGATGCTCTGGGTACTCTCTGACCTGGTCAATTTGGGGTTATTTTTAGGTCTTTGCTTTGTCCTCACCACCCCCATAAACAGCCCTACTAACCCCATTGCTGGTTGCCTTGTTCTTGTCCTCGGTGCTGCCCTATGTCCTACTGCCATTCACTGGCTTAGATAACCTTCCCCTGGGATTTCAACCTCCTTGGGACTCACCAGGCCCTATTCTGCCAAAAGGAGAGCTCTCTGGCCATCCCAGCTCTGGGCTCTGCCTTTGGCACAGTCCTCTTCCCACGTCAGACCCTGCGCCAGCCCAGCCCCTCTGTCTCTGTCCCCCAACCATCCCGGCACGCTGAGAGCCCCATGACCGCAGGCACTGTGATTCACCCCTCTCTGGATCCTTGGCCTCTATGCAGTCACCAGGAGTGAGGAAGTGCTCAATAAAAAAAAGCATCCAATTAAAATTGAACCGAAAGGCAAGGGAAAGTGAACGCTTTCTTCCACAATGTGAGATTTCAGCAGGGAGGGCTTAGGAAAGTTGGGGGAGCTAACTGAGAGATTTACTGGCTACCGTTTCTCTCTCCCTGTCCCGCACAATAATTGATGAGATCGTATCATTACTTCTTCAAATGGCCATGGGGGGTGGGGGGCGCCCAGCAGGGCCCCCATCCAGCTGGACGCAGCCACTGCTGCATAAGGCGGCACTACCATCCTACGGCATGTACTTCTGAGTCTCCTCTGGGATTGCCCAGAATTACCCTCCTGGTTGTGGGCACCACTGGCTGGCAATATCCAGCCACCATCCTGCCTTTCAGACCCTTCACTGCATCCAGCTGTTAGAGGAGCAGGGTGAAGGGAGCCTGATGCCCTGTTATTTATTTGTCTCGTAAACATGATTTCATTCTAATTCTGATTTCCACCCGCTGAATGACCCCCACAAATGAGCAGGAGATTGCTATGTTGCTGCAAATCACACTGAATTTGGCCAACTTCAGAAATACTGTCCAGTAGATGCCTTTTCTTGTGAGCCACCAGGTCTTTTGTCATTACAACCCTTCCAGTGAGCAACCCTGGGTTTCTTCTATTCAGTAGTCCTATCACTTCCCCACATAAAACAAAATCCATACAATCCCTGTGGAGACTGGTGTGGATGCAGTTAAATAGCCTTTCATCACTGACTTCCAGCCCCCTTTCCAATGCACAGATCTGACTTAGGACAGAATAATATATTGCAGCCAACTGCAGCTCGAAAAATGTTTGTTGAATGCCTACTGTGTGCCAAACCCTGTGCCAGGATCTGGAGACACAGCTGGTTTAGGGGCTGACTCTCTGTTGTGTGTATCACAGAGTCTAGGTGCTGGGTTAAAGCAGCATTAAGCAAAGGGTGAACATGAGAGCTGTTCGTCCAGGACTTGGTGTTAGGGTCATCACTCTAAGTTTTTCATTAAGTAAAAACTCTTCATACTAGCCTTGCGTGAGGTGCTAGGGAAATAAAGATGAATAAGATAATTCCTATTCCAAAGGAGCTCACTATTTGGGGGTAGAAGAGATGGACAAATAAAGAGTGGACTGCAGTATCATGTGGTATGTGCTGTGTTGAAGGAGAATGTGGGGTCTGGAGGGCCCCACCTAACACACACTAGGGAGAGGTAGCAGGTGTGAGAGAAGCCTCCCCAGAGTATGCGATGTTTGAGCTGAATCTTGAAGAATGAATTAGAGCTTGCCAAGGGGTATAGGCAGTAATGTCCAGGCAGCACATGCAAAATCACAAGGAGAGGAAGCCTGGCTGGTCAGGAATGCTAATTACTGGAGCATCCAAGAAGAGGAATAGGAGAGATGCATCTTGTGAGGGAGACAAGGGTGAAATTATAAGGAGTTTCTTAGCTTAGCTAAAGAATCAGGCTATTGTCCTAAAATGCTGGCATCCAGGAGATCAGCTCGAAGGCTTTTGTTATAACCCTGAAAAGAAATGATGAGGAACCAAACAAAGGGAGTAGCTGGGAGAATAGAGGTAAGGTGGTTCCAAGACACCTTTTGAAGGTTGAAGCTATAGGGCTTGATGAGGCATTGAAAATAGGAGGGGAAGAGAGAGGATAGAATTAGAGATTGCGCCCATGTCTCTGGCTCAAGGGAAAGGCAGATTACAAAGGTTTATAGAATAGAACTGATAATATAACAAGGGTAACAGTAACAATAATAAAATAGTATTTTAAAAGAATTGCTAATGTGAGAGACTTGGGAGTAGAGCTATAAAACTCCTAAATAAAAAGGCAAGGATAAAGCAATGGGTGAAAAAGTCACATGGAGGACAAAAAGGAAAAAGAAAACTAAATAGAAAAATCAAAGATATTTCCAAAGATGCATATAGAATATCTAAAACAGAAGCAATAATCAAAGACGTAATTTTTTAAAAATGAAAAGAAGAATAAAAGGCAAAGCTTTCTGAGCCAAAATCAAAGCTGAATATATAGATCAAAAAGATTCACCAAGTTATGAATAAAAATAAATACAAGGAGGAATAGTAAAACCTCTCAGTATGGTTGCATTTATGGTTATTTATTCTTATATTTCTAAAAGCTTTTTGCTCTATATTTTTGGATGCAAAGTTATCTTGTGCCTAAGAGTTCTTGAAATTATACTTTCATGGTAAAGTGTACATTCTGTCAGTAAAATGCAAGTTTTCCAGCTCTTACTACCACGTGGGAAAAAAAATGACACCATAATTTCACCAGCTCTTGCTCCCACCCACATGTAGGATCTACAGACTTTCTTAATCTCTTTCTGTTATATTTAGGAGTCCTTGGGTGACAAGGGTTCACATTTGCTCATTAACAAGTTGTCTCTCACAGAATGTTGCCTCTGCACCACGAGGCAGCCACTTACAAGCTCCGTATCTTCTCGGGCCATAATCTCCTATCAGAATTCTATTGAGGACTGCGATGGCTACGTGGTACCTCTGCCCTTCTTTTAGGTTCATGAATGATATTAGTCTAGGATCTATAATGCCTTTTCTTGTCTATAAATGTCTATAAAGACTTTTCTTATAATGCCTTTGTCTGTTTTTGGTATCAGGAGATTGCTCATCTTATAAAATGAGTTGGGAGATGCTCCCCCTGCCTCTGTTTTTTTTTTTTTTTTTTTTTTTGAGTTTGTGGAGGATTGCATTTGGTAAAATCCATCATTGAAGCCATCCAGGCCTGGAGTTTTCTTTGTGGGAAGATTTTGAAATTATGAGTTCTATTTCTTGTATAAATATATGGGACAAAGCAGATTTTCTATTTTTAATTCAGTCAGTTTTAATTTGTGTCCATTTCATCTAAGCTGTTGAATGTATTGGTGTAACATTGTTGCCATATCTTCTCCTCCCTTAATGTCTGTAGGATCTGTAGGGATGTCTTCTTTCTTTCATGATATTGATCATTTGTGTCCTTCCTCTTTTATTCTTGATTTAGGCCAGATAATGATTTGTCAATTTTGCTGAACTTTTGAAATAACCATCTCTTGGTGTCAGTGATTTTCTCTATTGCTTATTTTCCATTTTATTGAGCTCCACTCTTTAGTTTCCCTATTTCTGCTTATCTTAGGTTTAATTTGTTTTTCTTTTTCTAGAAAGCTTCTAGCTTCTCTTGGGACCATGATCTCTAAGACACGTCCAGACAGAAATCTGGAATAACGGTAGAGCTTATCTTGTTTGTTCCCCTTCTCTAAAGCATCACAGCACCACACTAGCATTATCCAATGCTTCGAAAGAGCTATTTCATATCCTTCATCTAGATCCCTTTACAGTGGGAGGGAAGTCTGATCCTGGTTGCTCCATTATGACTGTAAGTGGAAGTTCCACTGCCCCTCTTCTGGGCATGTATGGGATACAATCATGCATTATTTGTCACTCACCCCTATTTTACCTTGTGCACCAGTGACAATATGCTAAGGCCCTTTAGATGCCAAATCGCATTTCTCTCTTAGATTACTGTAACATCTTCTTAGTGCCTGGTCTCTCTCCAGACTTACTCCATACTGCTCCCAAAGTAATACTTCCAAAACACCAAATTGTATGGTATTAAATGCAAAGTTGATGTGAATGAATAGCCCTTTCCACATTTTACATTATACTCTGTTATAAGATCTCAAGGTCACCCTGTTGACTTTTTTCCCCTTCGACTATGGTTTGAGGAAAGAATTCATTTAAGTCTTTAATTGTAGTTTCCATGCTTTCCACAAGACTTAGGTTAGAAAAATAACAGAGAATGGACCAAAAGGCGAATCCTGATAATAGATACCACACTGTCCTAAGAAGTGCTTCAACTTTCTGGTGACTATGATTTCCTTCCCACGTCACACTCTTTGTACTTGGCTTCTTTATCCCAAATGATGAGCCACCTAGAATCTCAGGCAAAAAGACTTTTGGCACAGTAAGGCCTGTCATCTCCTAAGACACGCCTAGCCATATCTCAACCACTGCAGTGGACATAGCTTGAATTCTTTCCCGGGAGACCCTCAGCCTCAGTTCACATCTCAAAAGAAATGCTCAGAGATTTCTGAGTCCTACTCAGGCTAAGGCTGGGATTCCCTCTACAGGAAACAAGACTCTTTTTTTGTGTGTGTCTTTATTGCTTTGGATGAAACTTTGCCCAGCTAATGCTGTGGTCCTTGATTTCTTTTCTGTTTGCCTGAAGCATTTGCCCATCCCTTTTTAAAAAATCTATTTTTCCCAACTTTGTTTCAGTTGATTATCTTATAAGTAGAATATAGTTGAATTTTATTTTCGTAAAATCTGAAAGTCTTTGTATTTAATAGGGGAGTTTGATGCATTTCTACACATTGTTATAACCAGCTGTTTTGTTTTTTCTTGTCATTTCTTATAGTAACTCTCTTGTTTACTTTTTTACCTGTCTATTGGTAGATGAATTCTATTTTCTTTGCATTTATTTCTCTAATGTATTAGAGGATAAATGTTGGTGCCAATCCCACTATTTATAACCTTGACATTTCTCAAAAATAATTCCTAATTTACATTCTTTTAATTATCAGAATCAAGTGTGGATTGGAATCCTTTGAGATCTTTTTATTTAAGATGGATAGTTAAGCATACTTTTGCTCTCTTCTTTCAACTTCATGCTGCATCTTTTTTTTTCTTTCAAACTTGAGCTTTAGTGGTAGATTACTGTATCATATTATTCTCCTTTTATATCACACAAAACTTTTTTTTTTCCAAGACAAATGTTAGAAATCTGGAGGATACCTAGGCTTTAACAATTGTTTTGATTTACCCGTATTATTCTCATTTCATTGTTCTCTCCTAGGCCTTTTACTTTTCGTGCCATGACTTCTCCATCTTTGAACCCTTAATTTCTTTCATATCTGACTCTTTTGTGGCACACGTACAGTGCTTTTTGCTCAGCCCTTGTGGCAGAGATTAGTCTCCTATGACTCATTCTCTGTCTCTTCCTTCTTAACAGAACCCTGATTTTGTTGGGGGACAGAATGAACTCCATAAAAAAAAACCTGCCACATTTCCCACTTCCGTTTGCAGATGGAGTGACCAACGAAATAAAATCACAAGTTTCAGGCAAAGCTTCTAGAAAAACTCAAAGTGGTTGGCTTAGTTGAAAACTACATTCTTTTTGCCTTTGCCTCCCCTTCTCCTTCTTGTTTCCTGAAGATGGAAACCACACTAAGGATGATGGAACAGAAGAATAGAGGGAGACTGGGTCCTTGATGATGCTGATGTGCTACCACTGGCCCTGAATTACGTATCATGAGACTTTGTGTTACAGGAAAAAAATAAATAGCATCCCCAATCTTGCTTAAGCCTCTCTTATTTGATGCCTCTCTTTTTAGCAGCTAACCCATGATTCCTAGCTTTATAGCAAAGAATGGGAGAAGGACAGGGGCGCCTGGGTGGCTCAGTCGGTTGAGCGTCCAACTTCGGCTGGGGTCATGATCTCATGGTTTGTGGGTTCGAGCCCCATGTCAAGCTCTGTGCTGACAGCTCGGAGCCTGGAGCCTGCTTTGGATTCTGGGTCTCCGTCTCTCTCTGCCCCTCCCCTGCTTGTGCTCTGTCTCTCTATCAAAAATAAATAAAATGTAAAAAAAAAAAAAAAAAGTTAAAAAAAAAAAAAGGAACGGGAGAAGGACATTTCAGAGTGAAAAAGCAAGAGCAAAACCACGGAGGTGTGAAAATATGGCAAGGTCAGAGAACAACAGAGAGTCCAGTGCAGCTGGAATCCAGGATATGTGTGGCAAGACAGAGTGACAGAGAACATCAAATATGTAAGTAGGAGGGTGGTGCCCAAACCTACTCCCCTCTAAGGAGCCGGGTAAAACCCAAAGCATGTTATCTTGGCATTCAAAGCCCTTCACCACTTGGTCCCCACTTTTCCGGACTTCTTGGCCACTTCTCCCGTACTTGGCATTCTAGACACACGGGATGCTGGAATTCATGAATTTTTCACCTTCATGTCTTTGCACCTGCTTTTCCCTTTCCCCACTTAATGTGTGCTCAGTGCTTTAGACGAAGCCCGGGATTATCCCTGCCCCTGTGCCACGGATCTGGCTATAGGGCTCCTCCTCTGCCTTCCCACAGCTTTCCATTACTACCTCTCCGAGAGATCCTCTCCACTCAGGGACTAACTTATCTGCCTCTACTCTGTGATCACCAGCTTCTAAAGGTAAGAATTCTCTCATATTTAATTACTGTGCTCACCAGATAGCAGACAGCCTACTATGTAGCAAATCCTCAATAGGTAGCTGTTCACCGGATAAATGATTGAGTAAACCCATGGGAAGGAAAGCTTTGATGGCAACTTAAGGAATTCAGACTTTATCCTTCAGGCCATAGGGGCAGCGGAATGAAATGGGAGGCATGTGTGTGGTTTTGGAACTCTGCTCCAATGGCCGGTACGAGAGAGAGACCCTGGAAACCGGGAAAGCCCAGAAGTGGGAAGCCTTGTCAGGAGGCTTCGAGCCAGCAGCGCCCCGTGAGGGTCCCTGCCCTGTCCTGAAATGGTTAAGGTGGTCAAGGCACACGCCTCTGCAGAGGAGAAATTTCCCTGTCCTTGCCTAAGTGAATGGCTGGGATTAAAGTGACAGCCCACCTTAGTGATGGCGGCATAATTGGTTGTTCAGCTCTGTCCTTGTCAGAGCGCTGACAGTTCTGCAGATGTCCTGCTCGGCTCTCCAAAGGTTAGCCTCAGCTGGTGCGGCTGTTCATTAATCATTCCTCCCTGACAGGCCTCGGTGCAGCCCACAGCTGCCACACCAGCCCCCGCAGTCCCCGCCCCACCCGGCCTGGCTGGAGGCAGCCTGCAGTCCGCTCCCCCGAGGGGCTGGTCCCCACATGGGGAGACAGGCGGTCTGTGTCCTCTCCACCCCGCCTGCTACTATGTCGAGCGAGAAACACTGATAACGAAATTTCCCCGGGTTCCTCCTTCCCAGAACTAGGGTCTGAATCACCTTACAAGCTATCCTGACATCCGTGACTTTATCGCTCCTCTCCTCCACCCTCACAGAAGCTTCTTACTGGGAGGAGGGCAACCCCAGCCCAAGAGTTCCAGAAAGACAAGAAGGCCAATGGATTCGGGCCACTCATGCTGGGAAGATACAGAGCCTGGCTTGGGGCCCGAACCCTGGGCAGAATGTGCATCGTATCCATGCTGTGAATTCCATAAACTGTAAAAGATGCTTATGAACCACTATTTATGACTCAACACAGAACATGTGTATTCGTGCATAGGCAGACTGGTTCTAGCCCAGGAATATTAAGGAAAGGACTACCCTTCCGCTCCTTGGGGCAGAATAAATGGGCGGCACGCTGAGGAATCTGATTTCCTGGGGCCAAAAGAGTCCAGCCCCTCCCCGAGGCTCTCTCGCTTCCTCTTTCCCTACCAAAGTCAACATGGTAGATGTTGGATGGTGTCAAGATGGTGGGTGGGATTCTAGTCTGAGCAAAGAGATTAAAGGAAAGGTTGGAAGTCCAGGTATGGGGAAACGAGAACAGGGAGGAGAGGGACTGGCTCGGGACAGAGCAGAAACTAAAGCCTCAGTCAGCAAATGTGGTCAGAGAGTGGAAGGTGAGGTCTTAGCTGGAACCGTGTGGGTCTGATTAGAAAAATCATTTGCCTACCCCAAGCCCGAGAATATAGAATGACTTTCGAAGCATCCCCTCCCAGGTTCCAAAATTCCTCAAGACCTCCTCCCACTTTCCCTTCTTTCTCCCTTTTAGTTTTTCCTGATTTTTCCAGGCCCTGATTTTGACGCTGTGACTCATTTCTCCTTTCTCCCTTTGCTGCTTTGTTTGATGTCCTGAACGGATCAGACCTTGATCCCCAGCCAACCAGATCCAGTATTAGGAATTCCACCGTGGTTCCCTGCACAGCCTTCCTTCAAGAGTAAAATCATGTTCCCAAGGCCTGGGTCTCAGCTACAGGCTGCCAGTCTGCATGTGCACAATGCAGGAGTCATCATTTCCCCCCATTGATTAGCTGTCCACCCGCAAAGTTTCCAGAGGAGCAAACAAGGACACTGGGATATTAGCATTCAGCTAGTCTTTTGGACTCCAAACCACAAACACCTGCACTTTCTCATCCAAAGACCCTATGTACAGTCTGCCCAGAAACCAAAAGAGTCCAAGCCAAGCTCCCTCAAAAAACTCACACCTGGATACATAAGAGACTTTCCCCAAAGCTTCCTATGACAATGGCCATTTCCCATGTTACCCACCACCTTTTCACACACACCATTCTGCTACATCTTCCCAGAAGCTTCTCAAGGGAGGTAAGACCATCCCCATTTGACACTGGAGAAAGCTGAGGTTTGGAGAGGCTAAGTGACCTGCCCAAGAGCACACAGCTCATATATAGTCACCCTTACACTCAAAACCAACCCCCTGACTTGTTTTGTCTTCTGTTTCATCACTCGCTACTGACGGGCTTGCTGTGACTTTAAGCCAGCGCTCTTCTAGAGTGGCACCCTTGACCTTTTTGGGCCTCATAATTCTTTGTTGTGGGCACCATCCTGTGCATTGTAAGATGTTTAGCAGCATCCCTGGTTTCAAGCCACCGGATGCCAGTAACATCTCCTGCCCCAGCTGTGACACCAAAACTGTCTCCAGATGTTGCCAAATGTCCGGAGGGTGGCCCTGTCACCTCCAGCGGAGAACTGCTGTTTTATATCTTCCCGTTGTTTGGCACTCTTTAAATGTTGTCTACCTGAGGCCAGGGGTTGTTTTGCACGTGTGGGCCAGGAATTCCTCACTACATGCGGAGAAGTCAAGAAACATAGCGAGGTCGGACACCCGTGGAAGACCACTGGCCATGGTGATGAAGAACAGGAAGGACATTTGTTGTTTTATTTTTTGTTGCTATGATTTTTAATGTTTATTATTTATTTTGAGGGGGGAGGGGCAGAGACGGACAGAGAGAATCCCAAGCAAGCTCCACGCTCAGTGGAGAGCCCAACACAGGGTTCAATCCCATGACTGTGAGATCATGGCCTGAGCCAAAATCAAGAGTCAGAAGCTTAACCCACTGAGCCACCCTGACACCCCAAGAGGGGCGATCTTTAGGGGTGCCTGGGTGGCTCAGTCAGTTAAGCACCTGACTCTTGATTTTGGCTCAGGTCATGATCTCAGGGTTGTGTGGTCATCCTCAAGTAGAGTGCCATGTTGGCTCCATGCTGGGTGTAGAGCCTCCTTAAGATTCTTTCTCTCTCCCTCTACCATTCTCTTTCTCTAAATAAATAAATAAATATTTTTTTTTTTACAAAAAAGGACATTTTTTAGCAGAAATCTGGAAGACAGATACTGGGAGGAAGCATTGAATCAGGCAGCAGAGCCAAGCTTCTGTCTGTCCGTCTATCCATCAGTCCCTCCCTCTTCCATCCACTATATGTCTCTTTACCCATTCTGCAAGTATCCCCTGGTATAAGGTCTGTGGAGGCGTTATATGGGACAAAAAGTCACTGTGATTCTTTGCACAGTGCTGTGGGGGGGGGGGGGGCGGTTGTTGGAGTCTTAGCTCTGCTATCCATAGCACAACTCTTGAACGGATCTCCAAGCTTTAGTGTCCTGAAACTAAGGATAATAATACATTCCTCGCAAAATCACAGTGAGGACATAATGAGCTAATGTATGTGGAAAGTACTTTAGGTGCTATACAAATGTTAGCTATTAGAATGGGGGAATGTCGGACAAGTACAAAAATAACTATACTATCAGGCATTAAGTGTTAAAAGATACAATAAAAAATGAGCAAAAGATTTGAACAAGGAATTCACAGAAAAAGAAATGCAAATGGCCAATAAATATAAAAAGATGTTCAAACTCACTAGGTATTTAGGAAAATGTGAGTGAAAATGATAACATGCCATTTGTCACCCAGAAGATAGGCAAACATAAAATCTTTGCATGTAACATCTAAAGCCTGGTGGGTGTATGAGGACACAGGCACGCCCTTACTTCACAGATGAGCCAATCACCACCTCCTATCTGGTAGAAACTATAAGAATTAAACACGTTGGGGCACCTGGATGGCTCAGTTGGTTAAGTGTCCAACTCTTGATTTTGGCTCAGGTCATGATCTTGCAGTTTGTGAGTTTGAATCCCACATTGGGCTCTGCACTGACAGCAGGGAGCCTGCTTGGAATTCTCTCTCTCCCTCTCTCTCTCTCTCTCTCTCTGCCCGTCCCCCACTGTGCATGCGCATGAGCGCTCTCTCTCAAAATAAAGAAATAAACTTAAAAAAAATGGAATTAAACATGTCATATCTTTTGACCAAGAAACCATGTTTGTGACCCTTTCCACAGAAACATAAGCACCATTGTAAAATATACATACATATATATACATATATGTATATATAGATTGAAGACCAGAAAACATCAAGGGTTGAATAAACATATCGAACATTATGAAGCCATAGGATGAACTAAATAGATGTGAATTGACATGAAGGAATGTTCATAATATATTAAGTTTTTAAAAAAGGTAATTGTGTATATACATAGTATGATCCCATTTATTTTTTTAAAGTTCTTTTTTAATGTTTATTTATTCTTGAGACAGAGAGAGATAGAGCATGAGTGGGGGAGAGGCAGAGAGAGAAGGAGACACAGAATCAGAAGCAGGCTCCAGGCTCTGAGCTGTCAGCACAGAGCCTGACGCGGGGCTCGAACTCACAAGCTGTGAGATCATGACCTGAGCCGAAGTACGACGCTTAACTGACTGAGCCACCCAGGCGCCCCAGTATGATCCCACTTAAAAAAGAGAAGAAAAACCCTTTATGTGTGTGAGTATATGAATGAATATGTTAGCACGAGCACATACCGGAAGGCACTGGAAGGTGCAGACAAAACAAAGCATTACCCAAGGGGATGCAAGGGTGAGGGGAAAACAGGAGAGGAGAACGCAAAAAATATTAACTTTTTCCTTTACATGTTTCTGTCTTGTTTGACTTATGAGAGTGAGCATTTCTCTTTTGTAACGTGAAAGAAAGCATTGAGGGTCCTAAGGAAGGAGAGGACAAGGGGTAAGAGAGTCTTGGGTGGGAGATTTCTTCTGCCCTGGGACAGTGGCAGGGCTGGACTTGAAAGGGTGAGTCCACCTCGGACCTTCCAGATCCAGGGGAAGGAAGAATCACGACAGCTGAGGAAGGAGAACTGTTCTGACCTTTAGGCCACGGATAAGCTCAAGCCAGTGCACGAGCTGGTTGCACTGTCAGCCCCAGCTGTGCTGGGCTTAATCACAGACAGCAACCGAATGGCCGCTGGGCAGCCAGCCCTGGAGGCCGCAGAGTCAAGGATAAGGCAAAGCTCTGGTCACCCTGAGCTTAATCGAGCCCACACAGTGAATGGCCAGCTGACTTCTCCACCCAGCAGCCCCTCGGAGAAAAGAATTGCAAAGCCACTTGGAAAACCTTCCTACTTTGTCTTTACTGTTAAAGAAATGCAAAGGTGATGAATTAGGCAAATTGGTTGATGTCAAGTTGTATCCATCAGAATGATTCAGAGCCTGGAATGAGTAATAGTAATGGAGAATAGCTGTTACTAAGAGTAACCAAATTAGCATTATCGAAAAAGACAAAGGAAAAGCGGGCGGCCAGCAAGCACCCCAGCCCTGAGCCTGTCCCTGCATCTGCACATCCCAGCGACTGCACGGAGGCCCACCTGAAACTGGGGGGCTGCTTCTCCCCTCCAGGGCTCCTTGTGGGGCTGGGGTTTCAACACGATCAAAGGATGTTCGCGTCTATTTTCTTACTTGATCGAATTCTAAGCAGGACAGTGACATCGACTCCGTTTCATAGGATGGATATCAAAGCTTGGCAAAGTGGAAAGGTCTGTCCAGTGCCATGGTCATGTAGCTGGTAGGTACCAAAATCTAGCTTTAAACTCAGGACCCAGGAATCTGAATTTAGGACACAAGTCTCTGTATTTTTTCACAGAAATGCCATTAAAAAAGGCTAATTTTCTCCCAAGCCATTAGCAATGAAAAGTAGGAAGTAGATGGTACGTGGAAAGGCAAAGGGGGAGACTGTGAACGACCTCGGGGGGCTGATCACAGCTCCATAGAAACCCCCCCTTCTCGATCCTGCCCAAGGTCAGAAGGGCTTCGTAGCCAGATACCTGGGGACGCAGGACATGCTTAGGAGGTTTGACCTCTTCGGTCTTTTTTTTTTTTTTTTTTTACATTTATTTTTTTTAGAGAGAGAGAGAGAGAGCGCGAGCAGGGGAGGGGCAGAGAGAGAAGGAGGCACAGAATGCGAAGCAGGCTCCAGGCTCTGAGCTGTCAGCACAGAGCCCAATGCAGGGCTAGAACCCATGAACCATGAGATCATGAGCTGAGCCAAAGTCAGACGCTTAACCAACTGAGCCACCCGGGCGCCCCTCTGGTCTTTTGAGCTGAAGGAGTCCTGCCCTGTTCCACATGACCCCAACACATCCAGGGACAGCTGACTGGCCCAGGACAGCCACAAAAGATGACCGAGGCCAGAATCCTTTTGTATCAGGAACCTGAACGGGAAACAAGGAGGAAGCCAGTTGCTAGCAGGGTCGTGGCGGGTAGCTGGGTGTATCCACTTCCTAGGCCAGCGCTAGCAAAGTACCACAAACTGATACTTAAAACAATGGAAACTTATTCTCTCACAGGTGCAGAGGCTGGAAGTCAGAAATGAAGATGTCAGCAGAGTCATGCTCCCTTAGAAGGCTGGACAGAAGAAGCCAGCCTAGCCTCCTAGCTGCTGGTGCTGGCTGGTGATCCTTAACATTCTTTGGCCCCCGACTGCATTACTCCAGTTTCTGCCTCTATCCTCACATGGCCATCTTCCCTCCAAGTGTCCTGTGTATCTCTGTGACATTTTTTATGGGGACACCAGTGATTGAATGTAGGGCCCACCCAAATCCAGTGTGACCTCATGTTCCTTGATTACATCAGCAAAGACTACTTATAAGTAGGGGAACCTTCACAGGTACCAGGGGTTAGAACTTCAACATATCTTTGGGGGTGGGGCACAATTCATCCCCCAACACTGGGCCACAGTAATAAGGTGGGGAAGGCCTGGGGACAGCTGTCTCCAAGGCCCCCAGAGACACCTTCATCTCACAACTCCTTCCTGCTCTGACCACAGGGAGACTGAAGATCAGCACACGGGCCCCTGTGAGAACCCCACTTTTGAATTCAAATATCCCAATGTAAGTTTTCTCCCAAACTTCTCCCTGTGTTTGCGATGGTTTGATAAAGGTTATTCCTTGCAACCAAAACGAGCCATAAATAAAACCAACTTTCGTGTTTATTTTTCTCCATAAATTTGCTTGATTTTATCATTAAAACTCCAAAAGAAGTAAGATGCTTCAGAGACTCCTTTCATTGGAAGCTAAAACATTTCTCCAACATGCTGGCCCAAGCTAGGCACTGTGGTAAGTTTTTTTGTTTGTTTTTTGTTTTTTGTTTCTCCTGCTGAAACAGTCACCTTCTATAAACCAGTATACCCAAGACACCTCGAGGAGACCTAAATTACGATCACTGGTGCCTGGGTGCCTCTTCGGTTAATTGTCTGATTCTTGATTTCTGCCCAGGTCACGATCTCATGGTTTGTGGGTTTGAGCCCCACGTTGGGCTCCATGCTGACAGTGCAGAATCTGCTTGGGATTCTCTGTCTCTCTCTCTCTCTGCCCCTCCCCTGCTTGCTCTCTGTCTCTCTCTCAATATAAATAAATAAAAAAAAATCACTGGTGCATTCCTAAGGGGACTTAGCTTAGACCCAAAAGAAATCAGACCAGGAAGCACAGCTTTCTTTCAGCAAGCCATGAAAATCTGCCGCCAGTGGGGCCAGCCGCCTGAGTCATCACTGCGTGGGAAGGCCTAGGGCCAGCCAGGCGTCCCACTGGCTGAGGTTTGAATTTCTCTGCAAAGTCACACTTCATGCGAGACACACAGCCCCCAAGGAGATGACTGGGGTCAGAAATGGCACTTCTGTTCTTTCTCCCTTGCCTCTCCCGCCTAGACATCCTCGCAGGCAGAGACCTCTCTCGCATCCCTCTGTGCTGAAATTTCCCCCAAGAGGCTGAGGCCCTTGGGGATGATGTTGGTGGTAAATATTCTGACCGAATGTGAAGCGACGGAGGGATAAGAGGCCCTTGCAGTCTGAAGTAATCAGCTGCCGTGACTATGCTAATTATATAAGTTCCAGAGCTTGGCATGTGTCTTTTGAAAAGACAGAGGGCGTGTGTGTGTGTGTGTGTGTGTGTGTGTATGTGATGTCAGAATGACACAGCTTTGAGGCCCACAGAATCCTCTCTGTGGTCCTTCCCCAACTTCAGGAGGCTTTCTCAGCCCAGCTAAGCACTCCAGAGTACCCCCGACCTCCTGGAAAAAACCCAAATCCAATGCTTACCACAACCCCACCCGCTCCCCTTGCATGAGCTCTGTGCTTTTGTGGACAGTTATGTGCAAATCACAGTGCTCAACCCTTTACAAGTACAAACAACAGACAGAGCAATAGGGAAATCTCAGAAGTGAGTTGGGGGCTGTCACGTGTCCCATGTGCTTTCAAGGCCCTGGGAATCCTCATCTGTGCCCTCAGCATCCCTGCCTCCCAACACGAGGACTAATCCTGAGGCCAGGCAGCAGAAACTTAAGAAACTCTAGCCAATACCCGGGACTCAGCAGCGGCCCTGTCGTGTGAGTCAGACCTTGACCTTGTTTCCCGGTTTTCAGCCATGTACATAGTCCTGTCTCCTATCACAAAGCCACCTGGACTGGGATCCAGCTTATTTGTCCTCTCTCTCCCAAGGAGTGTGGTCCCAGTGAAACTCAGATTAGGGGCCACCTGACAACAAACCCTCCTTCGACCTGCAGACTGGGGAGGAGAAATGGTGGCTACTCCCTCCTGGCCCTTCCCAATCTGTCAGTCCTGCTGCAGTGACCCCATGTACATCCTGCCACATGAGGCAAAACAGATTGCATGCTATGTGGTCAGCACAGAGGTGAATTGTCCCTACTGCCCATTTCAGACCTTTCTTTCAGAGGAATCCAGCACTGAATACTCAACAGCTGGTTGTCAGAATATTTCCCAGGGGGAAAATAAACAGACAACCCCATGCTGTTGGTCCAAGGCTTCTGGACCTAGAAGGGCCCTTAAAATCATCCAGTCCAAGGTGCCATTTTATGGATGAGAAAACTGAGACCCCCAACTCTGGACTGGGCAGTGAGGTAAGATCAGAGCCAGAAACACTCCTCAGTTGTACGTGCTCAGAGCTGTTCTAGAGCAAACATTAGACATACAGCCTATGTTCTTGGGGAGCACAGTGTCTAAAGGACAGACCAAAGCAAAAATCCAATCCAGCAGGGGAAGCCTGGGATGGTGGGCAGCACATGAGGGACTGTGGGAGAAAAAGCAAGCCCCTAGCTCTCTGGGGAGCCAGGGAAGGTTGACTGGGGCCAAGGAATGTGGTTTGCACCTTCAAGACAGTATTTGCCCAGCTTGAGGGGTGAATACAGTACATTCCACCTTTTCATTTCTGACATTAAACCAAACTAAATATGATAACAAATTGAATCAGAGAATTAGTTATGAAAACTGCATATTGAACAGTCTGAAACTGATGGCATATAAATAGGAAATAGCTTTATTTTTCTCCAACCACTGCCTTTAAACACAAGCTTTCTGATTTCCCCTCCCTGTCCCCTGATACCATCGCAGGCAGAACTCAGAGTTATCCTCTCCCTTACAGTCGTGAGAACGTTTTCTCTTTGGCAATTAAGACTTATATTCAGGTATTAAAAAGTCCAAACTTATCCAAATCAAAACGACCCAAATTGAAACTTCTATCTTACATGGGACTCAAAGCTCCTTCCCCTAACCAAACTCAAGACTCACCCCTGAGTCTGAGAGAGGCGTGTGATGTTCTGGTCATGGAGAAGGGGGTGTGGTTTGCTGCCCATGGAGAAGGGGTGTGGTCTACTGGCCATGGAGAAGGGGGTGAGGTCTACTGGCCATGGAAAGGGTATGTGGTTTGCTGCCCATGGAGAAGGAAGTGTGGTCTACTGACCATGGAGAAGGGGGGTGGTCTACTAGCCATGGAGAAAGGGGTGTGGTCTACTGGCCATGGAGAAGGTGTATGGTCTATTTCTCCACTTGTGCTGCTTCTTCTCATGATGCTCTTGGCTAATCTAGAATCGGGGCAGGAGGTGTAGGGATTGGAAGGAAAGAACAGAAGTCTTATCTTTAACTTAACTGGTCTTATCTTCTCTCTTGGCCAGTGCTGTTGGCATTGATACCCTTGATGTGACAGGCCTTCAAATACTGGCTTTCTCATTGGGAGAGTCCTTTCTGGGCTCTGTATCCTAAACAGTCTCCTGACATGAGCAACATACCCTCTGTAACCTCTTGTAATCCTTCTTTCACCCCAGGACCTCTACTGACAGAGTTCCCTTGCCTGAAAGGTAGAGTGGCTTCACCACCTAAGACTGCCTAAACCCAGGTATCCGCCATAGCGGCTACTTCCCTCATGAAGTATGTGTGCCCTTGCCATGTCCAACAGTGATGTGCAGGCTGACCGTCCTTTGATCTACCTTTGGCTTCACAAATGACTCCAACTACCACTTACTTTCAGAATCTTCCAGGCAGCAGTTTCTCTATTCATGTACATTCCAGGGGATGCATGCCAAGCCCTCCAAGAGCTCTCCCACCGCACTCCACTCCCGGGCATCACCGGGTAGGCTTGGAAGTTTCTGCAGCTTGGCAGTTATCCGGCTGGAGAGTGAAATGCCTGTTTGCACTTTTGCTGGCACCTCAGGCTCTGAGTAATTCTCTTGGAATTACTGTCACTTGGCTTTGAGCAGGGGGAACACTCTCTCTTCTTAACTTCACCGTGGGACAGAGGAGGGAATGGCGCAGCTCTTCTCATGAAGCCAGCGGCTCGCTACTCCTCCAAATTCCTTCCTTCGAGGAGCTCTAGTTCTTCTGTCTACAGGGCTGAGGATGGATGACGGGGAGAAGACTGGGACCAGTTCAACCCTCTTTCTGGAAGCCGCAGGCAGGGCATGTGGCAGCTACGGTTTCCATCTTTTGGCAACACTTCAAGGCAGCTGGGAGGTACATTCAGCATCCTATTTCATTTACATTATTGCTTTCGTAGGTGAGGGTAACCGGTTCAATCCCTAGACTTTAGAAATCCTTTAACTCATTTCCCTTATGTCGCAGATGACAGCCTGAGGTCCAGAAAGAGGAAGGACTTGGCCAAACATGGGTCAGGGCAGAGTTAGGACTACCCCCAAGGCCCTGACCTTCGACCTGTGCTTCACCCCATGCTTTTTCCTGGCTCATCTCCACCAGACCAGTGAGTCACCTCCCTGCGGAAAAGGCATCCAGAATGATCCTCTGTCTACTGAAAGTCAATTCTTCTGGAAAAGCCCAAGGCCTAGAGCTGTGGTGCCGATGGCGGGGGGTGGCGGGGCGGGCAGGGAGTGGATCTCTGGCTCCGGGAAAAGGAGCAAAAAGCTAATGCCCGGCAGGTCAGGAGCCCTGAAGGAAAAATGTGACAGTAATTAAGGAGGAAGCTGGCCTTCTCGTCCTAGGTCGTGACCACTCCCTACGGTCTCTGTCGAGGTCACTTGAAGCGGAAGATTGTATCCGGCCAGACACTGGAGGCACAGCCCAGTAAAGTGTTCAGGACAGCTTTATTTAATTCCCCGTCCATATGGAAATGCCCTCCACTGAATGGTTTGGAAGCCACAATTGCATTAGCCGTCTGGAGCTCCCATAAGCTCAATCAAGCCATAATCAAGGATCTTCTGTGATTGTCCATTATCTGCCTCTCAGCCAGAGAGGCACGTTCTTGGGAGAAAGTGATCAGAGAGCTGCGTTCCTAGCACTAATTACATGCTAGCCTGCATCTGTGTCCCTCCCCTGGCTGTCAGGAGCCATTGTGGATGGCCCGGGGACATCACACCCGCTTCGGCGCAGGTGACCCTGAGCAGGCTGGAAGCCCAGAATAGAGTCTACGCAGCAGCTCAGTCTGACTATGGCTTCCCGGGCAGACAGGGTCTCGCCGGTTTAAATGTGGCTGTCCGTTCTACCCTGAAAGCACCCTGGGTGCTCAGGAAGGGGCTACTGCTGGGTCAGCAGATAATTCACAGCAGGAGTCCAGAGAACATCTGGAGATGCCGCGAAAACAGCCAGATGTTCGTGATGTTAGTGAGAACATCAAGGATGGTGAGGACTCAAGCTCCAGAAGCACCAGCCAGCCCCCGGCAAACAAAAGGCCATCCTTTGGGGGTAGGGAGCAGGGGGGGAATGAAGTCTGAGCCCCCATCACCATCTGACTTCGGCTGATTTCTAGCAACATTCACTCACTCCCTGTATCATCCAAATGGGCTCCTTTGTTCCTGCGCTTTCCTACTTCTCTGCCTGGTTGCTCACTTGCCCTCAACCTGGCACGTCCAGACTTTATTTAGACTCATTTCTAGGCCCAGCCTCTAATGCCAGGCTGTTACAAAGACTTTCATGTCTACCCAAGCTTGCCTGGTCTCTCCCTCTACTTAATTCGGACTGTCTTCTGGCACTTAATCTGTGCTGCGACCATGCGTCTGGGGGACCGAGAGTCCCTTGAGAACAAGAGCTGTCTCTAGCTGTATTTTTTCCTTTAAGAAATGTGCAAGCTCACCCAGAAGGACAAGGAATAATGAGACCATCAGCTGCAGGCCTCCTCACAAGCTCAAATGACGGTTCAATTTGTATTATATTTGCTTCACTTGTTTTTTTAAGTAAGCTCTAGGCCCAACATGGGGCTCGAACTCACGACTCCAAGATCAGGAGTCGCATGCTCTACCAACTGAGCCAGCCAGGCACCCCTGCTTCACTTTTTTTTTTTTTAAGACAAAATGTTACAGACAAGGTTGATGTCACCTTATATTGCTATCAGGAGAACATAAAGCTAATAAGTGACTCTGGAGCCAGGTTGTCTGGGTTTAAATCCCACTTCTGTCACTTAACAGCCAGTTGACCATGAACAAGCTGCTTAACCCTTCTGTTCCTCAGTTTGCATATCTGTAAAATGGATGAGAAATGTTGTCAAGAAAATTCAGCAAGTCAATAGATGTAAGGGTCTTAGAACTGTGCTTGCCTGGCACATAGTAAATGTTCAATAAATGCCAGCTGTTATTGGTCGTCCATCTCTAGACCTGTTTCTCAGTGTTCCTTTCCCACCCCTAATGGAGTCAACCATATCATGAATTGAGTACACATGCTCTTAGTCCCTGCTTGGTACTTTTACTCCCATATGTATATATCCATAAAAAATGTATAGTATTTTTTGCATGTGCTCTTTTAATTTACATAGCTTATTGGTTAGTGCCTTTGAGTCACAAATACAGAAAGCCCAACTCTCACTGAGGATATCCAAGCTCCCATAACTGAAATGTTTAGTGGCAAGGAGGATTTCAAGGTTGATTTGATTTAGCAATTCAACAGTGTCATCAAGGACCATCAAGATCATCAAGGACCCAATCTCTTTGGTCTCCTGGCTCTTCTTTCCCTGGCTTCAGGTTCATTCCAAGGCCAGCTCCTCCTCCTCCCTATAAGGTGGCTTCCAACCACCCTTGGATGGCATGCCTCTTTGTCCACATCCAGGGAGAGAGGGGGTCGGTCAGGAAATGCTCTAAGATGAGGAAGCTTCCGGTGAAGCCCCAACAAACTTCTCCTCACTTCTCATGGCCTCAAATGGCTCATGCAACTGTGTCTGAACCAGATGTTATAGCCACGGGGTGGGTTGTCTCCATCAGCTTTGGCCCGAGACACATCCTGCACTCTAAGAGAAGGGTAGAGTCTGCCTCTTCCAAAGCACACAGGCTGCACACTTGCTGTGGATATCTGCACAAAATCATATCAAGAGAAGGGAAGGGTGCAGGAAAAGCAACAAGGTCCTCTACAATTGGTATCTGACACATATTAGCCAAGTGTATACGGGTCTGCGTCGTGCTTTTCTCACTGAATGCTTTGTTTTTGAGATTTACTCATTTGATACATAGAGATCTAGTTCATTCCTTGTAAGTGAGGAATATTATGCAATCATAAGAATAAGCCACATTTACTTAGCCATTTCCCTATTGATGGATTTTTAATCCTGGGTTTGTGTCTTCTTATGGACCGTTGCTATCATCACTGTGTTTGTCTAGCTCCTTCTCTAGTGGTCAAGCCCATGGGAGAGCTTGACTAGTACTTATGAAATGAATGAATGAATGCATGAATTAATGAGCAAATGCTTCTTTTCTCCCCCCAGCTATCAGCTATTGAAATGGTCATTACGGGATGCTAGTCATGGGACCCTGCAACACTACAGTTCAAATGGGGCCTTTAATTCCCAGAGAAGCTAATGAAAACTCAGAGAGTGAAACGGCTGCTCCAAAGATACCCCTCACTGTCTGGGTCAAAAGTGGGACTTGAACCCTAGGTCACTGACTCCAGAGGGACTCTTCACTCCACTGTAAACCCTACCATCCTAGGCCTCTCAGGTGCTCCTTCCTTCAACTTCTTTTACTCCTATAATCTGTACACAAAACCACTTGTGAGTTATCTGCAGCTTTTCATGTGCTTCTCTCCCTGATGAGTGTGGGAGCTCCCGCAGGCAAGGCTCAGTCTGATATTTCTGTATCAGCCCAAAACAAGGCAGAGTCTAAATATACCCCAGGCTCTTCTCAACAAAGCCCCTCTTGAGAGGCAGTGGCACAGAGTCCCAGACCCTCTGGCAGGAGGGGCCACCAAAGATATTCTAGTCCAATCCCCTGGCAAGTATCATGGCACATGCCTTCCAGCTCAGCTCCTTCCTGGCCTCTCCAGCAATAAGGCACCTAAAACCTCCCTCAGTGGCCACTGTGTTTTTGGACAGATCTGTTCAAAAACCCCACCTACCTCTAACACCTACCCAGGACTATCACCCAGCCTTTCAGAGCCACTGAGAATAAAGCCAAATCCATTTTCTGTGTGTCAGTCTTTCAAATACCCGAGGGAGCCAGAGCCTGGTCTTCCTCAGGGGAAAAAGTCCCCAGGTCCCAAATCCAACCCACATAGAAAACACACACATGCACACACACACACACACACACACACTGGTTTAACGGTGTTCCTGGCAGAAGGCAAGCACCAGGACAGGACCCCTTCCCAATGGCCCGAGTAGCTGGTACTTATCTTTAGGTATCAACCTCACCATTACTTCCTTTGGGGAGTCTTTCTTGAACTCCCAAATCTGGGTTAATGTTCTTGTGGGTGCCCTCCTGGCATCCTGCAGTGAATCACTCCTATTTTAGCAATCATCTCTCCCGATTGCACAGTCTGTATTCTTGTGTGTACCCCGCATGATTAGGGTCCCCACGAGGGTGAGAATAATGTTTATTGTGTCTCCTGCTTTATCCCTAGAACCCAGCACACTGTCTGGCGACTTGAAGGCACTCAGTGCGTATTTATTAAACAAATTAATGAGTGAGATCATTTCAAAATGGAAGAGAGAGTGAAAGAAAGGAAAAATAAACAAAGAAGTCATTTTTAAAAGCGGCGAGGAAAAAAACTAAAAAAGAAAATACAAAATATGATTTGATCAGTGCAAAAGCAAGAAATCATCCCTTCCCTGCCTCCAACCTCAGTCTGCCTATCCATGAAGCCTGAAATGCCTTTGGCTTCACAGCATTCCAGTCTCTCATACTGTCAGCTGCTCCTGAACTTACAGGCAACTCACTCCCGGAGGCCTTTCTCTGGAACAGCTGGTCTCTTCACTTGCTGCTGGGAAAGCCAGAGCAAGAGCAAGACAAAGAGCAGTGGGAGGTGTGTACAGGAGGCCACAAGATAACAGGGAGCATTGACCTGAAGCATTGATTTTACTTGAAGATTTGGATGGGGAGGAGGGGGAACAGTATAAAACATTCTTAATATTAAAATAAAATCAGATATATAGAAAACATTCTTAATATTAAAATAAAATTGGATATATAGAGAGTAGAATGCAAAATCTGTATTCCTTTTAAAGTTAACACATGAGGGGCGCCTGGGTGGCTCAGTCGGTTAAGCGTCCGACTTCGGCTCAGGTCACGATCTTGCGGTCCGTGAGTTCAAGCCCTGTGTCGGGCTCTGTGCTGAGTGCTCAGAGCCTGGAGCCTGTTTCAGATTCTGTGTCTCCCTCTCTCTCTGACCCTCCCCCGTTCATGCTCTGTCTCTCTCTGTCTCAAAAATAAATAAACGTTAAAAAAAATTAAAAAAAAATAAAGTTAACACATGAAGGGCATGTGGGTGACTGGCTTCAGCTCAGGTCATGATCTCACACCTTATGGGTTCGAGCCCCGCATCGGGCTCTGTGCTGACAGCTCAGAGCCTGGAGCCTGCTTCCGATTCTGTCTCCCTCTCTCTCTGCCCCTCCCCCACTCATGCTTTGTCTCTCTGTCTCTCAAAAATCAATAAACATTAAAAAAAAATGAGACCTCCAGGAAATTTCATCGTTGTACAAGACGCAACCACAATTCATTCATTCATTCATCCATTCCATTTTCAATAAATTCCTCTATGTCAGACACTGAAAACACAACAGTGAACAAAGCAAATAAACATAATTGTTTCACGGAGCTTACATTTTAGCAATGGGAGGTAGACAACAAACAAAATAGGAAAAATATAAGGTATGTGAGATGCTAAGTGATAGGAAGAAAAATAAACCAGGGAAAGAAAGGGAATGAGAATGTTGGCAGGAATGTGTGAATGAGCATGCATTGGTAAATGACATTTGGGGAAGTCGTGAGGAAGCCAGGAAGGGAGGAAAGCACAGGAGGCTGGGGAATGGACTATAAGGGAGGAGCAGGTTTGGGTAGAAATGAAGAAGGGTTCAACTTAAAACCTGTTAAGTTTGAGGGAGCCCGGAAAAATCCAGGTGGGATCCAGAAAATGTGGAGAAAATATGGAAAACAAGGTTAGGATGAGTCTGAGATAGAAATACGTAGTTGTCAGCAGAGAGGAGATAGTTAAACCAGAAAAAAGGTGAGTCTTCTAAAAGAATCCAAGGCATGGATTGGAAACTAGCTACCCATGCACTGGGTCTGGCACATGCATAAGTTTTTTTTGGTCTAGTAATTGGCTGGAATATTGGGGTTAAGAGCTTAGGTTCTGGGATCAGACTACCTCAATTCCAGATCCAGCTCAACGTTTACTAACAAGGTGACTTGGAGCAACTTACTGAACTCTTCTGTGCCTCAGTTTACCTATCCATAATAATGGTACATGTTATACAGAGTTGTTGTAAGGACTTGATTAGTAAATTCACTTGAGGTAATTAGAAAAGTGTCTGGCTCTTCAAATGTTAGTGCTACTATTATGGTTATAAGTGTGATTGTGATTATTAGGTATCTACATTGGAGCAAATGTTTTCCAGGTTGCCCAGTCCCTGCAGGACCATCTTGTCTATTTAGATGACTTGCCGGGTCCTTGTGACAGCTGATGTGGAAAGAAGACAAGGACAGAGATTAAGAGAAGATTTTAATTTGTGGGGCCAAGGGCAAAAGCCTGTTTTCAACATGTAGACTTTTCACCCATTTAGAAATGTGTTGATATACGGTGTGAGGCAGGGATACAACTTAAGATGTTTCCCAAAGAGCATGCCCGTCATCACACTATCACATACTGAATCGTCCATGTTTCTTCACTGTTTTTAAATGTCATTTTTGTAACATCTGCATTTTTTATATAATTAAGCCCATAGCTGGATTGTTTACTCAGTTCCATTCAATCTCTTTGTGGGCTCCTGCAAAAGTAGTAAACTCTATGAGGAAAGGAATGTTATTTGATACTGTAACAGTATTCACATAGTACATAATAGGTACTCAAATATATTCATTGAAATGGTGAATAAATAAATGAATAAGTTATTATGCTTTTAGAATTGTAAAATATATCTTATTTATTAAATTAAAAAAATTTTTAATGTTTGTTTATTTTTGAGAGATAGAGAGAGAGTGTGAGGGGACAGGCAGAGACAGAATCCAAAGTAGGCTCCAGGCTCTGAGATGTCAGCACAGAGCCTGACGTGGGGCTTGAACAGAGAAGCCGTGAGATCATGACCTGAGCAGAACTTGGACACTCAACCGACTGAGCCACCCAGGTGCCCTGGGGAAAGTCCAACCTTTTTAACTCTACTTTTACAAAACACTCAAGGGTACGTTTCTACTTTCATTCCCCTGAAAGGAGCCAAGAGTGGGGAAGGGGAATCAACAGGAGATGAGGTTGGAGAGGTAGCAGGGAAGAAGTTAGAAGGGTCTTACACCCAAGCCAAGGAGGTTAGATTCCATTCTGTAAGCCATAGAAGGGTTGTAGGCAGGACAGAAATGTTCAGATAGATGAATTCAGTAGATCCCTCTGTGGACCCTGGGATGGGTAAATTTCAGGAGGCAAGACTGGAGATCTAGATTAGGAAGTAGTTGCTAAGGGGAATAAAGTGACTCGAGAGCCACTTAGCAGGTGGAATCAACAGGCTACAGAACCTGATCTGATTTGGGCGATGGAGGGCAGGTGGAAGGAGATGAGAATGATCCTCAGTTGCCTGGCTTGGATAACTGGTTGAAGGGTGGCACCTTCTGTGCACTAGGGACTGGAGACAAAGGATCAGGCTGGGGAAATGTGCAGTACTTTTGTGAACTTGGTAAGTTCGAGGCATCCATGGGTCTTGCTGAGAACACAGTCTGGTCCTGAAAGCAGACAAGAGAGCTGGAGGTAAGGGTTTTCAGGTCATTAGAGGCTGAAACCCTACATGAGATGCCGCAGCCAGGACCATCCAAAGATAAACTGTATAGGGACCATTTAAAAATTTTTTGTTGAGTGCTCACTAGCAACAGGGCACTGAACTAAGCTTTATATTTGAGGGGAACTGCTCTGCACCCCTCCCTTACATAAGCAGTCATAGACTTGAGGACTCCA
Source organism: Panthera tigris (assembly GCF_018350195.1). Lineage (NCBI taxonomy): Eukaryota > Metazoa > Chordata > Mammalia > Carnivora > Felidae > Panthera > Panthera tigris. The sequence continues at coordinate 29,489,617 of NC_056667.1, forward strand.
GCAAGATGCTGTATTTTCCAAACCAAGTCACAGGGCTCTGGGCAGGAAGGGGTTCCTTACCAGCTAGCTCTCTGCCCCATCACCCTTAAGCAGGTCAGGCCTTTGTGGGCTTTGCAGGCACAAGAGCTGGTAAGAAGGGGGCAGATGCTCGGAAGCATCCCCCTTATCTCCCAGTGACCCACAGCCACCTGCCTCATAAATGTTAGAGAATCAGCCCTGAGCATCCAACCTATTCTCTCTTGCATTATATTTAATAGATGCAAATGCATGATTAATATTTTCCTCCACTGATTCTGATTTCATTCTGTTAGTGATTATACTGATGGCAACAGTGGAGGGGATTAAAAATCCCATTTAATTCACGTTAGATTTTTTTTTTAACTTTGCTGATAAATTTTAAATGTCAAGTGCTTTGGCGTCTTCCACAAGATGCAGAGGCCAAATGAGGAGGCCAACGGTAGCGGGGAGCTTGGAAACAGCTCAGAGAAAGTAGGAACTCAACTAGATGACCCATCTTCCACTCAGTCCATGAAAACCAAGCACAAAACTTGACCTGAGACAATGCTCGGCTACTGCTACCGGTGACTCCTGAAGCCCTAACATTAACTGTACTTTTCCACTTAATGATTCATGATAATGAAGGCACTAGGGAGACCCTGAAATATAAAGAAACTCCCTGTGGAACCCTTTTGCAAAGCGAATACTCACCCCTCGGTTGATCTCTTTATAAGTTTTAGTGTGTTTTTTACAACCGAGTAAAGCAGTGTAGGTAGATAAAACCCCACAATTTTCTTACTTCTACACCCCCAAATTCTATTAGTCCCACCCCAAATTCTATTGGTGTGTTTCTCAACACATGACGAAAATTCCAGACCCTTTATGTGCTTCCCAAATCCCCCATTCTGGAGTTCTTTTAATGAGGGTCAATATAGTAAGGGAATACCTGAGAAATTAGTTTGGTTTTGCTTTTTCACTTGCCCACAGACTCAGAGCACTGCCCTGTTCTATTGAACTGATGGCCAATCCATCCAGAGAAAAGGTGGCTTTGCCAGAACACATTTTCACTAATTCAGACTCCATGGGGGTGGGAGCCAGAAAGGGTGGGTCTGATTTAGTGAAGTCCCACCTCTGAGCTTCCCCTGCCTCCCAGTGTTGCCCTCCTCCCTCGGCCACTGGGATATCCCTGCTTGTATCCTGAGGCTTTCTGCTACCCACTCTCTGTATCCATGGCTTATGGGCCATGGGCAGCCAGTCACTCGAGACACAGCCAGTTGAGAGGGTGAAGTGGTTCCATTGATTGTCATTAACAATGCTTTGGGACTAAAATCCCCATAATCAGACCTTGACCCTCCTCGCAGTCAGGGACCTCCCACATCCCTGAATACCAGGAGCCCTTTGTGGTAGCTCTTCTGTCACCAGCACCAGCCCTAATTTTGTCATATTTAGCATCACAATGAATTGCACACAGTGTCTGGTCTCTACTATTATATGGAGAGTCCCTTAGGGCAAAAGTGTCTTCGCTCCTCTCTTCCCTACTTTCTACACAACACCCGTCTTATTACCACCTTGCGCTATTTGGGACTTCTTTCAGTGCCCCAAACAATCACCTGTGTAGATTAAACAAAGAAACAAATATGATCAGACTGCATTCCCGATACTGAACTAGAATCTCCCCTGGTGAGACAGATACCATTCTTCCAGAGAGCTCCCTGGTGATTCTGACATAACCCCTAGGTTAAGAAACTTAGCCTAGTTTGGGCTCAGAGAGAGGGAGAGACAAGAGAGATAGAGAGGGAAAGGAAGATACTCAAAGTAACTAGACTAACATTAGTCTTCATCTCCGCATGCTTTATTTCACATGCCCGCCCTTGACCAGAAGCAAAACCTGCTTCTTCTCTTGCCCCTCAACCACTCATTCTCCACAAAGCCTCAAAAATCTTTGTCCGACACAAACTGGAGCAAGCCATTGTCCTCCTGAAGCCTGCTCAACGGTGACCATTGCATTTAGAATGAAATATTCCTTACCAAGACCTTACCACAGTCTTAATGCTTAGCTGGCCCCTGCCCATGGCTTCAACTTCATCATATACCATTTTCTCCTTTCTTACTATGCTCCAGCCACAGCAGCCCTGGTGATCCTTGAGCCTGCTGTTCTTTATGGTGTGGCTTGCTCTTCTTATGAGAGCTTAGAGCTTTTGGCTTGGAATTTTCTGTCCCTAGTTGTTCACACCATTGGTTCCTTCTCATCTTACAGTACCAGCACAAATGTCACCTTCTCAAATAGACCCTCCTCGACCTACTAAAGTAGCAAGTCTCCCACTCACTGTCACGTGACCCTGTTCTACTGCCTCATAACACTTCTCACTATCTACAATTATCTACTCATTGAGTTGTTTATTATTTATCTATAACTTCCTGTCTCCTATCCACCTAGAGGTAAGTTCTAGGACAGCGGGGATCTTATCTGTCATGTCCGTGGTTATATTCTGTTTGGTGCCTTGTCCAATGCCCAGCACATGAGTAGGAGTTCGATAAAATGCTTCTTGGATGAATGAGGAATGATTTACATAGTTCTTATTGTCAAACATGATCTCCTTTACAATAATTCATTCAATAATACTTCCGGGAACTTGTAGTGAAAAGTAGAAAATTTTTCATATTTAAATTGCGAAGGAAAAAAATGTAATTTTGCTAATTTGAAATACATACGTACTTTGTTAGCCAATATTTCTAAGTAGAGGTTCTAACAGTGTTACTTTAATTAATAGGCAAACTTATCTGTAATTAGTACATCAATTATATGCAAATTAAACTGCCAATATCCTTGAATATATTTTGTCCCCTTAAGCAGTTGAAATCTCCTGTCCCCACCATGTAATTTTGTTTATGGATCTATTTTGTTTAGTAGTCTCTTAATTCATAAACAGTATAAAAATAAATATCAGTCTTGCACCAGCTGAATTATCACACATCCCATATCATTGAAAACCCAGTTATTAAGTGGTAGAATCATCTCTGAAAGTATGACAAGTGAGGGACAGATTAGCCACAAGTCTGAATTGCACTTTGGAAACATAAAGATGTTTTGAAGGCATCATTTTATTCTTGAAAACTTCTAGCACCTTCTTGAGATATTGGTGGTAGCATTAAGAATGACCTCTTAAAGAATGACATCATAAATGGGCAATCATGAGGAAGGAGATAACCTTCTGACATTGGAGTTAAGATCACCTCTCACCAACAGGAACAAGCCTCCCAGCTCTCAAGGGCCAGGGATTAACCAAAGATAATCCTTAAAGCTTGCAGACTTCCAGACCTGGAGGAGGGAGCAACCGACAAATGGAAGAATGTCACTTTCCGAAGGAGGGTCCAAATCAGAGGGCATCAGAACATAACTTTATGTCAAAGAGATATTTGTGCATGCGTGTTCATGGAAACATTATTCACAATAGCCAAGAGGTGGAAACAGCCCCAGACACCCATCAGCAGTTGAATGGATAAACAAAACGTGGTGTATATACACAATGGAATATTATTCGGCTTTAAAAAGGAAGGAAATTCTGACACATGCTACAATATGGATGAGCCTTGAGGACATTATGCTAAGTGAAATAAGCTAGTCACAAAAATAATGTATGATTCCACTTATATGAGGTATCTCAGGTTGTCAAATTCATAGAGACAGAAAGTACAATGGTAGTTGCCAAGAGCTGAGGGGATGGGGAAATGAGGCGCTATTGTTTAACGGATACTGAGTTTCAATTCCTCAAGATAAAAAAGTTCTAGAGATCCGTTGCACAATAGTGTGAATGTCCTTAACACTAGTGAATGAATGATATGCTTAAAATAGTAAAGATAGTAAATTTTATATTATGGGGGGTTTTTTTTGACCACAGTTAAAAATGAAAAAATATATGTAACAAGTAACTTTAAATATAAGGGAAATCAACTATAACAAAGATTTCATAAGATCAGTACACCATGCATTATCATAAAACTAGACTTTTCAACTTCCAGAATATTTGCCTATTTGATTCCTACCAACACTTTAGTTACAACAGTTTTTCTCAACCTGATGGTTTGGTCACATAACTGACAGAAGTTGCTCTCATCAGAGGTCCCCAAATCCTACTGATGAAGCCTAGAGACATTGGGTTTGTATTTATTTTTTGTGTGCCTAAGAAAATTCTTGATTTTATTTTCCTTTTAATTTTTTTTAATGTTTATTTATTTTGGGGGCACCTGGGTGGCTCAGTCGGTTAGATGGCCAACTTCATGCAGTTCATGAGTTCAAGTCCCACATCAGGCCCTGTGCTGACAGCTCGGAGCCTGGAGCCTGCTTCAGATTCTGTGTCTCCCTCTCTCTCTGCCCTTTCCCACCTGGCACTCTGTCTCTGTCTCTCTCAAAAATAAATAAATGTTAAAAAAAAATTTAATATTTATTTTTTGAGAGAGAGAGACAGAGAGAGAGAGAGAGAGAGAGCACAAGCAGGGGAGGGAGGGGCAGAGGGAGAGGGAGACACAGAATCTGAAGCAGACTCCAGGCTCCGTGCTGTCAGCACAGAGCCTGACGCGGGGCTCGAACTCATGAACCGTGAGCTCATGACCTGAGCTGAAGTTGGATGCTTAACCCACTGAGCCACTCACCCAGGTGCCCCAGAAAATTCTTGATTTTAAAAAGCCTACCAGTTTTTAAAAATAAAAAGAAAATGTAATAGCATTAAAATTATGAAAACAAAACCGTACCCACTATCTCTCCCCCTATGTAACAACTATTCCCCATTTGCACATTTACCCTTCCAATACTCATCCAAATGCAGGCATGTTTTTATGCCTCTGTAGTCATGGTGTGCATATCATTTTACACGTGTTTCTATTTTCATTTGCTATTGTACTGGAGACAGTTTTCCAATTTTTACATTTTCATTGAAATTATCATTTTTAATTTCCATATAATATTCCATTGAGTTGATGACCATCATGAACATAGCTATTGCCCTGTTTTTGAACACTTATTTTTGTTCTGCTAATACAGATCAAACAGCCTGGATATTTAAGCTATTTTTGATGTGCTCAGAGTTTTATTCAATCTGAAGACAAACCAGAATATTGATGTGCTCAGTGTTTTAAATGATCACCGGTAGAGACCAGTGTTCCTCATTGAGGAAGACTGAGCCTATACACTGTTCTCCTCATTTCCTGAACTTTCCTTTCCTTGCATTGATCAGCTTGTCACTACATATATTCATATAAGTATTTGATGGTTGTCTCCCCCTCTACATGTAAGCTCCATGAGGCCAGGGACTGGGTCTGTTTTGCCCACTGTATCCCAGTGTCTAGCTAGTGGTTAGTAGGTATTTAATAATATTTGTTTAATGAGTTAAACATCATCAGGGATGACCATGAGCCATTAGGTTAAGAAAGGAGGAGAAAGGAGGAGCCAAGAGCCAAGGCTTAGCTATCGTAGCACGATCCACTTCTCCACATTCAGGAAAAATATTGGGATGATTTTAATAACCAATAAATCAAAGACTTACCATAACTTTTTTCTCAAAAGAGTAGTCTGGCGCATTGTCCTTCAGTTTTTCCTCCCTTCTCTACTCTTTCACAATGAATACATTTTTAAGAAGTCTACCTCTACCTCTGTTACACATGTATTTGTTACATCTTTTCTTAAAGGAGGATACTGTCTTAGAAGGCAAGATTTACTTCTTCCCTACCTCCTATTTGCATTCCCAACAATGTTTAGGAGATAATGCATACTCAATAAACATCAGTTCCTTTATCTTAAAATTCATATGGAATCCCAAGGGACACCAAAAAGCAAAATAATCTTGAAAACAAAGAACAAAATTGGAGATCTCATACTTCCTGATTTTAAAACTGACTACCAAGCTACAGTAATCAAAACAGTGTGGTTCTGGTATAAAACAGACATATAGGCCACTGGAATAGAATAGAAAACCCAGAAATAAGGCCTTGCACATATGGTCAAATGATTTTCAACAAGGGTACTGAGAGTAGTCAATGGGGAAAGGACCACCTATTCAACCAATGGTGTTGAAGAAGTTGGATTTCACATGCAAAAGAATGAAGATAGGCTTTTACCTTGCATTTACCTTACACCATATTACACAGAATGTAACTCAAAATGGATCAAAGATCTAAACACAAGAACTAACACTATGAAACTCTTAAAGGGGGAAAGGCTTCAAGACATTGGATCTGGCCATAACTTCTTGGGACATGACACATAAGCACAGGCAACAAAAGAAAAAATAAATAAATTGAACTTCATCAAAATCAAACACTTCTGTACCATCCAAAGATACAACCAATAGAAGAAAAGGGTAACCTTGGAACTGAAAGAAAATATTTGCAACTCGTTTATCTCAAAGGGGTTAATATCCATAATATAAAGAACTCCTGCAACTCAACAAGACCAACAAAATAAACAACCTTGCAATTTTAAAATGTGCAAAAGACTTCAATAGACATTTCTCCAAAGAAGATCTACAAAGGGCCAATAAGTACATGAAAGGATGCTCAACAATACTAATTGTTAGGGAAATGTAAATCAAAACCACAATGAGATACCACTTTACACCCATTAGTATGGCTACTAGTAAAAACAAAACAAAACAAGAAACAAAAAACAGAACTGAACGAGTGTTGGAAAAGATCGAGAGAAATTGGAACCCTTGTGTACTGTTGGTGGGAATGTAAAATGGTTCAGCCAGGGGCACCTGAGTGGCTCAGTCTGTTGTAAAGTGTTCAGCTCTTGATTTCAGCTCAGGTCATGATCTCGCAGTTTGTGAGTTTGAGCCCCACATCGTGCTCCACGCTGTCGACAGTACAGAGCCTGCTGGGGATTCTCTGTCTCTCTGCCCCGCCCCCACTCTCTTTCTCTCTAAGTAAATAAATAAACTTAAAAAAATAAAATAAAATGGTTCAGCCACTGTGGAAAGTAATATGGCACTTCCTCAAAAACTTCAAAGTAGAGTTAGCATATGATCCAGCAATTCTGTTTCTGGGTATAGGCTCAAAAGAAAGCAGGGACTCACGCATATATTTGTACACCCGTGTTCATAGCAGCATTATTCACAATAACCAAAAGTGGAAGCAAGTGTCCATCAATAGATGAATGGATAAACAAAACTTGACATATACGTACAATGGAATATTGTTCAGTCTTAAGGGGGAAAGAAAATCTGACACGTAGTAACACGTCTGAACATCATGCTCGGCCAGATAATCCAATCACAAAAGGAAAAATGTTGTATAAGTCTACTTTCATGGGGTACAGAGGAGAGTCCAATTTGTAGAGGCAGAAAGTAGATTGGTGGTTGCCAGGAACTGGGAAGAAGGGGAATTATTTAATGGACATAGAGTTTCAGTTCTGCAAGAAGAAAAGAGTTTTGTGGATGGATGGTGGTGATGGTTGCCCCCAAATGCCACTAAACGGTATACTTAAAACAGTCAAGATGGCATTTAAAGTTATTCGTATTTTGCCACAATTAAAAAAATAGTTCCTTTTCCCATCGTTCATATCAAGTGTGAATCCCTTGGTGCCTAGCATGGCACTGTGCATCTAGTGTGTGCCTCCAGAAATGTGTGAGTGAGTGACGATGCCCGGAGTTGGAAGACACTTGGAAGCCGTATGTGGAACCCTCTACTTGGGGGAAGCATGCCTTCTATAATTTCCACCTTTACCGAGACACCTCCAGGTGTGGGATGCTCACTACCTGTCAACACACCTCACTCCTTTATTGTATGCTTCTTTTTTCATTAGAAAGGTCTTCCTTGTGCTAAGCTGAAATATGACTTTTTGGTAACATCTCCCCATCCCCAGTGGTCCTAGCTCTGCTTTCTGGGCCCAGAAACTAACTCACTTGACTGACCTTATAAAATAATAAATAGGCAGAGTTCTATGTACTAGGGAAGTTAACACTTCACCCCAAATTAATCTTTTCTAACAATGAGACTCTCCTTTTCTATTTTAGACACACACTGAACTGTCTCAAAAGGAATATCTGGCACTAATTTCTTCCAGAGACTCACCAAATGGTAACTACATGGAAACAACAAATGGGTCTGATGGCGTCTACTGGTGGGGCGGGGACTCCAGTAATCTAAGAATGGGAAGTATTTAGCCTGGAGAAGAGACACATCACAGAGGGAGATATTACCTGTCTTAAGGACCGGTCCACAGAAGAGGAGACTTGAGGTAAGTCAATGGAACATCAAATACAGGAAGGTGGACTCAGCTCAGTGATTAAGAAGAGACTCTAGGAACCTGGAGCCTGGGTGGCTCAGCCAGTTGAGCATCCGACTCTTGATTACGGTTCAGGTCACCATCTCATAGTTCACAAGTTTGAGCCCCACATCGAACTCTGCACTGACAGTGTGAAGCCTGCTTGGGATTCTCTGTCTCCCTCTCTCTGCCTCTCCCCTGCTCACACTCTCTCTCTTGCTCAAAAATCAATAAACATTAAAAATAAGAAGACTCTAGAACCTTTCAAGCACGTAGAATAGTGACATATAGTAGGTGCTCAGTAAATTATAGCAATCATTATTATTAATCATCAGCTTGAACTTCATCACCCTTTTGAAATTAGAAAACAGACACACACACACACACACACAGAGTCATATACCACACTGGGCTTCCTGGCATCGTTCATACCTGACATAGAACATTCTAGAAGCATTTCTGTGTTTAACACAGATGTGGATAGCACAGCTACTTAAAATTAAACAACTCTAAAAGCTGTCACTATTGAGGAGGGACTATTCAAGGATCTTTGGTCTCAAACCCAGCTTACTAGAGACTTCCTTCCTTCAAGTCTTCCTGCTGGGCTGCAGTCTACAACAGGGTTCTACCTGCCTCCTTCCAGGGCTGGGATCCTCTGACCTTTCATGTCCTGGCAATGACTTCTATGCATTTTGGCAGTGACTGCCTGAATGTCTGACTCGACCCTGATCTCAGCCTCTCGGGCTTTCTTTCTCCTTTAATTCCGTGGCCAAGGCTTCTGCTGCCCCTTCCCCTCCTGGAGCAACCCGTGCTTTTGAAAAATGACCATGCCGAAGGGGAACTAACACTTACAGCCCGCAGCAGGTCGTGTCAATCTGATTTTTTAAATGACAGAGGAGGTTCGAGGATGTACGTAGCTCATGGTGGCATTGCCACTCTCCGGGATGATCCAAAGATCAAGGAGGAGGAAAGGATCTTCTGAATGTGAGCACATTCACAGACCCAAAGGACGGAGAGGTATTTAAAGTAAACTGGAACAAACCTGCAACATCAGGTGCGTTCTGCCTTCAAAAATAGCTGCCAGTTAGAAAGGGTTATTTACATATTGATTTCATGCTAACTTTGTAATGGAATGTGCTGCCTGCCTGCCTGAGACCTAACAACTGTCATCATAATTTTTTCTAAAAATACAGTCAGAGAAAAACACTCAGTGAACCCTCCACTGGAAAGTGGCTGCGAAAGACCCCAGATCCCAAACCTACTTGACGGACCACCTCCAAGTCCAGGGATACTCAACAACCATAGCTAAGGGAACGTTTCACAGCTACGGCTGGCCTTTCCTTCCTCTAACCAGCCTGCGCTCCTTTTCTTTTTTTTTTTGTATGTCATTCTAGAAAACCTGTCTTGTTCGAAGGTGAAGGAGATGCCTCTCTCTGCAGAGTGCCTTTATGCAAACTCCAGCTGGCCCCTGATCAGAAATAATGGATGACCCAGAGGCCGAGTCGGCCCCACCAGCTCCAATGATCCCTCCTGGGTGCATTCCTGACGCGGTTTCTCCCCACCCGCTCTCTATTCTGCACCAAGGGGCCCCACCTCTCAGGCCTCCTAACAAACAGCGGCTTCCAGCCGTTTCTCACTCCGGATCCTTCCAAACCCTCCAGGTCTGTCCCTATGGAGGCTACGGAGCAGATCCCTGGCGGGGCTGTCATCATATTAGCAATGGAAATGCCTCTTTTTGCCAGGCCTGGTGGAGTTGATTCGGTTGTGATCCCTGGCATATGGATGGCATATTTGCCGCGAGCTAGGTGAGATGAGTCCCAGAAGGCCCGCCACCAGCCCCCGCAGCCGCGTCCCCAGCCGCTCCCTCCCGGGCAGGCGGGCAGTCGTGTGAGCAGTTACAACGGCCAGAACCAGCCGTAACTGCTGCCCACTTTGTCTCCAGCCGGGCCCCCACTGCTGGGGACAAATCTTTCATTCATGAAGAGGAGCTTGTTAGGCCAACTCCGGGGACACTAAAGCCACTTAATTAAATTGTGGAAAGTTGCTCGGCCCTGGTGGGAAATTTGCACACAAAGGCAGGGTGTCTGGCCCTTCCCTTTGCCAACAGGCGCCAAAACAAAACCGTGACCTTACCCGCTCCCCAGGCCCCCCAGCTCTTCGCCTCTGCTCCCAGCGCCCCCTCATTAGAGGGCGTTTGTTAGGGGATGTTTTCCCAGCGATTCTCTGACAGGCCTTTCATTCCTGCCTCGGCAATCAAGGGCGGCAAGTACAGGCTGAGAGCCCTCCAAGGCCTGATTGCTGAAAGAATTTCCAAAAGTAAAGAGTGTAAACAGGTACATTGAAAAAGCCTCTTTTGAACAATTATGTAAACATTCCGAACACTATTTGAAAACTTTCACAGTGGAACTGTCGGATCGGAGCATTCTTGTTTAATGGCGGGGGCACAATGGCTGTTCCAGGGCCTCGCCAGCTCCCTGCAGACCTAGCTCAGGGAGGTGGCTTGGCGGCAACGTGGGGGCTGCGGGATAAAGAAGTCAAGGGATCGCAGCCATGTACAAATGAGTTTCACTGTCAGACCAACAGCCTCTTTCTGTGTGTGTTCTCGCTCCCTCAGCTTCCAGAGGAATCTCCTGGGAACGGGGTGGGTGTATTCTTTCTTCTGATTAGACTTCTCCAGGACCTGGTCCAGTGCTCTGCACTCAGGGTAGGTTGACAATCCTGCGTGCAAGATACATTCCCAGATTCACTTCTGCCTCATTTAAGATATCCTTCAAAGCATCAAGTGATCCTTCCGTAACACCAACCAGAGTTGTTGGCCAAGTTCCCTTCACGGTAGGAATGGCTCCTTGTTCACCTTTCTCCCTTCCCTACTCTAGTTTGCTATCTGTCTCTTTTCCACGCGGCTCAGATTCTCCCAGTTCGCTAACTGCAGCATCAGTGACCCTCCCTGCGTTACGAGGAGTTTAGGCCACACGAGTGAATTGCTGGATCTCGTGCTTTACGGAGACACTGAGGCTTCAGATGACTCGTCATACACATCCTTCCTTGGATCAGCAGAGCCAGTCTCTACCCACTTGGTCCAATCAGCCGTGACCACCAAGCCTTGCAGGGTTTATCTGAGTAACAGCTGTGGTCCTGGAAAGTGGGGGCATGGCCTGTCTTTGTTTTGTATTTTAAAATCTGTTTCTTAGTAGCCTAAATGTTCAATAAAGGGGATTGACTTATCAACACAAAGAAGTCTTATGAATGTGCATTATGAAGGCCAGGCGAAGTCATGGGAAATATTACGGAAATAAAGTGAAAAATCAGGCCACGAAATCATATTCGTACTATACTGGAAAATACAAAAAAAGAAAAAAGCATGCCTGCGTGCAGCAAAGGACTGGAAAGGGCCACGGCGGAATGAAAACACTTGTTCTGGGAAGTAAGAGTACCAGCATGTTTTACTTTGCAAGCCTATCTTTAATGTCATCGCATTGTGTTGTCAAGGCAGGGCCTGGGAATGCTGGAAAGCACCCGTGTACATACAAGGTTGAACATAAAAGGCCACCCCAGTAACCCACAGAGAGATGTACACACCAGCCTGCAGCACTGTGCATCCTTACCAAGGATGTGGATCAGAGCTTCTGAGTAAATTCCTCAGGTCTAAAGAAGGAGCTAAGGCTTGCCTGCTTGCTGAGTCCCCAGGAGGCAGAAACAGAATCACAACTACAAGATAAATCAGAAATGTAGTTGGTGGAATTGGTGGTACTCAAACAGGGTCAGTAGCAGAGCAGGAGCCAGGGAGAAAAATCCCCTCTCTCCATTTTATGGAGACCCCTGGATACAGAAGGGCTCAAAGAGTGCTGAATATGCCTATCTCACAGGCTTATTCAGTTTGACCCAAGTCAACATTTATTATGCACCTACTCTGTGCCAGGGCCAGTGGTATGTGCTGGGCATACAAAGTCGTGGGATAATTTTGATCCCCCAAAGTTAGTCCACAATGAGGTGGGGGAACCAACATCTTTAAACATGTGCATGAATCAATGGGATTTAGACAAGGGTGCCAATTAGACAATTCAATGGGCAAAGAAATAGTCTTTTTAACAAACGACTCTGGGAACTTGAATATCTACCTGCAGAAGAATGAATCTGGACCCCTACCTCACATCATATAAAAAAATTACCTTGAATCAATCAGACACAAACGTCAGAGCTAAAACTGTACAACTCCTAGAAGAAACCATTGATGTAAATCTTTGTGACCTTGGGTTTGGCAATGGTTTCCTAGATATGACACTAAAAATCACAAACAACAAAAGAAAAAGTAGATAAATTGGACTTGATCAAAATTGGAAACTTCTGTGCTGCAGAGGCACTATCAAGAAAGTAAAAAAAAACAACCCACAGAGTGGATAAAAATATTTGCAAATCTTATATCTGATAAGGATCTAGTACCCAGAATATATAAAGAACACTTACAACCCAACAATCAAAAGGCACACATCCCCATTTTAAAATATACAAAGGACAGACATTTCTCCAAAGAAGATATACAAATGACCAGCAAGCAAATGAAAAGATGCTCAACATCATTAACCATTAAGGAAATGCAAATCAAAACCACAGTGAGACACCGATTCATACCCCCTGGCTATAATCAAGAAGTCAGACAATAAAAAGTGTAAAAAGAGGATGTGGCGAAATTGGAAACCTCATACATTACCGGTAGGAATGTAAAATGGTGTAGCTATTATGGAAAACAGTTTGGTGGTTCCTCAAAAAGTTAGAGTTTACCATACGATCTAGCAATTGCACCCAGGAGAATTGAAAACATGTGTCCACCCAAAAAACTTGTACACGAATGCCTGCAGCAGCATTAATTATAGGGGCCAAAAAGTGTAAACAACCCAAATATCCATCATCTGTTGAATGGATAAACAAAATGTGGTCTAACCGTATAACGGAACATTATTCAGCCATAAAAACGGCCGAAATACTGATACATGCTATGGGCAAGACACAAAAGACCACATCCTGGATGCTTCCATCTTAATGAAATGCTCAGAACAGGCAAATCCATAGAAATGTAAAGTAGATTAGCAGTTGCCGTGGGCCGGGGTGAGGGGACGGGGTGATTGCTGAAGGGTACAGGGTTTCTGTTTGCGGTAAGGAAAAGTGTTTTGTCTTTAGATAGTGGTGGCAGTTGTCCAACCTTGTGACTGTACTAAAAACCACTGAATCTTATACTTTAAAAGAATGAATTTTATGATATGCGAATCATACCTCAAGGTTTTTAAAAAGTGTATCTGGAAGGTTCTGTGAACTGTAAAGCACCACACCACACACAGTAAAATTTCTACAGCAGCAGCAAGAGGTATCTCGTGGGACTCCAGGGCCCTCATCAGCCGGACTCTGGAGGCCCCCCTCAGTGTTCGTGTCCGCAGGTCACCGGGAGAGGCTGCCTGCAGGTGACAGCCTCAGGCCTCGGGAGCCTAACCAGGGCTTCCATGCATCCCTGATTTTCCAGTTTCCAGTATTTGCTGGGGCACATGAGTTCTAGATCTGCTGAGCCCCTTTGGGATGGGAGAATGGGGAAATTACAAATGAGCCTGCCTGGAAAGCCAGCACAGGCAAGGAGGCCAAAGGCACTGAGTCAGAAACACAGGGCTCAATCCAGAATTCCAGGAACCCGGTAATGAGCAAGGACCACCCCTCCTCCCAGCATATGCGCGCGCGCACACACACACACACACACACACACACACACACACTTGATTTCTTTCATCAGATTTGGCCAGATTGTGCCTTGAGATTCTAAGGAAAGTTTCTTCCACTTATTCTCTGTTTCTGCAATAACAACCAGAGTGGGCAAGATCCCTAGACCCCCAGCACAGCCCTGCTAGAGACGTCCTTTTTGTCTCCTGGGCCAGACTTGCTGCAGTGTCTGTCTTGGGGCCACAGGAGCTGGATCTGGTGTCAGACTGTTTCCAGGTCATGGGTCCACTCATGCCCCACTAGATTCCTGAGCCGTATCCCTGAATCCTACTTGAAATGGACCCTGGTTCTCTGTATGAACTAGGTGATGCGACTATCTCCAGGAGCCAACGTATGTTTCCAATGAGTCCAAGGGTCCCAGCACTCTTTAGACATGATCTTCTGAACTCTAGCTTGGCTGGCCAGAGTGGCTGGTACCCAGTGTTCAGAGAGTGGCCTGGGCTTCAGACCATCTCTCCGTTCAGATAATCTCCTGAGCTCTACAAGTCTGTAAGATCAGGCCTCAGGCTATCTCTCTGACATCACACCCTACCCTCCCGCCTTCCTTCATTCCGCTTGGGCCACACTGGCCTCCCGGGGTCCTTGAGCAAGTCAAGCATGTTCCCACTTCAGGGCCTTTATTCCTGCTCTTCTCTGGCTGGAACAGTTTTCCTCCGGGTCACATGGCAGGTTCCCTCACATCATTTAGCTCTTTGCTCCAAGGTAACCTCCTTACAGAGGTCTTCTCTGACCATCTCTTATGAAATTGAAGCCCTGTCACATTCCACCCCCCTATCCTGCTCTACTTTTCCTTCTTTATGTGCTTTGTGTCCGTAGCCCCCTCCAGAATGGAAGCACCGTGAACACTAGACTTTATTTTATTCCCTGATTGTATCCTTAGCACCTATGAGTGCCTGGCACTTAGCGGACACTTTATACACATCTGTTGAATGAATGAATGAATGAAGGAATGACCGAATGAATACATTATCCCATTTGAAGCTCCTCGCAGCTCTGTGAGAAAGGCAGATTACGGGCCTTGTTTTAGCTCTGAAAATTTAAAGCAGAGAGACAGTAAATTACTTGTCCGTGTTCACAGAGAGCTGGGGGTAAGAGAGGGCCTCAGGCATCTCCA
Organism: Panthera tigris; assembly: GCF_018350195.1. Classification (NCBI taxonomy): domain Eukaryota; kingdom Metazoa; phylum Chordata; class Mammalia; order Carnivora; family Felidae; genus Panthera; species Panthera tigris. The sequence goes on from NC_056667.1 coordinate 29,504,745, forward strand.
AGCCCCTCTTCAAGACTCCAGCCATCCCTCCTGCTCCTTGAGGAATCCTCTATCTGGAGACCTCCTGTAGGGTTTATGGGAGAGCAGCAGAGCCCTTGCGTGAGGCCAGCCTGGGGGCAACAGAGGTGCAGGGAGGAGGGGGGTGGGCAGGAGGAGCAGGTCTAAAAGACTGGGATGCTCAGCAATCAAGGGAGGAGCTCAGAAATCTCTCCACACCCTATTCTGTCCAGGAGGCCCTGGGTGTGCCTTCCACCACTGCAAAGCCCTTACTAGAGACTTCTCTGGAGACTCCCGGGGGCGTGCTCTGCCTTGCTGGTTCTGAAGTAGGTCAGTCTTCAGAAATTCCTGGGCGGGTAGCTGGAAGAGAGCCCATGTTCTAGACTCAGCCTCACCACCGTCTTCCACTTAGGACAACAGGGTGTGGGAGTCTGTCCCATTGCCTTAGAAAGGGGAGGAAGTGCGGGTGTGAAGCATGCTGTACGTGATCATGTGGCATGACGCGACCCCGCTTTCATTCGGAGGCAGGGCTGGGAGGGAGGGAAGAGCACTCGGTTGAGAGTTTTGAGTCTCTTTGGAGTACCAGTCCTCATCACTCGGAGCTCCGTGATGGACAAAACTCCTCCTTGCTCTGAGCCTTGATTTTCTCATCCATTCAATGGAACTAATAAACCCCACCTTACAGGGATACTGTGAGGATTCAGGGACACAAGCACTGTCGCTGAAGGTCAATGTGGTCTGTGAGAGTGTGATACATTTTGTGCTCGTGGCAAATCTAAGAAATCACATGAATGACGAGAGAAAAGAAATCTAACCAATCAAACTTGAGAACATTCACTCCCTGTGCCTCCATTTTCTCATCTGCAAAGTGGGGGGTAATAATAGGACCTATCACATAGGATTGCTGGAAAATGAAATCTATAGAAATTGCTCAGAACCCTGCCTGGTCTATGGAGAGCTCTTAATGGAGGTTAGTTACTATCATTGTTGCTATTATTATGAATGTCACGTATCAGTACTATGGTCTGCAAATAATGAAATATCAACTAGGAGGTGTTGATACACCTGCCTCCATTTGGGCAATGTCCATTTTCCATTGCACATCTACTCTCCATCCTGGGGTCCCTGTTAAGGGGGAATCACTCATTTGTGCCTGAACATGCATCTTAGCCAAAAAAAAAAAAAAAAAAAAAAAAAAAATGGCTTCAGCTCTTATACACAAAAAAGCATTTAAGAGGTAAATTATTATCTTGCCTTGCCATGACAAAAGTTTGTCAATTTGCATCTCTGTGTGAATTAGTAAGGAAGTAGGAAGCTGTGAAATAATTGGTTTAATAAAAATTAACTACCCATGAGGTGCCCAACCTAGAAATTCCAGTGGTCCTTGCAGGAAAAGGCAAATGTCTGTACCCACAGGTTGCTTTTAACTACAGAAGAGGGCCAGATATATTCTTCGTGCATCGGCAGGTAGATGCAGATACAAGCAGGCAGATTGCAGTTCAGTATTAAAAAACACTTTCCACCAAAAGAGCTGCCTGGAAATGAAATAGCCTGACTCAGGAGGAAAGGTGTTCCCTGTCACTGGATGTGATCAAATGGAGGTCCCTGCTGCCGAGATTAATTCATTGGGAAAGGTCTGAGTTACATTACTCTTAAGGTCCCTTCCAATTCTAAGATTCCATGACTCTTTAAGTGTATGAATTGCCGAGGCAGGAGAAAAGGAAGCCATACTCACCTGAATCTCAGCTCGTGATTATGTACACAGAAAACCAAAAAGGGCTCAACGGTTGCCTTTGGCCACCTCCACTGCACCAGCCAAGGGAATACAAAGACCTTTCTGCTTTCCCCTCCATTCCTGGGATAACAGTCTGGTCCCTCTCCCATAGCATCCACCGTAACCAGCACACTCCACTGTGAACCGGCTACAGGTGAGGACTAAGAGGGCCACTGTCTTGCTACTCAGCTCAGCTTGTCGCAGCTTCATTCATTTGGCAAATGCTTATTGAGCACCTATTTTCTGCAGTGCTGAGCACTGGTGATACAGAGGCAAGTAAGTATGGTCCCTGTCCTTAGGAAACCGAGAGGCTAGTGCAGCATTCATAGAAGTCAACGAGTATTGGAATACCATGTAATAGGGGCAGATGAAGAGTGTGCCAGGAGGGTGTCTAATCTAAAAGCCTCCCTGGAGGAGATGACACAGGCTGGATTTCAGAGGTCACAGAGACCTCTGCTGACCAATGCTGTCCAGTAGAATTTTCTCCAATGATGGCAATATTCCAATATGGTAGTTACCAGCTACATGTGTCTGTGGAGCCCTGGAAATGTAGGTGATGTGACTGAGGACTGAGCTTTTAATCTTATTAATATTAGAATGTGACAAGATTGGACAGGATAAGCAAACGGCCAGAGAAGGCTGTGAATGCCATGACATGGAATTTCAAGGGAATGGGATTAGGGACAAGGCCCCTTAGAGCACATGTATGGGACCAACAGGAGAGAGCAGAGAAAGGAGCCCTGGAGAAGGCTGACATTTAAAGGGTGAACTAAGAAAATCAGAGAAGCAAAAAGAAATCTAGAAGATTAGTGTCACCAAAACAGGGAAGAGAGCGTTTCTAAGGAGGGGTAGTCAAGAATGTCAAATGCCATAGGCACTAAAAAGATGACAGTGAATCTGGCAACCAGGGTACTGGGGGTATGGAGAGGTGGATTTAATGGGGTCTTGGGGGGCTTCGCACCCATCTGGATTTGGCAGTTGGGGTCTGTTCCTCCCTGAGATAACCTACTCCCTAGAGACCTGGGGCCCTGGGTTTTTAAACATAGTGGAGTTTTAAGCCTTTTGGAGTCACAAATGTCTTTGACAATCTAATGAAAACTATGCCTTCTCACTCCAGAAAAATTCACCCCCACAGAAAATGTTGCATCTCATTTCGGGGACCTCCTGAAGCTCAGCCGTGGACCCCCTGGTTGGAAAAAGTCTAAATGACTTCATTCTTATTTGCTGAGTTCTGGCTGCAGATATCTGAGTTGTGACCAAATCATCTGCTCCACGGGAATGTAAACTTAGATAGAAACCCAGTTCCTCTATCCCTGGGGCCCCCCAGCCTCTGCTCAGGCTGGGTCCATTCACATTTCCGGATGTATTGTCCTGCTGCCTGTCAATCAACTCCAAACCCTCTCGCAAATTAGCATGTCTAAAGCCACCCCTTGGCAGCCTAGGCCTTGAGATGAGTTAACTAGTGTTTCCCAGGGTCCTCAGCCTTGAATACAAAGGGGTCACAAATGCAGTTATAAAACTGCCTGCCACTCCCCCACAATGCCAGTGGGGCTGAGTGGGCTGTACTTCCCCCACCCCCTCTGAATCTTGCCCCAGCCCCAGCGTTGGCACCTTCCCTTCCCATTGCAAGTCTTGGCTCACGGACCCTTTATGGCCCACTTTTCTAGTTCTTGAACATACCTAGGAATAGCTAAATTAGCTGAAGTTCCAAGCCTTGTCCCAATTTAAAACCCAGATATGGTTTGGGCCATTCCTAAAGAAGGAACATGACATCAATGTGTGTTCTCAGGAGAAAAGAGAGAGAACAGGTGGAGATATGGAATGAAAGAAGGAAGAAAGGAAGAATCACTCTGTCTTTCTATCTTAGACTCTCTTTTTTCTAAGTTTACTTATTTATTTTGAGATGGAGAATACAAGTGGGGGAGGGGCAGAGAGAGAGAGAGAGGGAGAGAGAGAGAATCCCAGGCAGGCTCTGCACTGTCAGCACAGAGCTGGACATGGGGCTCGATCTCATGAACCATGAGATCATGACCTAAGCCGAAATCAAGCGTTGGACGCTTAACCAACTGGGCCACCCAGGTGCCCCGATATCTAAGGTTAAGTCAACCTTAGTTGTAAAACCATGACAGAGTAGGATACAACAGTTACCAACACCCACTGACATACTACTGCAGCAACGACTAACAGGACAGTAGTTAACAGTAACAGTAATAACAACAATAGGCTCTCATGTTACTGTTCTTGAAGCAATTTCCCCAAAATGCCTCTCAGCCAGATGATTGTCCCCTGGGAGAGCTAAAGCGAATGGCCACCCCAGCAAGCTTGGCTACTGCTCCTGAAAGCTTGGGAAAGCCAGCAAACTTCCCCACTAACCCACCCCAAACACATTCACATGTTAATTCCAGAATGCTGTCTGTTACAATTTACAGTACATCAATCCGGGATGGAGCTCCCCAGACGGTGCTGGCTGTTCTGAGCTGCAAGAAGTTCGATATGGCCCTTTAGATTTCACAGACACCCTGTCCAAGTACAAACACACACTCACACACGCACAGGCTCACACGCACGCCCACTCTTTCAGCAGCCTGCGTGGTACGTGCAGTCAGAAGCCATGTGGGAAACGTGCAATCACACCTCGCTTTCAGAGGCAGGGAAATCTTTCTTGGTTTGGGAACTGCAACAGTTTGCATGTTGAGAGTGCACAGGGGGTTTCCAAGGATCCCACGTGGAGTTTGGTGCTCTGGCACAGTTACCTACTTCCCACTTTGCCAGATCCTTTCTGGAGGCACCCTCCCCCCAACAACCCCACACAGCCTGGGGAAGGCCCTCCATAGAGCATGATGTAAATGTGGTTCTTGTCAGTTTTCTCAAAGATAATGCATTGGTTCGCTCAACATTTGACAGTTTACCCAGATTATTGATACCTCCCAGAAGCACTGGGAGAGTTCCCAAACAGGAATTACTGACCGTATTTTATGGGGGAGGAAAGTGATGTATGAAGAGTTCAAATGACTTGCTCAAGGTCACCGTGGTAATAAGTGTTAAAAGGAAAAATTCGGGGCACCTGGGTGGCTCAGTTAAGCATCCGACTCTTGGTTTCAGCTCAGGTCGTGATCTCATGGTTTGTGGGCTCGAGCCCCACACTGGGCTTTGCATCTCTGTCTCCCTTTCTCTCTCCCCTCCATTTGTGTGTGCTCTCTCTCTCTCTCTCTCTCTCTCTCTCTCTCAAAAATAAACAAACATTTTTTTTAAAAGTTTATTTATTTTTGAGACAGAGAGAGACAGAGCATGAATGGGAGAGGAGCAGAGAGAGAGAGGGAGACACAGAATCCAAAGCAGGCTCCAGGCTCTGAGCTGTCAGCACAGAGCCCAACGTGGGGCTCGAACTCACGGACCATGAGATCGTGACCTGAGCCAAAGTCGGACGCTTAACCGACTGAGCCACCCAGGGGCCCCTAAACAAATTTTTTTAAAAAAGGAAAAATTTTCTGATACTTGTTGGCAAACAACAACAACAACAACAGTAAAAAGGACTTTATTCAATACTATTGCAATAGGAGCTAGAGGTAGGGCTTAATTCCAAACACAGCAAAGGCAACTGGGGATTTATAGCCAAGGAGCAGAGTGAGGGAGTCAGTGGGTGGGAAATCACTAAGAGGAGACACAAGGGCAGGGGATCCTCACCAAATGCAGGCCAAGGGCTTAGATGGCAAATGGTGGGAGATAAAAAGCTTGATCAGCTATCAAGGGTGGAGAATTCTCTCTAAATTGACTTAGCAGGATTCTTGCAAAGCTTCAGCTATTCAGGGACAGATCTAGAAAGCCAAGGTCAAGACCTAGTCAAAAAGAAGGCTCAGAGGAACCTGAATAAAGTTTGCTCAAGGACAGAGTCCTTGTCATAAGGGGCAGGCTAAGGCCAAAACTCTGGCTTGGAGGTCAGGGCCTTTCCCCTGAGCTGCCCTTATAAAAATCATAATCTCAACTTATCCCTACATTTATTACTAACTTTACGGCCTGTGAAGTTACATACAGAATTCCATATAATGCTTCATTCCACTCCTTGAATGAATACTAAGAGTTTGTAATGTTTTCAATTTATTGATTATGAATTTTCCTTGTCCTTCCAACGCTAAGAATTAAGAAACTATTAGTTGGAAGTAAATGTTTAAGGCAATACTGATTGATAAAATGCCTTTGGGGAGAAATGATGGTGGACCTTGGGTGTCAGCTCTTGATTCATACAACCTTGAGCAATTCTCTTCCTGTAAATGAGAAAGATGTACAGCCTTGAGGGTTCTAGAGTCCCAGTGCTTATGCTAGAATCCCAGCTCTACCACTGCCTAGCTGTGTGACCTTGGACAAGATCCCTGACAGCAATTAGCTTCCGTTTCCTCACCTGTAAAATGAGAAGAATAGTGATACTCTGTCATGGGGGTTGTGAGGATTGACATGATCTATTTGAGGGACATAGCACAGTCCCTTTCTAATAGTTTCTGTTCCGGAGCCATCAGCTCTTATGACCTCAGTGTTCTTATGTGTAAAATGGAGATAATAACACCTCTCTTGTGGGATTTTTAGCCTGTGGACACATCACATGGGATAAAGTTACTTCTAAGTGCTGAGAGAGTGGTTGAACTAGTTGTTTGATCTGGAAATGGTAAGATATTCCATGAGCTTCAAGGGTATCCATTACTGCTGCTCACTGAGTCACAAGCAGGCAGAGTACAGGGCAAGGGGAGAGCCTTTATGGGTTCTGGATGGAGTGGCACGGTGGCGGGTGATGGCTGGTTCTAGATGGTAGGACATATGACAATATCCCCCAGGTAGAGATCCACAACTCAGATGGAGGAAGCACTCTGGGCAGGGACCTGTGCCCCCCCCCCCCCCCCCCCCAGTCAGTCAGCAGCTGGAAATTGGTTATTTTAGGATAATCCCACTGGGAGCTCAGAAAGGATCTTCACTGCCCTCCTGGGACTGGAGGATTATTAGGTTAACCCATATGAAATTGCCAATATTCAACTGTTTGCAACCTGCAAAAACAGCAACTTCATATGATTCGACATCATATTAACCTCTTCCCTGTGAATTCATTTGTCTGTACCATTTTATTTGCAGACCGGTGCCCATAATTGAATGATTCACGGGCTCCTTTTTCATTCCACATACATTTCCTATCATCTGATGTGTAGGCTGGTGTGTGTGGAGTTAAGGGACAACAATTGTCTGTCTCTCTTGCTTGTCTGAATCCTGGACCGATTGAAAGAGACCCAGTCAGGCAAGGGTTGGGGGGGGGTGGGGCACGGATACTGAAATGTTGGCTTGACTACTGGTGAGATCAGTTCTGGAGGGTGTGACTTGTCTCAAGGTGACAAAGGGCTTTTCCCATATTGAACCCCTGCATTGGGCAGATGACCCACTCAGTCACAAGGATAGCTGGAAAACTGTCTGGCCTTTAGTTCTAGGACTGTCCATGCACGGTTGTCTGCTCAGACAGCTCGGGGTTCCTCTTCCAAACTCGCCAATCAGTTCATCATCCTCCAGGGACAAAGTGAGTAATGTCAGTTCAAGGCAAGGATAGGACTTGCCATCCTTCTCCATGGAAATTAAGCCCACAAATAGTAACAGCAGGTAAAAAAGAAACATACACACAAGCAAAACCCCAGTTATTAAAGGCCTGCCTGTGGTGTAGGCGACTTTATTAAAGGTTTTGAAGTCAAGGAAATGGGCTTATATCCCAGCAAAGCTAACAAATTATAATCTGTTACTAAAGATCTTTTTCTTGGGGTGCCTGGTGGCTCAGTTGGTTGGGCATCCAACTCTTAATTTCAGCTCAGGTTGTGACCTTGCAGTTCGTGAGTTCAAGCCCCGCATGGGGCTCACAGCTGACAGTGCTGAGCCTGCTTGGGATTCTCTATCTCTCTCCCCTCCTCTTTGCCCCTCCCCTGCTGGCATTCTCTGTCTCTCTCTCTCTCTCTCTCTCTCTCCCTTTTCCTCTCCCTCTCTCTCCCCCTCAAAATAAATAAATAAACTCAAAAAAAGAACTCTTTCTTAATAGACTGCCACTTAGTTCCATTGTCCCTTTTCTCCTCTCCCACCCCACCCTGCTTTTTCTACCTCTTGGGAGCATCCCCCCTCCCTTTCTCCCATTTTATTATGTAGAAAATTAAGGCTCTTTTCAACTTGCACCCCCAATTTCAGCTGAGATACTTCTTTGCATATATTTTTCTATCTGCAGAGGATATACCTCTTTCTGCAATATAGGAGCAGCTAACCTAAGAGAACACAAATAATTCTTCCTGAAAACTCCAGATCACTGTATTACACCCTATCCTTCCTGCCACAAAATAAACACCTAAAAAAATAATTCTCACTTATGCCGACATTTGGTAGGTATGGAGTTTCTCCCCAAAATGTCTTTTCTAATACAATTATTCTAAGCATTAACCCCAGTGAAGCTTTGCGTTTAAAGACGCAACACTAGGTACACCGTCTGCTCTCCAAAGTTAATGCTGATACATTAAGCTTCGCGATACAGGCATAACTTAGTCTCAGTCCAAATTATTGATTGCCATTCCCCCTCCTCCTCTTAAATTAAGAAAAAATGAAGGAAAGCTAAGAAATTAAGAGGAATCACTGATGACTCTCCTTAAATAAAAGGATCCTTTCTAGTAATCAACTTTGAGGAATTATGGCTTCTTATCCAATGATTAATCATACATATGACAGATGTGGGGAGAAATGTAAATTTAAGGAAAAGCACATTTTGATCGGATTCTAAAAACCTATCTCGAGCATGCAATCAATAGCACAATTCTCCTAGATGGTCACCTGTAATCCTAAGTATCAGGATAATAAAATGTAGAATTAGGAGGATGCTTTAGAAACCATGAGATGCTCCCACCTTGTTAAGACCTAGTTCAAATGGCTCACCCACAGCTGCCCAGGAAGTGAGAGGCAGAGTGGAGACTAGAACCCAGATCTCCTCCACTCCCCACCCTCTGCCCTTCCCCTTTTCATGCCTGTTGTTAGGTTCTACTTTAAAACCATCAGAATATCCGAGCAGAGATTGGGATTTTTGTCTTGCCTCATGCTCTATGATAATGAAATTCTAATTGGTAACTTAAAAGGACACTTAAGAATAAAACCCTACAAAGCATTCGGAGCAGGTGAGCTTGGAAACTTGACGATATTCCTCCCATCCACCCAAGAAGCTGTGCTTCCCCTCTAGAGATGGCCACACAGCCATCCCTACCTTGCTGGTATTAGAAGTGCCTCTGTGCTAAGACCTCCTGCTTCCTTAGTTGTGTGTCCTTCCAAAAGGACCACCAGCCCATCTCTCTCAAAGCATCACCCTATTTGCACCTGTTTGAGAGGGGGCAGGTTTACACTTCAATGAAATGTGCACTCCTGCCTCATTACAGCAGCAACTGGGTAAGACCTAGGGTGTTTCTGACCTTTGTGCTGGAGATAATGTGCTTACTTCACTCACTACAGGACCATAAAAACACGACACAGTGTGCACGACACCAGCTTCCTTAGTCCTTTTAATCGATGTCCGACCCTGATGCTCTTAAAATAAATATTAACCTATTCTCTGAGCTCTCTTAGCTCTTAGCTCTCTGAGCTCATTTGTATATTTGCTCTCAGAGATACAATATATATGGGGCAGAAATGAGACCCAATGACTACAGTCCACGTATATCCTGTTAATAGTCTACAGAACCCAAATGCCACCAGATGCATCCCATTCAACTTTGGAATCAGGGTCAAGAGTTATTCTTTTCAAATTAGAAGAGGGGAGATAGAGTGAGGAGGAGTGTGTTTTGCCCGAGGTGGTCTCTGCAGAGCGGACGCCTGAAAACCTGCGTTGGAAGCCCAGCGTTCTGTTCCCGATTTAGTACTGCAGAACCAAGAGACTTCTCATCCCCACCGGTGTCCCCAGACACTGGCTCTGCTGTTATCATGACTTGGGGAGGAGGGGGTGGGGATGAAGGAGGATGTCACAGACAGTTGTCAAAGGGATAAAGAGTTATACTTTGGGAACAAACACCTTGACTTTGCTGAGGCATAAACTTCACAGTGGGAAACCATTATTTCAGTGACAAAGCTTTGTGCGGTTGACATTATCTCTTAATTATCTGCATAAGAATGCATTTGTCAAGTTTCAGGAGATGGGATTGATAACAATAAACTTGCATTTCTGCACAATATTTGAAGTCTGAAGGCGGAAGCAGCCCAACACACGAGGAAAGAACTGGAGGCGGCTGTCTGGTCTGCAACCCCATAACCATCACAAAGCCTTGTGACCCACGTGGCCCAACCAGACCACCAGGCTGTGTCCAGCTTCTGGGGCCACAAGGCAAGATTCCTGGAATGTCTTGGCCTAAATGTTCCATGTCTTGGGAAGACACCATTCACCACTGTATCCCAAAACACAGAACCGGTCTGGTTCCCAGCCATGTACACCACAGTTCCTACCCTGGGTGATAATCATGGAGTATTTCACTCTTAGTTACTTCCTGGCCTAGTTAGCCGGGGCAGCAGGATCCCAGCTCCTTCCACCCCATTCTTCCTCCCCAAGATGGCTCTAGCTGCTCTGTAAACACCCGCGGCGAAAAATCTTCAGGGTACTGAGGTGCCTTTCCTGAAGTATATTCACCAGAGCAAGATCCTGCTGTGGTCAGAAACACAGAAGAGCTCTGGTTGGATGACCTGACTCTGATGATATATATTTTTTTAATGTTTACTTACTTTTGAGAGAGAGAGTACAAGCAGGGGAGGTGCAGAGAGAGAGAGGGACAGAGGATCCAGAGCAAGCTCTGCTCTGATGGCAGAGAGCTGATGCAGGGCTCCAACTCCCGAACCTCGAGATCATGACCTGAGTCAAATGTCCGACATCCAACCGACTGAGCCACCCAGGCACCCCTCAACCTGACAATACTTTAATTCTTTAAGTCATTGACAATAATTTAATTGTCAGGTAAATATAGCTCCTTTTATAACTCCTTAAGACATATTTGATCTTTTCCCTGCCAGGAAGTTTAGAAGACACTCCCTCAAGGGGCTGAACCCTGCAATATTTCAGGATCTCCACCCAAAGGACAGTGAGGCTCATATGCCTGTATCCAGTAATCTGCTCTGATATTCCAGAGTTTTCAGGTTGGGTGTGCGGGTTAGTGTCCCAACATGATCCTTATTATAGGAAGCCAAGGACAGAAGCTTTGAGAATACCAGCATTTAAAGGATGGGAGGTGGGGACAGAGAAGGAATCTACAGGAGACTGGGAAAGAAAACCAGGCTGCCCACATCGGCCCCTCCTTGCCTGGGTCAGAGAGAGCATCTAGGAGACCCGGAAACTGACTGTAACAGGCCATGGCAGGGTGGCCTCCAACTTGTTTACACCTGCCTGTACCCACAGCCTTGAGTGGTTCCCTACCACACGACTCAGGCCTCGCCCATGTGACTCGCATTGGCCAAAGGGACAATAACTAACATGATGCCAGCTGAGACTTGAAAAGTGCTTGCACTTGGAGCCCTGTGGCTGCCACCTGGGAAAACACCCTGACTAGCCTGCTGGGTGATGAGAGGCACACGGCCCCTCCTCCACAGCTAACAACCTGCAGACCCCTAGACTCCTAAATGAGCCCATCCTCGTTCAACCATAGCCAGCCTACCGCTGACGCGCTGACGGCCCCTGCATGAGTGAGCTCAGCGGGGATCAGCCTAACAGCCCGGACCAAAAGAACCATACTGAGTGGTTTGTTTTGCATCCACAGATAATAATTGATACACTGACAAGATGAATTCAGATTAGAGATCCCAAGCGTGATCCCAAGTTAATTTTATGTGTCAACTTGACTGGGCCACGGGGTGCCCAGAGATTTGGTCAAACATTATATTCTGGGTGTGTCTGTGAGGGTCTTTCTGGAAGCGATTAACATTCAGATTGGTAGACTGGGTAGAGCAGATTGCCCTGTCCCAGGTGGGAGGGCCTCATCCAATCCACTGAAGACCTGAATACAAGAGAAAAGCCGAGTAAGAGGGAACTTGGCCTGCCTCGGTGCTGAGCTGGGACGCTGGCCTTTTCCCGCCCTCAGACTCGAACCCTTACCATGGGCTTTCCTGGTTTTAGTTGGACTGGGATTCACACCACCAGCTCTCCTGGGTCTCCAGTTTGCTGGTTGCAGATCTTGAGACTTCTCAGCCTCCATAATCATGTGATCCAATCCCTACTAATCAGTCTCTCGATACAGATAGACGGATAGACAGACAGAAATATACATAAAGATTATTATAGGTTACAAATATTTTTATAACAATCAATGTATATATAATATCATATACTTATTATATAAGCATATATAATATAAGATCTAATAAATATATAAATCTTATTGGCTCTGTTTCTCTGGAGAACCCTGACCAGTACCCCTCCCATTTCCTGATAACCAGTGTTCTTTACTCAGGGCTGTTCCAGGAACACACACTTCTCTCCCTTCCCCAGAGGTGGCTGAGACAGTCTGCAGGTGGGACTGGAGCCTTCCAGACTCCTTTGTTCTAATTGCAATCAGCAGTGACTTTCCACTCACTGGTGTCACCCATTAGCTCCTCTGCTCCCCCTCTGCCGTGGGAGTACAGCCTTCACCCTAGAAATGCCTCCCTCCCCTGTGGAGGGAAGAAGGACGAAAGAAGGAAGGTTAGGTCTGATTTATGTTGCACAGGGGCCATTCTTTTTCCTCTCATTCTTCCCCCACAGAACTGAATCCAAAATAAATGAACAGACTTACCCGTTCCTTAGTTTTAATGGAACTAATTATCTGATTGCAGAGTCCCAACTTCTGTGACTGCTTCCATTCTGGCTAGCGTTAGATTGCATTACTATTTTCATTTGTTTTCATTATTATTAGCTTTTAGCAATGAAATGGAGTTAAAATTATTACAGTTTGTAACATGCTTTTTGTACTAATAATTCAAGTACTTTTGAGTAGGAGCTGAGAGCATTAATTTGTCAATCACTTCTGCTTTGTATCTAGTCCTACTTTAAATAGACTAAACAAAAGAAATGAACACTATATATTTCCCCAAGGGATAGAACTTGTAAACATTCAGATATGTTAGGCTTTCATGAAATTATAAACTGTAATTCCAAGGTATATTGCACAAATAATAGGGTATTTCAAAATCAGTGCAGCTGACACACGAAAGCTTCAACTCTGGTTCACATAATAACACAGGGCAGCCGCCTGTGCTCAGAGTCTACTAACCTAGCCAGGATCCAAGGTGAAGGTGAATAAATGCAAACATTTTTGGAGGTTGAGCAGAAGGCCCTCAAGAAGCTCTGAGTCAGGGACCTACGCATTATGGAAAATGAGAGCCTTTTCCAGCTTCTACGCCCACTCAATCGGAAGCAACATTTGAAAAACAACAACAAAATGGGGATAGCCTGAACTACCACTAAGAAATGCCGCATTAATTCTCCCAGGAGTGTTTACAACAAAGAGAAAATGAAGGACGATCCAGAGCTAGAAATACATGTGGGGTTGTAACTGTGCGTAAATGAGAAACAACCTCTCTATTAAACGTGTTGGAAAAGATCAGCTTGTATCAGTGGAATGCCTGAGATTACAGGATGGTTCTTAAATAAAGAAATGCTGTCTTACTACCTTAAAATACATGTAGCACTCAATTGGATTAGGGCAGTATTAGTTCTCTGGGACCCAATTTAATGAATGAATAGGAATGATTCATAATTATCAAATCAATTGTCTCATGTAACTGTGTCTTTGGGGTAGTCTTGAAAACAGGTTAGTCCCTTAACTAGGTTGAGTGCGCTCTCTCTGAAAATCTTGTGTATCTTTCTTACTTGAAGCTTTCTCCCCACCCCAAAGCAAAGGAAACCTGTAACTCGGCTCCATTGTCAATGGTTACAGTTCCTGGTCCGGAAGGATTCCCACAGAACGGGGCATAGGGTAGGCTTGTTCTGGTCCCAGGATTGTCTGGCAAGAGGGGAGCACAAGTGGGATAGTGGAAAGGTCCATTTGTGCAGATTTGACTCCTGCTTTTTTTTTAAAGTAGACTCTATGCCCAACATGGGACTTGAACTCAGGACCCCGAGATCAGGAGTCCATGCTCCACCGACTGAGTCAACCAGACACCTGCTTCTCATTGTTTTTATGCCAACTTTTTATCCCGCCTGAGAAAAGCCAGAATGTTAAGCTTGGCCCCTAAAATTAAACACTTCCAAGAAAACACGGGAGTTGGTATGTTACTGGGTTTCACTCCTACTGCTTAAGACTGTGATTTGGATAATCTCATAGTTCTGACAAGAATATATTTTGTCATTAGTAAGAGGCTGCACGGCACCTGTTCACTAAACCAGGGCTGGTTTTCAAGTCTGGGTATTCTTTGGCAGAAGAGACCTTGGAAATTGACCAATTGGTTAATCCTGTTGACTCTCTGAGTCTGCCCCCCCTCTCCCCACGTGCCCTGCCCCCCACTCCCACCTCGCAGGCTGCTCAAAAAATAGCTTTTGACTGTGGCCTTTAACAATATGATAATTTATTTAAAACAGATACAGTCCTGAAAGTGACCCACTTAAAATTATTAAAGAGATACTGTGTTTATTTTTGCTGTCCATAAAACAGAAAATGGTTTATGAATATGCAAACCGATCTGATGTAATTAGCATGATTGGCTCCTACCGCACTCCGTTTTATGTGGTTACAAGAGTAGATGCAGAAACTAATGAGGTCATGTTAATGTGCCTGTGAAGAGAGCTTCAGCTGTCAGAACAACGAAGGCAAATGTCTGCTAGAATCTTTTCTTTTCCGCAGAACCACTGGAAGCGGGCTTGCGTCGGGTGAGCTCCTGCCTGTGTGCTGGGGTGCCACCAGGTCCGGGAGCCACTTTGCCTCCCACTTACGAGGAGTCCAGATGAGAAATAAAATTCTGTGTCCATTCAGAGCAATGATTAATGTGGTATTTAATTATCTAGAAAGTCTTCAACAAGTGCTAATAACTGAAACTCCTCCGGCAGTCAGCACATGCCACACGGTCCCATTAGACATGCTAACACCCTATCCCCTGGCCCTTCTTAATTAAAATAAGAGGCAAAAATGTTAATTGTGCACCGACTACCTCTTGGGATTAATCTGCCCTGATCATCGGGCCCTGCTAACCCAGGAAAGCAGGTTTCTCATTCAGGCATAAACAAAAGGCCCCTCCTCCTGGAGCATTGCCCCCGACCTGGTAAATTCAGGCCCCCCCCCCCCGGGGGAGGGGAAGAGGACAGGAGGCAGGCATGGAAGGGGCAGGGAGGCTTTTTAATCAGAATGCTGGAAGGCATGTCTCGGGATGCTCCTTAGATATCGAACAGGACACACAGACTGCCACGAGCCTTTCTATCTACATCTCTTCTAAAGCATAAACATCTGAACTTGAAAACCTTATTTTTCCATTTCTGCCAGCTCCTCTATAGCGCTGAAAATAAGTCTTGGCTCTTTGTACCCCTGCCTCACAGACACACAGACACACACACACACACACACACACACACACACTTTGCATCAGAAACAAAGAACATCTTGGGAGCCCCAATGTTAAAAGGGGGGGAACCAGTTGAAAGTGAAAAATGAGGTTTTGGTGCTAATCAAAGACTCAGCCAAATTCACTAGAAAGGGATCTCACCGGAGAGGCATTGCATTGGCTTGTTCGAAAGACATTTAAACTTAAAGAAGAGGAAATTGGAGTTCTTTGGCTTGCACCTGGTGGCAACCATGACTTCTGCCTTTGGAGAAGCAGCTGGTCCATTTCTGATGTCCTCTCCAGTGCAGGGTCTTAAAGAGTGCCTACTATGTGCCTGGCCTATGCTTGTTCATAGGCTTCTCACCTTCATTAGACTGTGTGTTCTTTGAAAGGATACAAATGTGTGTCTGTAACACTTGATAGTGCAAGGTACATAGAAGGTACTCCATAAATGTTTGTTGACTGTATGCATAAGTGAATGAATAAAGGAATAAGGACATTTTTAAGAAGTATGTAGTCCCTTCTTTGGGGTTTTCCCAACTTTGGGGAGTATACTTGTGAGATGATTTCTTTCCTTTGCACCCAGAGAGCCCTACCCATGGACACCCAGAGAGCCCTACCCATGGGCAGCCACCAGGGTGTGGTGCCCATCCAGGGAAGCAGAAGTGTCCAGAATCTGTCACCCACAAAAGTGCCCAATGTCTCAGATTTCACAACACCATGTGCCTCTCTCTCATAAATACTGATCTTAGATGTAATTTGATACTCTGACGGATGCAGCTAATGGCCATCTCCCCACCTACAGGCAGGTAAGACCCACAGGGAAGATTTTGGTTGTCTTTTCTTCCTCCATTGCTACTGCACATCCATGACCAGCTCGGTGCCTGGCACAGAGTCAGTGCTCCATAAATCTCTGGACCTCAGTCTTTCCATTCGTACAGCAGGGGCTCTTCCAGCCCTGCCATTGTTTTTTTTTATTATTATTAAAATTTTATTTAATGTTTATTTACTTTTAAGAGGCAGAGAGACAGAGCATGAGTGGGGCAGGGGCAGAGAGAGGAAGACACGGAATCTGAAACAGGCTCCAGGCTCCAAGCTGTCAACACAGAGCCTCATGTGGGACTCGAACTCTGGAACCGTGAGATCATGACCTGAGCTGAAGTCAGACACTTAATAGACTGAGCCACTCAAGCTCCCCAGCCCTGCCATTCTTGATGCTGTGAGAGGCCCCTGCTTAGAGTCAATCCTGGGGGTGCACACTGTTGGGCCCCAGGGAGGCCCAGGTTAAAATTCAGATCTATTACCCAAGTGGGGGTACATGAATATGAGAACAGTCTTGTGCACAGTAGATTGGCCAGCTACCTCGAAGTGTGGCCTTGACCAAAGGCAGTGATTAGTGTGGTGGTGGCAAACACGGGTGAGTGTTGGGGAGGAACCGAGCTGGAGGGGTAGGGCCTATGTGGAGGTGTCAGGGCCCAGAAAACCAGAGAGGGCAGTGCCAGCCAGGAGAGATGAGGAGCAGAGGAATAGGGGCATTGCCTGAGTTTGCTGGGGCTGCCATCACTGAGTACCGCAGATTGGGGGCTTACAGCAACAGAAATGTATTGTTTCTCAGTTCTGCAGGCCAGAAGTCTGAAATCAAGGTGTTGGCAGGCCCATACACCCCACAAAGCTTTGAAAGGAGGATCCTTCCTTGCCTCTTCCAGCTTCTGGTGGCCCAGTTGTTCATGGCTCCTGGAAACATTGCCCCAACCTCTGCTTCGGTCCTCAGGTGGCCAGCTTTCCTCCGTGTCTTCACATCATCTTCCCTCTGTTATCTCTGTTCCTCTCGTCTTCTTCTTCCTTTTTCTTTATTTTTTTTTATTTATTTATTTGGTGGGGAGCAGAGAGAGAGAGAGAGAGAGAGAGAGAATCCCAAGCAGTCTCCGTGTGCTCAATGTGGACCCAATGCCGGGCTCTATCCCACAACCGTGAGAACAGGACCTGAGTCGAAATCAAGAGTCGGATGCCCAACTGACTGAGCCACCCGGGCGCTCCTCCTTATCCTCTTCTTATAAGGACACTAGTCCAGGGGTGCCTGGGTGGTTCAGTCGGTTGAGCGTCAGACTTTGGCTCAGGTCGAGCCCCGCGTTGGGCTCTGCGCTGACAGCCCAGAGCCTGGAGCCTGCTTTGGATTTTGTGTTTCCCTCTCTCAAAATAAACATTAAAAAAATAATAAGGACACCAGTCCTATTAGAGTAGGGCCCACCCTACTCCAACATGACCTCAACTTAACTTGATTACTTCTGCAAAGACCTTCTTTCCAAATAAGGTCATGTTCACAAGTAGTGGTACCAGGGATTAGAATCTGAACATATCTTTTTGGGGAGGAGGCACAATTTGACCCTTAACAGGCATTAAAAGTCTTAGTTCAGCAAACCTTCGACCGCTACTATGTGCCAGTGTCTGTGTGGGTCTCTATGGAGAAAAAGAAAAAATGAATCAGACTTCGTATTTAAGTACAGAAAGGATTTAAGCATTAGGTACAGAATTATATTTAAGTACAGAAAGGAGACATCCTCTGGGGCACTCGATGCTGTGAGGGTCTGAAGAAGGCAAGATCAAGTTCAGATCGAGGAACCTGGAACAGCTTCACAGAGGTAGTTGGGTCGAAGTTAATTGCTGAAGGATGGGTGGGGGTTCCACAGGGGGATATGGGGGAGGTGAAAGCGGTCGAGGTTTGCCTAGGCAAACCACATGGCCCAGAATGTGTGCTCTGCCCGGTGACAATTTAAGGTTTACAAGCAGGAAGCAAAATGATTTGATTTTTGTTTTGGCAAAAATTCCAGCCAACTCAGAAGGGCATCCAAGGCGCTGGCTGATCTGATTGCTGCCTGGCCCTGAGTCCAACATCTTGACGACACTGAACACGCCAGGTCAGTACTCCTGGATCCTTGCTGCCTAAAATCCCCTTCCTACCTTATTGTCAGGCAAACGCCTACTTGCCTTCTAGAGCTCAGCTCCAATGTCACCAGTTGGGTTTGTTGTGACTTGCTTTATCCTTCCAAAGCAGCGTGAGCTCACCGCTGTTACAACACTAAAGACAGCTTGTTGTCACTATCTGTCATAGTCTCTCTTCCCTCCCAGACCGTGGGCTTCGGGGGCTCAGGGTCTGGGGCTCATGCATTTCTGTGTCACCAGGAACCAATTCCGTGCCTGACAAGCAGTTGGTATTTGATAAATGTCACTGACCACAGTGCTGAGGAAGGAGAGGAGAAGAAACCAGGACTAGGAAGACCCATTTAGGCGGCTGTCCCAATAGTGCTGGCAAGAAACGGTGAAGGCTTGGAGTACTGCTAAGGTGGTGTCAGGAGGGGAAGAAGAAAGACAGACTCCCCATGCCTAGAAAGACAGACTGGCCTCCTAAACGCTACATATCTCTTTCCAAAGTCGTAAGGACCTGGCATGACCTGAGCTTGCCTGCCCTGATTCTGCGCAAGAAGCACAAATACTGCAACCCTTAGTCCGAGGCTCAGTTGAGGAAGAGCTGGGGTCTGGCATAGCCTTGACCAAGGCCCCGGGATAGCTCTCTGTGGCTAGCCAAAGGCCTCCCCTTAAAGTCTTCTCTAGAGCCCAAGAAGGGCCCTGCTATGGCCTTTTGGTGGGCCAAGAGCGACCCCCAGTGCCCAGAAACTAGTCCAGTCAGCACCCCACTCCTCCTACCCCCCACCCCGGTAGGTTCTCTTTAAAGGGGAAGTCAGAACCATGCTGTGGAGCCTCTGCACGTAGCCCTGTGAAGACAGCCAGCAGCCCAGTAAGTGCCTGGAGAGCAAGGCTTCTGCAGTCAATGAGACCCCAGCAGACTGGGCTCACACAAGGAGCCGGGACCTCCTGCTGCCTCCCTCCCTCAGCATCTTCAACACCTTTGAGGCTGACCCAGCCTCTGTTGTCCTTTGGTGAATAAGAGCCTCCCACGGAATACCACCATTTTACCTTCCGAAAAACAAGCCAGCTCTGTCGCAAGCCACATGTGACCTGGGCATGGAAGGCTGGCTTTGCAGAGGCTGCTATAGGAGCTGTGCTGGCACAGTTACCCCAGAGCTGCAGGGGGTGGTGTATGTCAACCTCACCGGCAGGGAGTAGCTGGACCCTGGGCTCACACCAACACCACAGATGGGGCTACTGTCACAACCCCAAGGAAACAGGGAGGGAGGGAGGGCTCTGTGGACCCCAGCATCTCAGTCTGAATTTACCATTCAGCTCAGAACACAGAGCTTCCCTCACTGGGAAAACCCAACAAGGAAGGGAGTCATGGAAAAGAGGCCAATGATTAGCCCTGTGACTCCATTATATTCCCTCTCCCTCTCTCCCCAATCCCTCCCATTCCCCTTCCTCCTTCCTGGCTTTCCTTCCTCTCTCTGACTCAATAATTCTCAGATTCCATGGCCATTAGTTTCAAGTGTGGACTCCCCCCATTCTCTGTTTGTAAGGATATTTTGGTGCCGACTGAAGACAAGACTTCAGACAAGAAGCCAAAAAATTGGAAGGGGCCTTTCCATTCTGACAATGCCATTGAGTTTGCCCTTTGTTCGCACTGTTTTAAGATGGGAGGGGAAGATAATTTGAAAGAAAGTCAAGGGATGGAGAGGTCTTGTTCTTCACGTTTTCAAAAGGCAAGGGAAACAAGCCCACCCACTGACACAAGACATATCCCTTCAGCAGACATTAACTAAGAGAGGCCACAAGGAAGAGCCAGGTAAGAACCCAGGTCCTCTGACCCCTAATCCAGCTCTTTCTCCAGCACCAGCCACAGAGCATTGGTCTTTAAGTCACCAAGTACAACAGCTGTTGAAGCCCAGCACATCCAACCAGGCTCTGCAATCCTGAATGAAGTCACTGCCCTTCAGGAAGGCCAGAAAGAACCTAAAGAATGATACCAATGCCTTTGTGTTGAGCAAAGGAAGAGCAGGGGGTGGACTGAAACCCCCCACACTGAGCGTGGTCAGAAGGTTCAGAAGGGCCAGGAGCTCAATCCATAGTCACCAGGGAGATGCCCAAGAGAGACACAGTCTTCCTCTTTCTCGGTAGAGAAAGACCAGTTCTTGACTACTGTGTGTCTGTCCCAAGGGCATTCCTTCACTCCACACACACTTCTGATACTTCTGCTCACCAGATATGTGGGGCTTTTCCCCCACAACAACAAACAGGTCTCCGACACTGGCCGGGTGTCCTACAATTCAACTCCATCTGGACACTGTCTACCTGGAGAGAGTGTCAGACCCCACAGGGTAAAGGCTCAGTCCCACTGGCCTGTTCCCCCTGCCTTACCACATACACACTCCAGATACGAGCCCCGGTTATCCCATGTGCTTCTGACTAAGCAGCTATAGATCAGAGGCTCCAACGACCCCCCTCCTTTGGTTTGATTAATTTGCTAGAGCAGCTCGCAGGGAAGCACTTACTTGCATTTACCAGTTTATTAAGCATATGATAAAGGACACCGATGAACAGCCAGATGAAGAGATACATAGGGCGAGGTCTGGGAGAGTCCTGAGTGCAGGAGCTTCTGTCCCTGTGGGGCTGGGGCGTGTACCTCGCAGTACTCCCAGAATTGGTGTGCTTGCCAGCATGGAAGCTCTCCAAACCCTGTTCTTTGGAAATTTTATGGCATGACCAATTACTAATTCCTCTCTGGACAGTAGGGGGCTGAAAATTCCAAGCTTCTAATCATGACTTGGTCTTTCTGGTGACCAGCCCCACCCAGGAGCCAACCAGGAGCCCACCCGGAGCTGCCTCCTTAGAACAAAAGACTCTCCTAGTACCCTCATCCCTTAGGAAATTGCGAGGATTTGGGGAGCTGTGTAGCAGGAACCAGGGGCAGAGACCAATATATATATGTCTTTCTATTATCTCACAGGGGCCTTAGTAAAAGGCGACAGACAGCCCATCTTAGGTACTTGGGGGTTCCCTTTGACACTTGGAGGAATCAATTTAGAAACAACATTGAAACTGTTATCTTATGTATTTGGTGGTCAACAATTTGCAATTTATTATTCTAAATGGTCATACTAAATAGATTAGTTGCAAAGAAGAAATGAACTGAACACATCAAATAAGGCCATCTCCTTCAATGTTAAAATCTGTCCAAATGATTTAGATGAAGTTGTTTCTAGGAGCTTGCAAAACGAATCTAGAATATTCTGAGAACATCCTTAACCTTTGAGGTTGACAACTGGTCAGATAACTATGCCCTTTAATATAACATTCCTCAGTGTCCTAATTAATGACATAACTCTGAGCCTAATGATCCAGGAAGTCATTTCTGGCCTTCTTAACTCCATTCATTTCACAAATACCTATCGAATCACTATTCTGTGCCGGGTGCTGGGCTGGGTGCCAGGCATACACGGTGACTCAAGCAGACCCTGTCCCTGCCCTCAACCTGCAGCAAGGTGAAGGATACAGATAATAAAATTATCATACAATGTGATAGGTGGGGAGATCAAGGATGCTTTGAGAGTCCCACCAGAGGTACTTGGGCAAGTTCAGGTGATCCAAGAAGGCTTCTTGGAGTGGTTGACTTCTTTTTTTTTTTTAAACATGTATTTGTTTTTGAGAGGGAGATAGCACGAGTGGGGGAGGGGCAGAGAGACAGGGGGACAGAGGATCCGAAGCGGGTTTGGAGCCCAAAGCGGGGCTCGAACTCATGAGCCACAAGATCATGACCTGCACCAAAGTCAGATGCCCAACTGACTGAGCCACCCAGACGTCCCTGGAGTGGCTGACTTCTAATCTGGGACCCAGACGATGAATAGAGCTACCCAAGTTAAATAGTCAAAGGATAGAGATGGGGTGACCAGTGGAGAGGGCAGTAGGGAGACCGAATTCCAAGCAGAAGAAACAGCTTGGGCAAAGGACGGGAGTCTGTTGAGAGGATGAGACACACAAAAACTGAAAGTAGCTCAGAACAGCTGTGAAGTCACCCACACGAGGTGGAGAGGAGAGGCTTGCGAGAGTCGAAGCTGGGGAGGCAGGCAGGGGCCAGACCATGAAAATTCTTACAACATTCAGGTGTGTGAACTTCGGCGTGAAGGCAGAGCCCTAACCGAACCAAACCACAAATCACCTTGTGGAGGGTATAGTTCAATTTGGAATCTGTCCCCAAATGCCCTCTGAAGTCCCTACGGAAAGAAAATGTGCAATGTGAACGAATTAACCAAGTCAAATGGCCTCAAATGCAAAAAATGTGCATATTCTTTTGAAAGTGAGCGCCCAGGACAGGCACAGATGTGCGTCCCTGCACCGGGCTGCATTCCTAAGAACAAAGTAGGAGAAAAGCGCTTGTGGGTATGAGCCGTGGAGTCAAAGACACCCAGGGTTCAAAGGCTGGCTCTGCGAACTGTCAGCCTCCTGACTTTGGGAGTATTACCTCATGTCCTTGGGCCTCAGTTTCCTCATCTGCAAAATCAGGATAACCGCCCACCCACTCACACCTCCGGGACTTCTGCAAGGAGAAATGAAATAGCCAATGTAGAAATTTTAATACAGCGCCTGGTACATATGTGCTCCATATATAGGGTCCTGTTAGTTTTGAAATGTATGTTGTCCTGGACTATGGGTGCTAACTCTAGTCATGAGCCTTTGAGATTCAATAAAGAAGCAGAGGGTAAAGAAGAGATAGGGATAAAGAGAAGGGATAAAGAAGCGAGTCCAAAATGGTAGTTACAGAGTCCTCTCCAATTCTGCCTCATACGCAGGCCCTTATTTCCAGTCCTAAACGGTATGTCAGAGGGACCTGACATTGAAATTCTCTGTGCTCAATGCCTGGTATGTGACTTCCTGGGAAGGAGAGTCTTCCTGGGAGAAATCATCTGGGACCCAGGTACAGCACAGCACGGCAGTCCCACAAGCTTGGATGTGCTCTGGGGACCTCCAGCAGTGGCTTGTGAGAACATTATCATCAACTCAAAATTCGAGCCAGTGAATCTCCCTGAGAGGTTGTGGGAAGGGAGAGGGCATGGTGTGTGTGTGTGTGTGTGTGTGTGTGTCAGTTCCTAGGGCTGTTGTAACAAACTGCTACAAAACGTAGTGGCTTAAAACAACAGAAAACCCTTCTCTGCTAGTTCTGGAGTCCAGAGATCCGAAATCAAGCCTAGGCAGGGCCACGCCCTCTCCGAAGGCTGGAGGGGAGAATCCTCCCTTGCCTGTTTGAGCTCCTGTGACTCCAGGCATCCCTGGGCTGTGGCTGCATCGTGTGTCTCTATCTTCCCAGGGCCTTCTCCTCTTCACTTCCAGGATCTCTTCCCTCTGTCTCATATAAGGACACTTATTATTGGATTTAGAGCCCACCTGGATAGTATAAGCTGATCTAATCTCAAGACCTTTAACTTAATTACATCTGAAAAGACCCTTTGCCGACAGAAATCCATGTTCGCTGGTTCCAGAGGACAAATCTTGTCCAGAGGACAAATCTTGTGAAGACCACCACTGAACCCAGTACGGTGGGCAGTGGGCGTGAATGGTGGTTCCCAACTCCCTTAGGCTTCTGTTCACTGCCAGCTGTTTCTCCCCAGATGGACACAGGGTGCACCCACAGAAACACAGGCACAGAGCCTTGCTCCTTTGCTGCTCTGCTTCCCAGACCTTCCCCTTGTGCAGCCCCCTGGTGCCCACGCTTCTGTCTCTCCTCTTTGCAAGAAGCACCTTGCAACAGGGTGTCGAGATGTCCCTTTCCCCAGGGTCCGTGGTTCTTCCACCCCAAACTGCATAGGCCACCAGGCTCCGGACAACTGTGCATCATTTCAAGAAGCCATTCGAAGATAGATACCTTTCTTTTCCCAAAGCCATTCTCACCTAGAAGGGCAGACAGGGGTCTCATTATTTGTGAGGATGAGAAAGATACAAACAAGGAAATATTAATTCAGGCAAAAGGTTCACTCTTTCTTTTTTATGTACAAATTATGCAACGTAATTGTTTTACGGTGATTAATATTATTTCAGGGGCCTAACAAACAGCATTTACAATGCAAATCTCCAGGCTGCAGAAAGGTACGGCAATCAGGAGGCGAGTGGTGGCTGCTGGATGCCATGAGGCTGGGCTGGAGTGAGTGGGAAAGGGTCACACGGCTTCCCTTCGAACACGGTGTCCAAAGTCACACAAGCCCACGGTGGCTTCTCCCTCTCCCCTCCCAGCAGAGGCTTCAGGAAGACTCTCCAAATCCGCTGAGCGTGCCTTCTGAGCATTATGGCAACGTCTCCACTTCCACTCTCCCTTCCTGAGGTTTCCCTTTAAAAAGTCACATGCTTTCACTCCTAACCAAGAGAAAGGCACATGACTAGCTGGTGGGAAGATGGGGTATTGGAAAATAACAACATGGGGAAATGTGTCAAAAATACCCATCTGTTCTAATCTATCCCCTCATTAATAACCTCACCTCCCCCCATTGAGGCAGAAAATGCAGGAGGCCTCCCACTGTGCTGTATCCACCACCCCCCCCCCCCATCTCCTGGTGCCATCTCAGTCGCGTGATCTCATGCTTTGATGTCCTTCGATTCCTTAAAAGTGTGATTAGCACACACTTTGCACACACGCAGCCGGTTTTAGTCGCTGTTCACCAGCGAGAACCCCCCAAGCTCGACACCAAGTGTCCTTGTGAGATGGTTGCTCTCTCTAACTCAGCTTCCCTGCACAGAAGAGCTCCTGGTACCGGATGAAAAATCACCTGCTCAAACAGCACAAAACACATCCCAGGGAAACCTCCGTTGTCACTCTGGGATGCGATTTCTCCGTATAGCGTCGCTTGCAACGTCCTGTGTTATAAATGTATAAATTCAATAAGTGTGAAATTTTCTAGAGAGAGAAAAAAATCGTAGTGTGGCATCTACATGGCTGAATCGTTAATTTGTTAGAGCAACAATATCAGTGCAATGTTGCAACTGGTTTCCTTAGTAACATGTTCAAGGATATAGGAAAACATTTTGGGGTAATAAAATGTTCCCATTTGAATTTTGAATAAACTTTCACATGAGGTAAGGAAGTGATATTCTAAAAATAACAGATTAAGCAATCAATTAACTTATTCAGTTATTCCATGAAACTTTAAAGTATGCAAACGTTGTGCTTACTGGAAATACGACGGGTTACCCAGAATCGTGTCTGACTCTGCTGGTCAGTTAAATTTTGAAGAATTATTTGGACATGTTTTCCCGTTTAACACTCAGCAATGGATAGAAACAGCTCACCTGGGTATTCTAAAATGAAGAGAGTTTATTCTTAAGGGTCCAATAATAAAAAATAGATTACCTCCTTGGTGCTAGAATTCAGCAGCCCAGATTTCCAAATCATATTTTCTAGGGCAATGGTTTTCAAACTCCACCATGCATGAGAATCCCCTGGAGGACTTGTTAAAACAGATGGCAGGGCCCTACCAGTGCCTGTGATTCAGTAGCGCTGAGGTGGGACCTGAGAATCTGCATTTCTGACAAGTCTCCAGGCAGTACTGATGCCTCCCGTTCAGGGACCGCACTTTGAGAACCATGTTCTAGGGGAAGCCTGAAATGGATCACTCCAGGGGCGCCTGGGTGGCTCAGTCAGTTAAGCATCCGACTTCGGCTCAGGTCATGTCCCATTTGTGGGTTCGAGCCCCGCGTTGGACTCTGTGCTGACAGCTTGGAGCCTGAAGCCTGCTTCAGATTCTTTGTCTCCCCCTCTCTCTACTCCTCCCTTGCTTGTGCTCTGTCTCTCTCTTTCTCTCTGTCAAAAATAAATAAACATTAAAAATAATAAAAAAAATAAAGATAAATAAATAAATAAAATGGATCACTCTGGTCCTGAACCACGAAATATATACCTTAACAATGAACAGGTGATTTTCATATCACTCTAAGATAATCTGAATCCTAAAGCAACGTCACGGTCAGAACTTCTCTTTTATTTTCTTATACATCGTTTATAAAAATCTTAAGGAGAAAGGTCCATTCTCCTGGAAGACAGAGAAATGCAGATGGACACAGAGGCTCATACCTCTAAAGAGGACAAGTCAGGAGCTGGGCCCCTCCCGGGATCAGGCCAACATCACACAGTGTGGAGCAGGGACCCTATTTGTAATCACCTCCATTCTTAGTGCTTAGCGGACAGCCACACATGAAGCAGGAGCTCCATAAATGTTGGCTAGATGTGCTTCCGTCCTTAAGGCCACAATCAGCGAGTACCTTGGTTTCGTTACGGATTTTCCTAAATGTATTCACAAAGTCATCGGTGACGGGGAAATGCTTAAATCACAGTCCTCGCCCTTTTGCTCCTGATATGATAATCCGGCTCTCCAGGTAGACAGTCAGCTTATAAAATGGATAGTGCCCTGGGCTGGAGTCAGGACATCTTGCTTCTGGTCCTGAATTTGCCCCAACTTGCCACTGACCTTGGGCTTTCTTTCCTCCATCCCCAGGAGGGTCAGACCGGCATTCTCTGACAATGCCTTCCAGCTCTGGTAATGCAGGAGTCAACCTTGTTTGGGTTTGGGTTTTTTGTTTTTGTTTTTGTTTTCCTCTTTCTGTACCAAATCAATTTCAGTCTGAGGTAAAGGAAATTCCCAAATTACTGTTTTGTATCTTGCGGAGGATTGCTTCCCACAGCTAATTTCTCAAGTTCAGTTTCCTTCCTCCAGAAGCTTGCTGTGTCCACATTTCAATTAATTGCCTATTGGCACACACCCGACTCCAAATATTTGTGCAGTTCCCGAGAAAGCCTCATTCAGCTAAGTACCTGATCGCATCAACCTGCTCTCTGGTTCCAACATCTCAGAATATCCAAGCGAGGAAATATGCAAATGCCAAAGTCACCCAGAGAGAATTCATCAGGGGAGGCAGTCATTGGAGGCAGAAAGAGAAGCTCAAATGAAAGATATTATCGCTCACTGGAGATGAAGGAAATCGGGGTGGGGGAAGGGAGGAAGTGGAGAATCCGGAGACTGGAGATGCTCGCACCTAACGGCACAGGATGCGGTGTCTTCAGAGAAGG
The DNA here is from genome assembly GCF_018350195.1 of Panthera tigris. Taxonomy (NCBI): domain Eukaryota; kingdom Metazoa; phylum Chordata; class Mammalia; order Carnivora; family Felidae; genus Panthera; species Panthera tigris. The sequence continues at coordinate 29,532,035 of NC_056667.1, forward strand.
GCTGAGCAGATCGGCTGAGTTACAAATACACTATGGCAGCACTTGTCTTAGAAGTCGCAGAAATGGGAGTGTTATTAGAGAGGCTACCCCAAGTCTCAGTGCCAAATAAATTCAGCGCTCCTACTTGCTGACAAACTCCTACCATTAGAATCACTCTTCAGTGTGTTTTATAACATTGCAAAATGGTTGGGATAGAGTGCTTGCTAACAAAAGTGGTAGAGGCAAAATTATAGCAACACAGGATCTCCGGTGCATCGGGAAAAAAAGACAGGAAAAATATTCCAATGCTGGCTTGCCTCTGGGTAGTGAGATCATCAACAAGTTTGTCCCCTACGTATATATTCTTTCACTTTCCAAGTTTTCTGCCATTGATAAGTACTGCTCTCCTGCTTGTAAGGTTAAGAAAAGAGAAAACCTTTTAAAAGTTGTTTGTCACAATAAGAATGCTTTGAAGGTAAGCCACTGACTTCAAAAAGTTCCTGGTAACATGCAAATCTATCACTTAAAAGGGACTGTCCGTTAACTGCTTTGCATCGTTTGGTTTGTCGTCTTGGCCACTCTCATCCTAGAAAGCCAGATCAGGGCCAAGAAGCGCTTTTCCTTCATCTGGCATCCTGTGAGCTTATACTGATCCAGGCACAGGATGGGCATTAATTGTGGACTGAATTAATTGTACCAAAAACACAGAGCTGCAGATCTCAGAGGAAATGGAACCCAGGATGAGCTTTGAAAGAACAAGGGTGATCTGGAAAGGCTGGAGCAGAGTAAGCCCCAGGGGACGGTGTATTACAGGAGTCCCAGTGGAGAAGAAAACAGCATGAGGGTCTTAAGCATAGGCCTGAGGAGGGGAGGAGAGGCAAAACGGAGTGGGGTGGGGACCCCCCAGGGCCTAAGCCTCCTTATAGCACAGTTTCACCGATAGCCAGCCCTGTCCTGTGGCATAGTAGTAGCTCGACAGCTTTTGACGTTCTTCTGTTGAGCTCTGGTTTCACGGTTACTCCATTCATGGAGGTACCAATCGCAAAATGGCAGTTAAGTGAAGGAAAACATGCAAAGCTTCTTCAGAGTTGGCTGGGTCTGCCTCGCCTGGACCGAGGACGTGGTGCTGAGTGCTAAGGAAATCTCCAGGGAAATGCCAGTCGCTTTAAAGTTTGAGCAGGAGCCCACAGCAAGACTAGGGGATGTAAGGAAGAAATAGGAGGCACAGCCAAGAAATCGAAGGACCAGGATGACAGAAGGACTTTGACAAAACATAGTGACACAATGTAGATGGGTTCATTGCCACCACACCTGTCCCCCTGCCCCCCTGCCCCAGGAAATGACTTATGTCAAGTAAATGGAAAAAATATTTCCCTGATTTTTCTCATTTGAGGCAAGCCACTTACGCATAAAATTATACCTGCTTATTTAATACATATTTATTGAGTGCCCACCATGTGTTAGGAGCTGAAAGTTGGTAATGAACAGAGCAGTACCCTGGCCTTGTGGAATGGGTGAGCTGGAAGGAACATTTACTCTCGAGTTTAGCAGCTGCCGTTTACCGATGAAGAGATCACAGCCCACTACAGGGAAGCGGTATGACCAAGAGCTAGTACATTTCCACCATCGCTGATTATCAGGAGGCTTTACGCCTTGTGACTTCTCGGGATTTCCCCTCCCTACCTGCAATGATGAAAGTTCTTACCCGCCAGGGCTTGTTAAAATGTCACCTAAACTCCATGAAGCTTTTCCTATGCCTTCCTTTGGGTTCCCACTGTCCTCTCCGCCCCTGTAACAGCATTTGTCACAGTCTGCCTTGAACTTTCGTGAGTACACATCTGTCCCTCCGCTCCATTCGGAGCCCCCTGAAGGCAAAGATGACTTCCTACTCATCATACATTCTCAGCACCAGCACGGCTGGAGGGAATAACATTTATGGAGGAGCCACCCAAACCTGGAAACTGTGGTAAATACTTTTTACACACTGTCACGTGTAATCCTCAAGATGGATATTTGATTTAAAGACGAGGAAACAGGGGCACTGGGTGGCTCAGTCGGTTAAGTGTCTAATTCTTGATTTCAGCTCAGGTCATGATCTCGCAGTTCATGGGTTCGAGCCCTATGTCGGGCTCTGTGCTGACAACGTGGAGCCTACTTGGGATTCTCTCTCTCCCTCTCTCTCTGCACCTCCCCCTTCTCTATCTCTCTCAAAATAAATAAACTTAAAAAAAATTAATGTAACGATGAGGAAACAGACACTCGGAGAGCTTAGATAACTTGCTCAAAGTCACAAAGCCAAGTGAAGAAGCCACTATTCAGCCAGTTCTATCTAGCTCCAAAGCTAGAGCTCTCAGTGTCTATCATCTATCTATCTATCTATCTATCTATCATCTTCCTATCTATCTATATTCTCTGCTCTGTAAACTCTGTAAACTCCATGAGGTCAAAGATGGTGCCTGTCCTATACATAGCACTCAGCACGGTATCTAACACTGTGGTATCCTGCTGGTCACATAGAACAACCCTGAGTCCATGTGGGAGGGACCTACACAAATGCGTGAGTACCACAAGGCCAGGGCAATTGGGGTCATCATGGAGGCTGTCTACCAACAGAGGGCACCATGTAGAAAGTTGCTACTTAAACAGTTCTGCCGTTACCATGTTCAAGGGCAGAAGTGAAAATGAACTCACGGTAACCTTAAAGCAAAAAACAAACATAAAGCGAGCCCTCAGAAGACAAGGATATAATTTCCTAGAGATGCAGAACCATATGGGCAAGCAATAAAGCCAGGTAGGGGCTGGGAAAACGGCGATGCAACCAAGATCCACGGAAGAGCGGGGATGGGATGCTGGGACTATTGCAGTGGCAGGGTATGCAGAGGCACCCTTAGGAGAAGCCTGGCACACAGCACAGGGCTGAGAAGACCCTCGCTGTTTAAATCCATTTCACTTCCTAATCCCTGAGCCAAATCCGCCAGGGGACTGCTTTCCTTCCAGTTTACTTCCAGCTCCTGTCCGTTCCCCACCTCTTCCCGGCCACTGCTCCCTGGCTTTCCCTCAGTTGCAAACACCAGATCGAGATTGCCCAAAGCTCCAGAGTAAACCAGAGAAGGCTCAGTGGGTCCACATTTCCATCGCCTTCTTCTAACTCCAGCCCAGAAATGACCACATGGAGAACACATCTGGGAGACTGGTAAAAAACACTGAGATGGTTTCCCACTGGGCCCCTTCAATATTTTTTTTAGTATCTACAAAAAGGAAAAAAAATCTACCTCTCCGTTTACCCGCTTTCTTTCGTCGTGGGCTGAGAGCTAGACAACACATGGACGTCCTCTGTGCACTACCTTCTGAGAAGCTCAGACCCAGTCGGAAGCTTGTGAGGCTCCTCGACTTGGGCCTTCCTTACAGGCAACGGGAGGGCTGGCTTCTCCTTCTGCTCCCCGTGGGGCCCAGCCCCGTGCTTAGAAAAGAACTCTCGGGAAGATTTGTGGGAGCTCAACATTCGAACACCTCAACCCCCACCCCCACAATTTCCAACCTTCCTTTTGCTTTTTTAAAAAAACCGTCCTGCGAGATCTGTGTTTTTAGTGTGACCTACCTCAAATCCTTTTTGTAGGCAGGCAGGGAATAAGTGAATCAATAAACAAGTGAAAACTGGACTCCCTCCTGCCGGGGGGTACTTGTGTAGGGCTTTATCAGCTCCACTTCCAGAAAACCCACCCTAACGGAGACTGAGCGAGGAAACAACAGTTTGGGAACTCAGCGGGTTCCTGGTGGTTTTTTGTTTTTTTTTTTTTTTTTAACCTAGATAAGCCTGGGCGCCTCCAGTAAATTCCCCTTTGATTGGTATGTTTCATCAGTTGAACTGTAATTGGTGCAAACAGGTAATTTGGAGATTACAAGATTTATTCTTCTATAACAGTGATTACTGATTGCTAATGATAGTGCTGATTTTTAGGTGTTTAAAACCTTGACAGTTACAATACTCAAGTGATTTACTACAGTGTCTTAGAGATAGCCTCCTTCGGTTCCCTGAGGACAGAGTCTGTCTGTGTCCTCCATGAGCTCTGCCCAAAGACCCATGGGCGTGTGTGTGTGTGTGAATAAATGCTTATTAATATTAATATTATTATTAACAATAATAATGACTACAGACTATAAAGCCTTCATCCAGAATAGTGAGTCACTCAATCCACTTGTAATTTCATGGATTTTGAAGTGTATTCCTTCTCTTCCCAGTGCCTAATTCAATGAGGTGTTAGGATTATTAGCTCTAGAAATAATTGGCCTTAAAGGTACATCATAAAAGGCCGAAGTCATAAACCCTCCTCCCTGACATTTGGAGAAGCTCTAGTTTGGAGGCACTCAGAGGAGCCAGAACTACCCAGTAGCTGCCTTCTTGCCACCCCAGGGAAAGGAGCTAGACAAGGCTGCCCTGGCCGGGTGCCAGCTCAGGAGCCAGGCACCGCCTTTGGGCGCACTCCCTTGTTATCCCGTGTTAACAGGCCAGGCGCGAACATGTCAAAACACTGGCGTGTGAAGTGAATGGAAAGTGGCAGTGCCCAGACAGGAAAGTTGCCCTCCTCCACCCAGGGGGCCCTGCACGCAGGGTGTGGGCGCCCAGTCCTCCCAGGATTAAGCCTGGCACTCACACACTTGCCAGCAAGGAGCGCCGACGTGATAAACTCAGGCCGACTAACTCAGAAACATGTACCCAATTACCACTGGGTCGGGCCTTGTACCCAGCACATAATAGCAACTCCTCAGCCTCGGTATCTGTTCATTTTTCTTTTTTGTTGAGGCTGTAAGTGAGGAACAGCACATGCCACCCCCCATTTCCTGCTGCTGGGTCTTGACACGAGCTGTTCACTGCGTATGTGACACTGCACCTGTTAGGGCAAGGCCAGCTCAGAGCCACTTCCGTCCCTGCCTCTCCCTTCCTTCTCCTATCCAAGCTGGGTAATGCCTCCCTTCTATCAAGTCCTATAAAATTCTGCTGGCACTCTGAAGGGGTGGGTGACCTTTCTCTGAGCAGTGCCAAGCATCTGGGCATGGGGTGCCCTCTAGTTTGCAAGAATACCAAAGAGTTTGGTGTCCTTCTGCACTCAGCCTACTGCCTCATGTGTAACCTGTGTTCCAGAAGGCTATCTGACACAAGCAAAAGCTTTCCTCTTGGTGGGTAGAGTCATACAACTTTAGAGCACTCAGTGCACCACTGAGGAAATCTGTCTGACCCCTTGACCTCAGGGAGGAAGAATCAAAGGCTTAAGTGGGTGGGGAGAGTCGCCCAAAGACTTTTGGTCAATGGTGATATACGACAGAAGATTTCTTAGCTAGAAAGTTCTAAGAAAGAGTCGCTTACAAGTAAACGAACAAACAAAAACTTCCTAGACCTTTGGCTCTCAGGAAAGAGCAGATCTTATGATTAAACCCAACATTCGTGGCCATTCAGGTGTCTGGCTATTTGTGGTGTGAACACAGGCACATCCCATATTCGAGGCCACAGTGAGAATCACTACACCAACCCTTACATGGCATTTTACAATATGCACATATGCCATATGGTCCTTCTAACAATTTTTAGTGTACTTGTTCCTACCATTTTCCCTAAAAGGAAACTCTGGTGAAAGGTTTTGCCCAAAGTCACACAGCACGTGGGAAAGCTAGGTCTTGACCCCAGAATTTTGATTTCAAGCCCCATATTTGTGTCTTTTGCCCCAAAGCTGCCCCTCTCAGCTCAACTCCATGGAAACAAAGTCTTAGTACCTCTCTTTGGCCTGTAGTTTCTGGAGACAGGTGCTTTTAAGCAGGTTTTATCTTTTACTTTCCTCATGTAACCCTACAACGTATCCATCAGATTGTTCCCATCCTGCTTTTAAAAGCCTCTGAAAGGCTGCATATATGAGGCTTTCTGGGGTGTCAACTGGAAATAGGGGACTGTGGTCTGGCCTGGATGACGTCAATACCTTGCCCCTTAGGCCAAGTTCAAATCTGCCACAGTCTGTTCTTTCCTGAAGAATTGGGGAAGGTTTGCTCTTGCTAGGGGACCCTCCCATCACCATCAACATGAAGTTACAACATAATTAATCTCCACTTGAGACAGAAGAGAAACGCGGGAGTGTTTGGCCCGCTTCCCGTGGCTGACGCATCCCTCTCCCCTGAAGGAGAAAGGAACGAGGTTACAAACTAAACTGCTGGACTCAGGTTGGCTCCCCTAGCTTTTGTTACAGGAGGCACGATGATTTTGAAATAGAAAGAAGCAAATCCAGCTGTCAGCTGGAGTAGCTGTCAGGACAAACTCATACTGGTGAGCTCCTAAAGACTCTTCTAACATATCAGCCGCATGGTCACTCTCTGGGGCTTTTCTGACTAGGATCAAGTCGGTATTTGACAATGCACTAAACCCCCGTCAAACAGGGGAAGTGGTGGGGACGAGGCCAGATCGTCGGTCCTTCTCACTCTTGTGAGGACCTACGGTCCTCACTGCTCCATGTTGACTTTGAGAACTTCATTTGGTCATTGCATAAGGCCAAGGTAAGTCTCTCTTACTTTCTGTCTCTCAAGGGCTTTGAGAACAGCAGAGTATTTTCCAGAGGATATGAAAGCAGAACCAGCCAGGAACGCAGATCATCGTTCTCTACAAAGCTTCACAGGTGGTTGTTCCCTTTCTGTATTAAAATCTACGGCTACCTTTTCTCTCTTCCACCCTCCCCCACTGCAGAGGCTTTGATGCAATCATCAGCACCTCGACATGATTTTGAGCAATCCCCATTCACACGCACACCCAGAGTCTTGCTTAAATACAACATGAGTCATCATTTCACATTCATTACCAGCCATCTTCAAGGATCCCAAGAGAAGCTTGGTCTGATAGTCTCTAAGGTGAGGAGTCTGGGTTTGCTGATTACAAGTGAGAACCCGGTAGAACTTCCCAGATGAGCAGCTGGGCACCAGCTCAGTGAGTTCGTCCCCTAGCGTTGCTGCTGTGTGGTCTTGGGTATTCAAGAGCTCAGTTGCCAGAAACATGCACCAACCTCTGCCATCCTGGTGGCATGGAAGATCGAAGAGGGCTTTGGGCCAGATGACTTCATGAATTTCTTCCCCCTGCTCTGGCTGTTCCTTTCTGTGACATCATAACGATAGCAGTAGGTGGGCCCCTGGAGCTTATTCCAATTTGAAGGAAAAACTCTTAGGTGTGTGTTCTCCATTCTCCTTCTCCTCATCTTCCCTTCCTCCTTTCTAGCACTCACAAACCAGGGCTAGGTCAATGACACCCATCCAGACACAATATTCCCAGAGAAGACAGGCCAGGGGCCAATGGCCCATAAAGGCATCTTGAGGTATGCGGTGTGTCTTTTCTGCATCAGGGGGAACAGCCCTAGTGAGGACATGCCTTGGCAGAGAAGAGGAGGGACTCGCATTGCAGATGTGGTATCTCTTTCAGCATCAAACGGTACCGGCAGGCACAGGCCCCAAACTCCAGACTCTGCTCATGTACTGAGCCAACCCCTTGAAGCCATGACAAATCCTCACAAAGCTTGGTGAGCTCACAAGCTAAAGCTGCCAACAGAACTACCCAGGGAGCCCAACCTAAGATGTCAGGGCCCAAGGTGGAAAGCTCCAGCTCTGTACACCCTCACCCTAGAGAATTTCTGCGGAGACTACGGAAGAAAGATGGGGCATATTTCTGGGGCCAATCAGAACCCCCTACTCTACTCCCTGAGCAGACCACAGACCATCCCACAGGACTGCACAGGGGTGTAGAGGGGCACAGGAGGGCACTGAATGCCCTCAGTGACCTAGTTCCACCCCTCCCTCCCCCCACCTGTCCAGTGATTCACTTCCATCAGGAAGGTTCTGCTCACATGAGAGTCATGGAGGTGGCAATGGAAAAATCTCTGCATATCTTTTCTAGGGCTGCCACTACAGCTGGGCAGCTTAAAAACAACAAATTTATTCCTTCACATTTCTGGATGCTAGAAATCCAAACTCAAGGGAACAGGGCCATCCATGCTCCCTTTGAGGATTCTGGGGAAGAATCCTTCCCCGTCTGTCCCTAGCTTCTGGTAGTTGCTGGCAATCTTTGGTGCTCCTTGGCTTATAGATGCATCATTCCAAACTCTGCCTTCATCGTCACATGCCCTTCTTATAATGGCCCTTGTTCGATTTAGAGCCTACCCTAATCTACTATGACCTCAGCTTAACTTAAAATTCAATCTGCAAAGACCCTATTTCCAAATAAGGCCACATTCTGAGGGTCCAGGTAGACATGAATTCTGGAGTGACACTGTTCAACCCACTAAAGTTACCCCAGCTCGAGAAGCCTACACTGACTGCTAGTGTCGGCGTTTCATGCACCAAATCCAGCAATTGGAATAAGCTCCAGGGATGCATCCACTCTATCCTTGCTACTCAACAAGAAAGGGAGAAGAGGTTGATAGAGCACAACACAGGTGGCAGTTATGGAAGAAATAAGACTATTTCGCCTAAAAAATAAATTGGAGTTCAACATGTAGGCTGCAGGAGAGGGGAAGGGGGGAGCATCGATGGGCAGGAAGAGCATCTGAGCCCACAAGCCCTGCCCGCCTGGAGGTGTGCTGGGTGGGCCTGGCCGGCACATGGAGCATTGGAGCAAGAGCTGAACTACAAAGGTCAGCAAGGGCTGGATCACAGCAGAACTTGCCAGCCACACCAAGGAGCTTCAGACCTATTTGAGAACCAAGAGGGAGTCACTGAAGGGTGTTAAGCAGAAGAGGGACTGAGATTTCCCATGCAGGGAGGTGGCAACTTTGGGTTAGTGGGTTAGAGTAGCATGGAGGCAGTATGTGGGATTTGTTACAAGTCTTTTATCACAGATAATAAGTGAAGACCAAAGAGAATTTATTTTTTAATAAAATTTATTTTGAGAGAGAGAGAGAGAGAGCACACGAGTCAGGAAGGGGCATAGATAGAGGGAGACAGAGAATCCCAAGCAGGCTCCCCAACACGGGGCTCGATCTCATGAACCAAGAGATCGTGACCTGAGCCGAAACCAAGAGTCTGATGCTTAACCAACTGATCCACCCAGGAAGATTTATTTACCTTCATAAATTACAGTTGATCCAAAGATTATGCTTATAATAACACCACACTCATTCTCTTGCATTCTGATTATTTTATTGTACATCAGGTGCTTATACCCAACAGCAGGAAGTGCCAACATCACCCCTCTTGTGGCACCATGGTCAAAAAAAAAAAAAAAAAAAAGGGTAAGGACACTGCCCTAGATGGGTGACCTAGATGCTCAGCTATGACTTCACAGAAATCCAGGAAAGAAACGAGAAGGATTTAAGACCAACGGTTTTCAAATGTGTAGCCATTCAATGCTCTTCAAACAATATGAAAAACAGATAAGCATGCAATTGCTCTGTTTATATCCGGGATGAGAAGCCACTTATACAGCTTGCTCAATACCCCCTTCTGCTGCAACTTCAGAAGGCTCCCAAAGGATGAATAAAACAGTTTGAAAGCCACTGGCCTAGACCAATGGGGAGAGAGTAGCAATGAGCATCTTGAGAGACAGTGAGATGCAGAAAGCTAGGAATCAACGTCTCAGTTGTGGGCTCAGGATGGGCAGAAAGGGTGCAAGTAATGGCACGTTATTGGATGAGTTGCTAGAGTTTCAGGTTTTTTTCTGGTCTGAGGAACTGGGAGGGATATCAAAGGAACAGTTTGGGGAGAAAGATGAAGCCTTCCATAAGCTGAACTGCAGGTACATGTGGGACACATAGCCAGGAGGCCAGGGGAGAACTGGAAGAGGGAGCTCAAGAGAGATGTCCCACCCAGAGAAATGGATGGGGAGTTCATCAGTATTTGGTGGCAACTGGAGTCCAGGGGAAAGAAAAAGCCGCCCAGAAAAACAAAAACCAAAACATGATATAAGAGAAAAGAAAAGGAGGGAGCACCTGGATGGCTCAGCTGGTTGAGCATCCTACTCTCGATTTCAGCTCAGGTCATGATCTCTCAGTTTGTGAGATGAAGCCCCATGTTTGGCTGTGTGCTTGACAACATGGAGCCTGCTTGGGATTCTCTCTCTTCTTCTCTCTCTGCCCCTCCCCTGTGCACTTTCACTCTCTAAATTAATTAATTAATTATTAATTTTTTAAAAATACAGGGAAAAAACCTATAGGATCTTGATAAATACCAATATTTAATAGGTGCTCAGAGAGAACAGGGGGTAAGCAGGCTCCCTCTTAGGAGCAAAGAAGGAAGGGAGAGAAGGGATAATCACCACACATTTTCTTTTTATTTATTTTTTAATGTTTATTTATTTTTGAGGGAGAGAGACAGAGTGCGAGTGGGGGAGGGGCAGAGAGAGAGAGGGAGACAGAATCTGAAGCAGGCTCCAGGCTCTGAGCTGTCAGCACAGAGCCCGATGTGGGGCTTGAAGCCACGAACAGTGAGATCATGACCTGAGCCAAAGTCGGATGCTTAATCAACTGAGCCACCCAGGAACCTTGATCACCACACATTTTCCATGTTCCCAAGACACTGAGGTTATTCTCACAGTCTAAGAACATCACAAAGAATTATTGTAGAGAGCTATTTCTTCATTTCAACTGGATTCAGGGATAGGGATTTTCTCCTTTACAAATACATCTCATGCTTAACAGAGGCCCTGGAATGGAAGTGCTTTATAAATATTTGTTGAATGAGTGAGTTAATTAATGAATCTTTAAGAACTGTTTGGGGAAAGCATTACAAAAGCTTTAAGAGCTGAGCAGAAGTATTGAGGGATCAGGGTAAACTTGAGGACCATCTGGAATGTTCCCCAGGAGAGAAAACACACCAAACTGTGTGTTGGCTCCCCGAAGACCCACATAGGGCAAGATTTAGGGAAGAACAATAGAAGCAAAGGGAAGCCAGCCCAAGTGGCCTTCATGGCCCTGGAGCACAGGTAGACAACACTGCATGGAATGCAGCCAAACAGCCAAGAGGAAATGGAAATTATGGGATGCGCTTAAGGAAACTTAAAGTAATAAAAATAGAAATTCTGGATTTGGGTTCTCACTTACTATTGAAACTATACTTGAGAAGTGGGGCAGACAGCCCTGGGGGGAATAATGCCGAATCAGCAGCATAGCTGCCTTGCCCTTGGAAATTAGGCTTACTTTCACTCCTGACCCTATCAGCAAAATCTAAGCTCCAGCAATGTTTCCTTCTTCCAAACAACCAAATAGAGTGGCAGATCTCAGACCAGGGAGAGCAAAGCCCCCTGAAGGGAACCATGTCCAGAGTCTACCTACTTTGGCAGACCCTCCCTGTGATATTCAACAGGAAGGGTACCCCCTACTGGGCAGAAGTTTATTTGCTCCTTAAAAAGGAAGTCCTCGATTTACCTTTTATGTTATGGAAAATAGAGAATAACAGAAATCCACACTGTGCAATTAGCTAGGATAGGACCCTATGCATAGTTCAGAAGGTTAGGGTGACATTAAGGCATGCTCCTACTTGGGAAGACCAGGGTAAATAACATGTGGACCAAGAACACAGCTAGGTTGTAGGTTGTCCCCATAACCCTAGAACGGAGGACAGGTAGGAGCTAAAGTACATATATATATATATATATATATATGTTTTTTCTTACATGGTATTGTCTATAGTGAACTATCATTCCTTTGGCCATACATCTTCAGACACTTCTAGGCATTGTGTACTGAAAGTCGTCCTTTCCAGCATGACTTCCAAATGGTCTTAGTGTGCATCAGAGCATTCTGATCACATATTTCTTGGCTTCTTTTCAGTGTTTTATCACTTTGCTTGGTTTTAGAAAATGTTTTTCCACCCACTGGATGGCTGCAACCAAATTCTGATATAGATGAGAACCCAGAAAGGAGTGATCCCAAAGCTCCTGAAGGATGGAAGGGTGCAGAAGGGCATCACAAGGGAAATAAGTAAAATGGGATGGGGATCAGAGAGGAAAGAGGTAGTCTGGAAGGATACTAAGGTTTTAAATGTTGCTGTCTCTAGGATAAGGAATGTTCTAATTTTCCCCTTTTAATTTAGGTCTATCAGCCTTTTCCACTTTTTCTCCAAGGAATTGGTATACTCTTATTTATTTATTTTTAAATGTTTATTTATTTTTGAGAGAGAGAGAGAAAGAGTATAACCAGGGGAGGAGCAGAGAGAGAGGGAGACACAGAATACAAAGCACACTCCAGGCTCTGAGCTATCAGCACAGTGCCCGACAAGAGGCTTGAACCCACGAACCGAGAGATCGTGACCTGAGCCAAAGTTGGACTAAGCTTAGCTGACTGAGCCACTCAGGTGCCCTGGAACCGTTATACTTTTAAATAGTAAAAAATAAAAGTTATGTTGTGACAAAAATCAAATTAACAAGATCTAAATATCCTAAGGTAATATTTCTTAACATGCTTTATTAAAAAAAATTTTTATTGTAGCAAAATATACAGATGTTTTACATTTTAGCCATTGTTAAGGGTACAATTTGGTGGCATTAAGTATATTCACAATGTTGTACAACCATCACCACCATCCATTTCCAGAAATTTTTCATCATCCCAAATAGAAGAAACTCTGTCCCCATTAGACAATAACTTCCCATTCCCTCCTCCTCCTACCTCCTAGAAACCTCTATTCTACTCTCTGTCTCTATGAATTTGTGTATTCTAAATCCCTCATACAGGTGGGATCATACAGTACTAATCAATTTGTATCTGACTTATTTCACTTGGCATAATGTTTTCAAGGTCTATTCATGTTGTAGGATGTCATTCCTTTTTAAAGCTGAATAATATTCTACTATATATCTATACCGCATGTACTATCTTTAATGGACACTTGGGCTGTCTCCACCTTTTGACTGTTGTAAATAATGTCGACATGAAGATTGGTGTGCAAGTATCTGTTCAAGTTCTTGCTTTCAATTCTTTTGGGTATATACCTAAAAGTGGAATTGTTAGGTCATATGGGAATTCTCTAGTTAACTTTTGAGGAACCTCCATACTGTTTTCCATAACAGCTGCACTATTTTATATTTCTACGAGTTTCCAACTTCTCCACATCCTCATCAACACTTGTTATTTTCCTTGTCTTGTATTATAGCCATCTTAATTTGTGTGAAGTGGGATCTCATTATGGTTTTGATTTGCATTTCCCTGATTAAGATGTTGAGCATCTTTTCTTGTGCTTGTTGGCCATTTGCATGTCTTGTTTGGAGAAATGTCTATTCGAGTCCTTTGCCCATTTTTGAATTGGATTTTTTTATTGTTGTTGAGTTGTAGAAGTTCTTTATATATTCTGGATATTAATCCCTTATCACATCTATGATTTGCAAATATTTTCTCCTGTTCTATGGGTTGTCTTTTCACTCTCTTAAAAGTGTGCTTTAACAGACAAAAACTTTTTAATTTTGATGAAGTCCAATTTACCTAATTTTTGTTTTGTTGCTATGCTTTTAGTCCTGTATCTGAGAAATCATTGCCAAATCCAATGTTATGAAGGTTTTCCCCTGTGTTTTCTTCAAAATATTCTATAGTCTTTAGTTCTTATACTTAGGTCTTTAACCCATTTTGAGTTAGTTTTGTATATGGCATAAGATAAGAGAACAACTTCATTCTTTTGCGTGTGGGTATCCAGTTTCCCCAGCACACCATTTCTTGAAAAGACTGTCCTTTCTCCTACTGGATGGTCTTGGAACCCATGTCAAAAATCATACCTGTCTTTTATATTATGAAAGATGATAGATTTTAATGTACTCTCTGGATAAGTGTGAAAATAAAATAGCAATACCTTTCACTTGCATAAAAGGAGGTGATGATATAAGCCTATACTCATTCAGTGCTTTATGAATGAGGCATCATTAACGTCACTGTGGTGTTATATCGCCATGAACATCATATTATAGAGTGGTTCATACCCACTATTTCTAGTGATTCCCACCTTCCCTCTGTAAGGTAAGCAGGACAGTAATAGATGGTCTCATTATATAGATAAGTAAGTTAGGTTCAGAAAGCAGCAAGGAATGGGGCACCTGGGTGGCTCAGTTGGTTAAGCATCTGACTTCAGCTCAGGTCATGATCTTGGAGTTCGTGAGTTCAAGCCCTGTGTTGGGCTCTGTGCTGACAGCTCAGAGCCTGGAGCCTGCTTTGGATTCTGTGTCTCCCTCTCTCTCTGTCCCTCCCCTGCTCATGGTCTTTCTCTCTCTCTCTCTCTCTCTCTCTCTCTCTCTCTCTTTCTCTCTCCCTGTCTCAAAAATAAATAAACATTAAAAAATTAATAATAAAAAAGAAAATAGCAAGGAAGTGGCAGAACAAAGGACATGTTTTTTTTCACCATCACATAAAAGGGACATCAGAAACAAAGCAAATTTTACACTGAAACCTGGTTCCAATGTTCGTCTTACTGAGAAACTTGTTTGTCTTCCTTCACCCTGAAACAGAGATGGTTTAGTGCTCTCTACCTTGAACACAGAAGGAAACAAATGTAACAAGAAGGTAAGAAGTTCGCATACAGCAAGCCCAGAAATCAGGGCAAGAACCAAGAACAGATTCAGAACTACCACAGTCTCACCAGGGCTTCTCTTCAATAATTTTAAAGCCTTAAATGTGAAATACCAAATTCACACACAACAACTTCTGGCCAGATAGTCCAACGAAAGCACAATCGATGTGACCTGCTGCAGGACAGGGAGCTGAGCTGGAACTGATGCAAAGATGGCTGTTTTAAGTTTATTTAGGAGACAGGTATATGTTCCCGGAAATGAAATTTACTAGGTACCTACCATGGACAAGATGTGTCAGGAGATGTGCAGATACAAAGACAGGAATCCTTGGGAGGCTTCAAAATGGAGCAAACTAGGAAACAGGAAAGAACTACATTAAGGCAGCAGTATGAAGTGCCTTAAGAGTTTCACCTGAACCTTCTGGAAGGCTGCTCCTGTCAACTAAGGAAGATCTTGAAGTTCATCCGTAACAATGTCCCTTTGGTTAGTCTCCATCAAAAGCCTGTGGGTGGATTTAGTCCACCTGTACAGAGCCCTCAATATGCAAAACCTCTTCTAGATCTTCAAGCACTAAAGGGAAACACAGCCTTCCTGATATAATAATGGGATGGATGGTGAAGCTATAAATTTATTTGGATTTATGATCTGACTCTCTCCTTTCCCTCCATCTGTGCCAAACCATCCGGGGACACTCCTGATTAATCATCTGTGGAAAAAGCACATTACTGCAAGGTGCATGTTCTCACTCAAGTGTTTTCAGCAAGACCCTGGTCAGAGGCTTTCAGGCAAGTTGCTGTTCAGAGGGCATCAAATATTTGGCCTTTCCTGTATGTCCATGCTGTCTAAAACTGGAATGGCAAGAATACCCTTGGGGGCAGGGAGAATAGGAAAGGTATGCAGGTTGGGCAGTCTAAGCCTCAGCGTGAGGCTGGGCAGCTGTCAACAAAGCCACCTGAACAGATGAGTCTGGAAGCAAAATGTCCTCTTGTCTGTCCTGATAGCCTTTAGCCAGCCACAGGAGGGAGCGTGATATAGCGAGAAGAGGGAAGCTTTGGAGAAAGATTGGTTTAGATTCTGTTTTCTGCCTTTCCGTGTGTGAGCCTGAGCAAGGCCTCTAAGTTTCAGGGTCTTTTACTGAAAAAAGAGAGACCCCTGGCTATACGGACTGGTTGTGGTGCTGAACTTCCAAAATGGTTCCCAAAGAGCCCACCTCTAGGTACTCACACTTTCACATAACTTCCATCACTTAAGTATAAGCTGTACCAAGTGACTTGCCTCTCACGAAGAGATTGTGGCAGAAGTGATGGGATTGTCGCTGCTGAGATTAGGTTACAAGACACTGTGACTTCGCCTTGTTTGCCTTCCTTCTCTGCCTCTTCCCCCTTGCTGTGAGCTGCCCTGTGGACCAGTCCACATGAGAAGGAGCAGAGGGCAGCTTCCAGCCCACAGCCTGCAAGGAACCCTCCCAACAATCCTATAAACGAGCTCGGAAACTGTTCTTTTTCCAAGTCAAGCCTTAATATGACTGCAGCCTGGCCAGCACCTTATTGCTACTCATAAGAGACCAGAGCTGGAGGCCCCCTCTAAGCCCCACACAGATTCCTGACTCCTTATTACCTATGAGGTAATAAGCTATTGTTTCAAACCACTAAATTTGGGGGTAATTTGTTATGCAGCAACAGATAACTAATGCAGAGGATTTAATAAGGGACCACGTACAACAGCCAGTCCGTTAAGTGGTAGCTATTATCCTTAGTGTGAGACGGACTGATTGCCTTCCAAGCCGTTTGTAGAAAAGATGGTGGTATGAGGATGGGGGGGGCGGAGGGAGGGAAGGGGATGGCATTTTCCGGGAAATCATGAACTAAGCAGAAACTAAAAAGGGAAATAGAGCCAAATGCCAACTATCTTGTGACATGTGATCATCTCCCTTCTCCATAGTCCCAAAATATTTCATTTGTGCCATGATTATAGCACCAGCACGCCTGGCCCTCTGTCGTGCCCTTGTTCCCTTCTCCCTTACCCTGTCCTCAGACATGGGGACTGTGTCTTTATTTGCTGAATCCGTCACTATGTCAAACACTGTACTTTGCAAATAATGATGAGAAGAGCCCATAATTCTTCTTCCTCCTGTTTCTAAAAATTATTCTGGTAAGGTTTTCGTCCCATTTTTTTTTTCTTATTGAAATTCCCCTTGTCTTTCAAAGTCCAGTTCACAGACGTCTTTCTCTGCACAGTCTTGATGACTTCTAGCTCTTTTTTCAGCAATATTCCCTCACTCCTTGATCCTCACAACAAACTGTTCCTCCAGTGAGTTCTTGTCTTCCCTGGGGCTCTTTGCTAGAACCTATGTGCTGTAACTGTCTCTCCCTCTAGATGGCAGCCTCTGGACCCGCAGGGGCAGTCAGTCAGTCTTCTTCACTCTCTCAAGCCCAGTGCCCACCCCAGGTTTGCAATGGGTTCTCAGAACTAATGACTGAAGGAATAAATTATTCCAAATGGTTCTCTGAGAGTTAAATAAACAAATCTCTGAGGACAAGAAGGGGGGGGGGACCAAGAAGGCAGGTCACAAATTGTAACAGATTTTTTCACCAAAGCCATAGGGGGCCACAAGTGCCCTCCAACCCAAACAAGTTTACAAAGCCTATGGGATCTCACAGGTTTTCTTCTCCAAGCACTCTGAGGATCCCTACTGACACCATCCCTAGGACAAAGAAAACGCAGCCATGAACACCACCCACCTTGAAAAGAAGGACAGGTAAGAAGGATACTAACAGATGTTGTTAGAAGCATAACTCAGGAGGGTACCATAAACAATCATGCCTGGAATTCATTGTCCACGGTGAAGGCCAGCCCGTGGTCCTCTGCCCCCTCCCTGCTCCAGCACATCATTGATCAGGACCTAGGTCTGACAGGAGTTCACCTCCACGTAGAACTCAGTTCTGGGCTAAACAGGACCAAAGCCTTTGGTGATTTCTACCTCCTTTTGGGCAAGGAGAGCCCAAGATGCCATAAAGAGGTGGAGAATGGGAGGTACTTGTGACACTGTGACAACATGAGGCCATCATGAAGCTAAAGCAGGGCAGTAACTCCTACAACTCACATTGGATGAGAGAACGTCCATCGCCTTGGCAACCCCTTCTCCCTGCAGACAATCTCAACTCAAGGATGGCCAAGCCCCAGGTGAGGGGGAACCAGGTCCATCCACTACTGGGGCCCCAGTTCCTGAGGACAGGGCCTGGGTCTCCCTGGAGGCACCGACTGAGCCATAGGAGGTCTAAGTCTAGGCTTACTGCTTCTGGTGCCCTCATCTCAAAGGCACTGGGCAGCACCCATTTGTGCTGGTAACTGGTCATAATAACCCATCCAGGCTAGGGATACGTTGGCTCCTGCCTGCCTGGTGGTAGCTGGTCAGCACATACCTGTCTGGCAATGGATGATCAGTACTTGTCTGCTTGGCCTGATTTTCCAGCACTGTCCATGAGCAGACCTGTGAATTAAGTAAACACAATTGACAAGAAGATCTGGACTGGAAGAATGGATGAAAGTTGGAATAGAAGAGGAAAGGAACAACCTTCCCATAATTTATAGTTTACAGGGTGTTTCTGTATGGTTTCTTTCTTTTGATTTTTCCCCCCTAACACTGGGGTCCAGGTGAAGTCGGCCCACTTTTACATGGGTATCCATTCCATTTATTTCACAGATTTTTGGGGAGCACCTATTCTGGGACCAACTCTTGGGAAGTTCTGTGGGTAGAGAGAGGAACAAAATGCAGCTCCTGTTCTCAAAGAGCATAACTCCAAGAGAGAAGAGAAGACATCATTGTGCTCGTCCTAATAACAGCTAACAGAACTGAGCTCTTCTGCCCTCCAGGCACCATCATTAGTAATAACTCATGGAATCCTCACAACAATTTTGTGAAGTAGGCACCGCAATTATCCTTATTTTATAGAGAAGAAAACTGAGGTCCAGAAAGGCTAACCACATTTCCCAAATCCTCTCAGCTAGTAAATACAGAGGTAATATTTGATCCCAAGAAACCTGCTGTAAAGTCTACACCCTTAGGCACTATAGATAATCAAGCCCAATGTGATATGCTAAGTAGCAACTTAGAAATGACCACTTTGCTATTGTAGTGAGGAGGAATGAGTAAGGCAAAAGACTGGAGAATCTAGGGCAGGAGGTCATTTAAACAGGGCTCTTCCAGAACCCAAAAGACTCACATCACTTCTATTTTTAAGGCTTTGGTATATTAAAATAAATATATAAAGTCAAAGTTACAGAATTTTGGTATATTTGAGGTGTTTATACTTAACATCGATAGCAATACATATGTGATATAATGCAATGTAATTGTCTTATCATAAGATAATTCCAAGATTATGAAAAAATACTGATTCATTGTGCATTTTGGTTAGGATGGTCCAAACAGACAAGGCTGCATGACAAACATGATCTTCTTTTGGTTCTGTCGATATATCTCTGTGATTGGATGGAAGTTTTCACTTGGAGCTAAGGTCAAACATTTAAATCTGTTGCTCCCTTGTGATGAGGATCTGGGAGCTAAATGGGGGTCTCCTATGACTGGCCTTGGCTTTCGACAATGTCTTTTTTTTTTTTTGAAAGTTTATTTATTTATTCTGAGGGCGGTGGGAGGGGCAGAGAGAGAGGGAAAGGAAGAGAATCCCAAGTAGGCTCCACACTGTCACTGAAGAACCTGATGTGGGGCTCAAACTCACAAAGCACGAGATCATGACCTGAGCCGACGTTGGATGCTTAACCAATTGAGCCACCCAGGTGTCCCTCAACAATGCCTTAAGGCCAGACAGGCAGTGCAGGGTGGGGGCTAAAGAGGACATTCTACAGCAATATTGCATGGGTGTGAGTCTCAGTTCTGCCACTTACTAGTTGTGTGATCTTGAGCAAATTACTTAACTGATCCTTGCCTCTGTTTCCCCATCCATAAAATAAGGATAACAATAATACCTAGCTCCTAGGTTTGCTGGGAGTATTAAATATGTTAACACATGCAAAGTGCTTAAAAAGGAGACTGGCATACAGCAAGTCCTCAATAAGTGTTAAGCATCATTATTTCAAAGAAAGAGCAGGCACTTTTGGTGTTCAAAGAATAAAAATAAATTTCAGTCAAAAGAATCAGCATATACAAAGGCACAGTAGTGCGAAATACAAGAAACATTATGGGAACTGAAAGTGACTCCATGTGAGGTAGGAAAAGCCTAGGCTTAGGTAGGGACAAGCCTGGTACACCAGGATAAGGAATCAGAGCGAATTCTTCAGAAAATGGGGACACTGGTGAGTGGTGAGTCTGACCAGAAGGTACCGAGGCTCAGAATTATAAGTGACTCAACTCAGGCAGCACATGGAAGAGTTGGAACTCAAAGATCGATCTTCTGCCTTGAAATTCTATGTTCTCTTCCTTCAACAGGAATGAGCTTGTGTATCCCACCACCCCCTGCCCCCCACAACCGTCTCATCCATCTTCTCATGTGGCCATGCTGGCTTTCTCCAGGAAGCCACTCCTCCTCAATTCTCAGTCCATACAACTCAGGTATCATTACCACCGCCACCACGGGGGCCACGTAGGACTCAAGCTGTGCCAATCACAGCATCATCTGGGTGTCACCATCAACACCCACATTTTCTGAGCACTTAGCATTTGCCAGGCACTGCTCTAAGAGATTCCCATGCCTTATCTCATTTAATTTTCCCAACCACCCGTGGTAGTAAGCAGTATTAATTTTCTCTATTAGGAAACCAAAGCCATTATAAATCCAAAGTCCATCTGCTTTACCCTGTTATGCTGCCTCCCGCCCGTTGGTCTGGAAGGAGCCTGGCACCTCCCTGAAAGTCAGCTCAGAAGAACCACTGGAACAAGCTACTCTCTTATTTCCAAAGTTATTCAGTCCCATTACTTAAAATAAATACAGAAACCAAACCCACATCGTCCTTCTAAATTAAGCTGAGCTTCAAATACGTGCTCACTCTAGAAGTTGATGAACACACACATTAGTTCCTCAAACATCGACTGCCCCTCCTGGGTCAGGGTCCATGCATGGCCTTAAGAAGTACAGAGATGAACAGGACAAGAGTTCAGCCCAGGGGAAAGGGCACAGTGCTGTGGGAAGTCAGATTCTACAATAGCTTGCCCTGGAGCAACTAGTCCTAACTGTGGCCATGGGATTGTCAGGTGCAGAGCTCAGCCCTGGCCTGGTTGCTCCCCCAAGTCAGAGTGGGGGAGCAGGAAAAGAAAGGGTAGGCAGCAGCCACGTGGGCAGTGTCATCATGCCACATGACATGCTATGCGACACAGGACCGACTGCTCTGATATTTCCTAATCTGTACCAAAAAGCATGATACATTGGGCTTACACACTGCATGCATTTTTAAAAATTGCATACAACCCCATATTCTACTTTGGAAATTAAGTTTTAATTTAGTGAACTTTTAGAGCCATGCTCTTTCGAAGTGACATGAAATTTGAAGGGGAGAGAAAAGTGAAAGTAGAAAATCAAGATCACCCATCACCCCGCCACTCAGAAGCAACCACTGTTCACCTCCTTCCAATCCTTTCTATATACATTTTTAACACAGTTGAGATCATACTGTATAATCAATTTTGTATCTTGCTTTTCAGAAATGTGAATTTAAAAGTCAAGCACCCAAGAACCCTGGCTATCTCATCAACACTTCAGATGCCTCAGAAATGCATTGGAATTTTTAAAAATTGATTCTACAAATCTCCCCCTCCACTTCTCTTCTGACCACGTGGGATTTGCAGCAGAATACACATGATATAGACACATCCCCTGAAGTGTAATAGATTTGAATTGCACATAAGTTGGTGAATGAATGTCTAAATAATTAGGAGGTTGATTAATCTAAAATATAGGAGCATGAGAGAAATTCAAAGCTACAGATTCGACAGAGAGATCTGCAAGCCTGTTCTGCTAATGGAGATGGAGGGAGGTGAGAGACTGAGACCATGGAATATGGTAACAGAGCCAGCTGCTCCCACGGGCATCAGATTGCTCGGGACCTGTCATCTTGGCTGTGTACTGCTGCTGGTCAAGAGGCCTCCTGGCATGCTAAGGCCAGACAATGTGGGTTCAAATTCAGGCTTTGCTGCTTATTAACTTTGTGACCTTGGGCAGACTATTTAATCTCTCTGAACCCCAGTCTTCTCATCTGTAAACAGGAATGATATAATAATGCCTGCCTTGTAGTATTGTTGTAATGATTAATTAAGCCCAGACATGTAAAACATTCCAAACACATAGCAAAATCTTAGGAAATGTTAGCTCTCACTACCTGGAGAGCAGTATGTCCTAGAGCAGTGGCTTTCTCAAATTTTTGGACTGTGGCTCACAAGAGCAAATACATTTGGCATCATTGCCCAGAACATACAAACACATATGTTGTAGTTATGTCTATGTATGTGTGTGCACATATATGTTTGTGTGTATGTGTTTCATTAAACGTTAGTTATCTAGACCTGTACAGTGCAGTTATATTTTCCATTCCACTTTATTTCATTTTTGAAAATCCTGGTTGCAAACCAGTAAAGGTGATTTCATGACTCTCTACTGGGTCTCTGTTGGCAATCTGAAAAACATGAGCCTAATGGAAAGCACATAGATTTTGGTGTGAAAAAAAAAAAAAGAATTCCCTGGGAGCAGATCTCATCTCTGCCACTTACTACCTGCGTAACTGTAGGAAAGTTCTCGTGTGTTTGTTTGCTTTGAAAACAATCTGATCTTCAGTTTCCTCATCTATAAAATGAACACAGTGGCCATCCTACCAGCCACACAGGGCTTGGCACCTATTGGTAGGTACTCCATCCACTGTAGCTTTTGTAATTGATCTGCTTTGCTATGCAGACAGGACTCCAAGAGAAGCTTGCCCCCATTACTAATGCCTTTGGGACCTCCAAATGCAATTACCGCAGGGCTTTGTCTCAGGGCTTGGTGTGGAAGCAGCTTCCGAGGTCTGTGATACCCTTGCTTAACAGCATGCTTCCAAGTCCCGCTATTTGGATTTGATTTTTTAAAGTACTTCCTTTATTTTAATTCAGACCCCAGGGACCTGGAAAGTACACCACTGCTTTTTCCCAATAAAAATCAGACTGGCAATAAGCATATTGCATTTGAAATGGTGAAGCTGGGCTCGCCTTCAAAGGACACCGCATTAGGACTTGGCTCACCCCCAGCCTGTGTTCGACAGTCGATTTCCCTGGAGGAAACTTGGCCACAGCCTCACAGGCTGGTGGGCTGAAAGAAACCTTGGCTTTAACTAACTCTTTTACAACTGGGCCAAAGAGACACTAAGAGGAGAGAGAAACTATCCGAGCAACATCAATGGCAAACTGGGACTCACACACAACTCATACCCTATCCTGGAAACCCTGAGCAAACCAAGAGCATCCAGCCCTCTTGGTCCCCCAAGCCTGACCTTATGAGGGCTCTCCTTTGCTCAACAGGCCTCAGTTATCAGAGGCATTTTAATTCCCAGGGAGAGTACTTGTAAGGTTGCTAGACTTAACAAAAACAATTTCAGTGTAAAAAATTGTTTTAAATATATAGCATCTATGAGATACCAGGCACTCTTTGAATTGCTTTAGTCATCTTCACTCACCTAATTTTCATAGCCTTGTGGGATGGATCCTATTCTCATTATCCCCATTTTAAATATTATAAAACGGAGGCACACAGGGATTAAATGATTTGCCCAAATTCTTGGGGCTAGAAAGTAGCCAATCTGCAATTTGAAACCTGGCTGACTTACTCAAGTCTGTGTCCTTAAGTATCCTTGACCTTGTTGATGACATGAATGGCCGGCCCTTCCTCTGGGCTCACTGCGAGCCAGGCACTGTTATAAGCCCTTTACATGGATCAACTCATTGACTCTTCACAACAACCTTGTGAGGTAGATGTTATTACACCCATTTCCTGTAATAGTATTCTACCAGTGACCAGAGCTGTTTTTTTCTGGAATCTTTGAGGACCCTCTAGAAGTTTGAAGGACCCTCTATTCAGAAACAGCATGGGGGTCAAATTGCCTGGCAGAGAAGGGTTTTGTTCTTCAGCGGTGGGCTCCTGAGTAAGAGACGTTGTAGCTGTTGAGCCATTAATCAAACTCACATTTTTCCACAGACCTACTCCATGCCAGGCACCTGGCCGAGTTGTGAGGCCTCAAAGATGCACTCATTCTCTGCCCTCAAGATGGTTACAATTTAAAACAAAAAAGTTGATAGCTGCCATTTTAAAGCTCTTGCCATGGGTCAGACACACTGCCCAGCGCTTCCCATATGCAAGGTCTTAGTCTCCTCCTAACAATGCTTACTGAGGTTAGTATTATTACCTCTGAAGTCAAAGTTGGTGAAGCCAGGGTTCAAACCTAAGTTTGCCTGACTCCAAAGCCCATGCCCTCAGTAACTAAATCATACCCAATCTTCACCCAGGGTATAGAATCAAGCCAAGCGCACACCACAATCATTACTCCAACATCTAGCCCACCTATTCTCCATTGTGAAATAGCCTGAGATTTGACTCCATCCTGTCTCCAAGGGTGATTGGTCCAAACCAATCTG
This sequence comes from Panthera tigris, assembly GCF_018350195.1. Taxonomy (NCBI): domain Eukaryota; kingdom Metazoa; phylum Chordata; class Mammalia; order Carnivora; family Felidae; genus Panthera; species Panthera tigris. Next base: position 29,556,124 of record NC_056667.1, read on the forward strand.
GATTCTCTTATCCCCTTCTATGGTGATTGGTTCACATGCCAGACTTAAGCCAATGGGCAAGTGGCACTCACATGTGTGCACGGATTGGTTCAGGTGACCTAATCAGAGAGAAGCTCTGAACTCTCTTCTGGTCGTGGAAGGAGGGTCATTCTTCCTTTGTAACTCTAAGCAAAAAGGGTGAGGCACCTCTTCTCTTGGCATCCATCTTGCAATAGGGAGGAAAGCACGCCTGAGAATGGAGCCAATGCATGGAAGGGTACAGAGATGAGGGAAGGGCAGAAAAACAGAAGTGGAGCTCTGGACCCTACACAACCTACCTGTCACTTTCTCATTTATGTGGATCAAGGGGTCCTCTTTAATGTGCAGGTCAGTTTACTTGATTGTAAATGAGAACATCCTAACTAATACACAAAGTGTTTGAGAGAGATTGATATTTACAAAGCTCACAGTTAGCATTCTAAACTTCTTATGTATTTGCCAAGTAAATGTGACAAAACTTCCCCAAAATTTATAAGTGAAAAAAATAGATTTATCTAATACAATTCTTTAAAGGAATTTAAATTCTCAAAACCACCATATAAATACAACAAAAGACTCTACAACAAACCAGAAAACATATTTGAAACCCACCATGACAATTAGGAAGCATATATCCACACAATTGTATAAATTAATAAAAAATAAGCACTTTGAAACTAAGCTCATTGAAAAGAAATGAACAAAGACATGAGCAGGTGTTTCTTAACCTAGAAGAAAGAGAAATGGTATTAAACACAAATTTGTACAGACAGTGTGATGCCTTGATGTTTGTCCCATCAGCAGGACAAGAAGAAGAAGGAATGGTAGGTAGTACTCAGGATTAGAGAAGGTGAGTAGAAACTCACACTCAATCAACAAAACTAAAAGGCAACCCATGGAATGGGAGAAGATATTTGCAAATGACACCTCTGATAAAGGGTTAGTATCCAAAATCCATAAAGGACTTACAAAACTCAACACCCAAAAAACAAATAATCCAATTAAAAATCGGCGGAAGACATGAACAGATATTTCTCCAAAGAAGACATCCCAATGGCCAACAGATACATGAAAAGATGTTCATCATCACTTATCATCAGCGAAATGCAAATCAAAACTACAGTGAGATACTACCTCACACCTGTCAGAATGGCTAAAATCAAAAACACAAAAAATAGCAGGTGTTGGGGAAGATGTGGAGAAAAGGAAACCCTCTTGCACTATTGGTGGGAGTGCAAAATAGTGCAGTCACTGTGGAAAACAGCATGGGATTTCCTTAAAAAGTTAAAAATAGAACCACCCTATGATCCAGCGATTGCATTACTGGGTATTTATCCAAAGAACACAAAACCATGAATTCAAAGGGATACACGCACCCCTGTGTTTATAGCAGCATTATCTACAAGAGCCAAACTATGGAAGCAGCCCAAGTTTCCACTGATAGATGAATGGATAAAGAAGAAGTGGTAAATATACAAGGGACTATTATTCAGCCATAAAAATGAATGAAATCTTGCTATTTGCAGTGAAATGGTTGAAACTAGAAAGTGTAATGCTAAACAATATAAGTACGTCAGAGAAAGACAAATACCATGTGACTTAATTTATAGGTGGAATTTAAGAAACAAAACAAATGAGCAAAGAGGAAAAAAGAGAGACAAAGAGGCAAACCAAGAAACAGACCCTTAATAACTAGAGAACAAACTGATGGTTACTAGAGGGGAGGGGGTGGGGGGAGATGGGGGAAACAAGGTGATGGGGATTAAGGCATGTACCTGTTGTGATGAGCCCAGGTGATTAAAATAAAAAGCTTCTAAAAAACAATAAATAAAAGTCAAGCTGTGCCTTCAAGCTGTGCCTCTAAAAAAGAAAAGAAGAAACACTCTCATGTCCTGCTGGATTAAGTGTAAATTGATACCCCCTCTCTGAGGGACAATTTAGCAGTAAGCACCACAATTTTTAAAAATATTTCTTTATTTCTGGGAGAGCGCAAGCCGATGAGGAGCAGAGAGAGGAGGGGACAGAGGATCTGAAGTGGGCTCTGCGCTGACAGGCTGACAGCAGCCAGCCCGGTGTGGGGCTTGAACTCACGAACCAGGAGATCATGACCTGAGCCGAAGTCAGATGCTCAACCCACTGGGCCACCCAGGTGTCACTGAAACACAATGTTTAAAATATACATATACCATTTGGTTCATCCACTCCTCTTCTTACAATTTTATCTAAGCAAATAATCCAAGTAGCATGCAAAGTTACGTGTTCAAGTCTATGCATTGCAATCGGGGGCGGGGGGGGGGCAATAATGAAAACTGGAAACAATATGCAACAGTAGGTGATTGGTTAAATAAACGGTGGCAGTTTCATATAAATGGAGTCTCATGCGGCTAGTTAGAAAGACAATATTGCTCTATAAAAAAAAGGATGATATACTCTTTAGTTACAAGAGCAGTTTACAGAAGAAAAAATATGTGTATTCTATGTGATATACGTATGTTAGAGATGGTAAAAGATATGTTATCTGTGAGTCTAAAACTGGAAGCCCCTAAACACCAGAAGATCTAAAATCTTTAGAATAGAAAGTTTTACTCTAAATGGGTTTCTTTTTTCACAATTACCTTTTAAGATCCTCCTGCTGTAATAACGATCGGGTGAGTTATGAACAGCCTGCAGATAACAGGCTGGCTTGGACGGGGCAGGGTGGTGGGGGGGGGGGGAGGAACGGGTCATCACAGACAGAGGGAAAGAAGCCATTTAGTGTAGTGAGGATCCTGTCTCAAGGGAGGAGGGTCACTTAGCACCCTGCTGAAGGGGCTCCAGATCCGGGTAAAAGGAAATTTGAAAGGAAAGTGTGACAAGAGCGAGGCCCTGTTGCCGATGGTGCTTTTCAAAAGAGCTGCAGTTAAAAACTGAGAACAAACTGAGGGTTGATGGGGGGTGGGAGGGAGGGCAGGGTGGGTGATGGGTATTGAGGAGGGCACCTTTTGGGATGAGCACTGGGTGTTGTATGGAAACCAATTTGACAGTAAATTTCATATATTAAAAAATAAAAAAATAAAAAAATAAAAAAAAAAAAAGAGCTGCAGTGTCTCAAAAGTTGTTGCAGCAAATCCTGATCACGAGTGACTTTTGCCACATCTCCGCCTAGAGATCAGGAAGGATGTCCTGGGAAACAAAAATGCACCGTGCATTTTTATCATTATGTAATGTTCTTAAGAATGCCTTCCTAATTACTTTTTTGTTTGTTTGTTTAGTGGGAAAATTCACAAAGAAAATGCAGTATTGCGTTGGCATCACCAAGTAGGTAGGTTTTATGTAACTCTCCCACCCCCCCTTTTTCGGGTAAAAAGAGACATTTTCGACAGACACCACAGGATGACATCTGTAATCTATACTTTACTACAGTCACAGGCCATAATTATATTAAATCAAAAGTTTTTTACATTTAGTTATTTCTTGCCACATACTACATATCTTCCGTCCTAATATATTTTTCCATTAGTATGTTCCTTTGAAGTTAAGAATCTAAATCCCAGAAATATTGTTAATGTAAAATATGTCAGACCCTGGACCTTCTAGGTAACTAATCAGTGTGTGTGTGTGTGTGTGTGTGTGTGCGCGCGCACACACACACACACGCGTATGTGTGTAAATATTAACACTGTTTGTGGGTGGTTTAAATTATTTTTTTCTAATATTTTTTTATGCTGAGCATACTAGTAGTATAAATTTAACAAACCCAGGTGTTCAAGAGATGCTATTTGCTTCATTTCCTTATTTTTAAACTCTATTTATTTTGAGAGAGAGAGAGAGCTGAGCAGTGGAGGGGCAGAGGGAGAGGGAGAAAGAAAGAATCCCAAGCAGGCTCCGCGCTACCAGCACAGAGTCTAATGTAGGGTTTGAACCCACAAACCGTGAGATCATGACCTGAGCCAGAATCAAGAGTTAGACACTCAACCGACAGAGCCACCCAGGCGTCCCTTCTTAATTTTCTTATAAGCGAGTTTAATTCCTAGTCTCAGCCCCATTCCTCTTTGTGGCAAAAATGCAATCTTGTTCAAATCACAAAGTGTCAAGTCATAAATAGGCGGGAGGCCTCTGGTTGGCCATTGTCACATTCTGTCCACACTGGTCACTTCTACACGCTCCTTGCCCGGACCACAGGCCCTCCAGGCCTGTTTCTCAGTGTCTCCCAGATGCCCTGCTGGACCAGGGTGAAAGCTAGAAGGCACCCTCAGGCATCCCCTCTCCTGTCTCTCTTATCAACTGTTCCCTGCCATGCAGGAAAATTCTGCAAATTTGCCTTCTCCAAGCTCTGCTCAGGCAATGCAAGAGCTCTCTGTATTCTTGAATCCCCCAAGATCTCTTGGGGGATCAAGCCCAAGCCTTAAATTCTTTGCCCTCTGCCCTCCTCACTGCTTTAGTCCAGCAAATCTTATCTAGTGATGGAGAGGTGTGTACAGGGGAAATGAGCACACAAAATCACTTCTGATCAGTCACATACACTTCTACACAGCTTTGGGTTTGTTTGGTTTTTTTTAAGGCTAACTTCAAGAATTTGCCTCATGTTCTCTGGTTACACATTGTGTCACATGTCCTGTTACACATATATTGAGTTATTTAATTTAAAAAAGTAAACCAAGGCACCTGGGGAGCTCAGTCAGTTAAGTGTCCAACTTCAGCTCAGGTCATGATCTCTCAGTTTGTGAGTCCGAGCCCCAAGTCAGGCTCTGTGCTGACAGCTCAGAGCCTGGAGCCTGCTTTGGATTCTGTGTCTCCCTCTTTCTGCCTCTCCCCTACTTGTGCTCTCTCTCTCTCTCAAAATAAATAAACATTAAAAAAAATTTTAATAAAAAATAAATAAGTAAACCAATACAGAAAACAACAGAGTCCATTCTCACTGTACTTTTATCTTGCACAATTATTGTAGTATTATTACTACTATCGTAAAATAATAAATGTATGCAGTGATTTAATACTGCTTTTCCTACATACCAAGTAATGATCTTGGTGCTGTCTACCTATTAACTCTGCTGATCCTAAAAACAACTCTTCCAGGAGGGGTTAATAGCATTCCCACTTTGACGATGGGAACACTGAGTCAAAAGAGAGATTATGTAACCTGCCTGAGGTCACACAGTTTATTAGTACAAGAGCCAGGACTCAATCCCAGGACTCAGGCGCAGGGTCTGTGCATCTCATTGAGAGATGAAGCACCTTGCTAAACGTTACTTGTTTCACAGGTTTGAACCTGGGACCAGAACCCAGGTGTTCTGACTCTGAATCTCATCTTTTCCCTCTGCATCTCTTTGCTCTTTGAGATTGACAAAGCTGACGATTTTGCCAACCAAGGCCAGTGCAAAACTACCATTCACTTCCACACAGGCTGTCTGGGAAAGCTTTGCTGTGATTTGTGAGTCTAATCCCTAGTGGGACTGTCATTGTTTAAGATTCTTAATAGACACAATTGTCAGGTCTGGCTCTCAGGTTCAAAAAGATAACTGCTCAAGTACAAGACAGGGAAGGAGAGACTTAGCAACCATAGCCGATGAGAAAATTCCCGGTGGGGATTTTCACGGACATGGAACTGAGAATAAGTCAGCATTCTAGATGTGGGTTCCCTGATGCTCTTAGGCTGTGTTAACACAAGTATCCGTGTCCCAAATATGGGGTGTGAGAGTCCTGTTCTTATCTGTCACCTGAGCCTCTGCTCACTTCTGGACTCTACACTTGAAAGTTAGAGCCCTCGAGGAGGACAGCAAGTTGACAGAGCAGGTGGAAGCTGTGTCCTAGGAAGATAGGGAAGGTTTGGGGCTGGCGTTCTCCTTTTTTTTTTTTTTTTTTTTTTTTTAGAATATATTATTTTTTTTAATGTTTATTTTTGAAAGAGAGAGCACATATGGGGAGGGTCAGAGAGAGGGGGAGACAGAGGTTCTGAAACAGGCTCTGTAAGGACAACAGAAAGCGGAGAGCCTGACTCAGGGCTCGAACCCACAAACTGCAAGATCATGACCTGAACCAAAGTCAGATACTTAATGGACTAAGCCACCCAGGCACCCCTGGGCTGAGAGTCATAAGAACGTAAAAGTGCATGGGACGCCTGGGTGGCTCAGATGGCTAAGCATCCGACTCTTGATTTCAGCTCAGGTCATGATCTCACAGTTTGTGAGTTTGAGTCCTGTATCAGGTTGTGCTGACAGTGCGAAGCTTGCTTGGGATTCTTTCTCTCACCCTCTCTCTCTGCCCCTTCCTGGCTTGTGCTTGCACACTGTCTCTCTCTCTCTCTCTCTCTCTCTCTCTCAAAAATAAATAAATAAACTTTAAAAAATTTTTAAAAAGAATGTAAAAGTGCTTGATCTGAGGACGTGAATGCTGTTCACAAAACTCTGAAGGGCGTCATGGGAAAGAATGAGAAGGTTGGCCTGTGGGGTCTAAAAGAGCAAACCTAGAGCCAAGAAGTGGAAGAGAGAGAGAGAACCCGAATAAGGCATTTAAATGCTCAGGCCTTGGAGCCAGACAACGTCGACTTGAATCACCACTTAGCTGTTACTTAACCTCTCTGTGCGTCAGCTTCCTTGTCTATAAAATAGGAATAATAAAAGCATCTACCTCAGAGTTCTTGAGAGGATTAAATGAGATAACCCACGTAAAGTGCTTAGCACTTGGCATAGACAAGTGCTCTATAAATGCTATTGATAATAATTTATTATTATCATGGTGGTACTATTACTATCCAGAGCTATTTAGCGATGAGACATGCTGCCTTAGGCAGTAACAAGCCCCCACCCCAGACACGTGTAAACAGATGTTCAGAGATTCACCACATGGTGACGACGTTGTGAAGTAGACTCGGGCCTTGAGGTGCAGGAAGAGCCTAAGAATCTCCAGGGGCCCCAGATTCTGCTTCTTTCTGCCAAGAGCCAGAGCATCCTTCAGAGGAATACCCCAGTCTTAGCTGGGTTACGGTAGGCCGGGTTGCTGTAATAACTGAGTGGCTCAACAGGAAGTGATTTCTCACAGTTCTGGAGGCTGGGAAGTCCAAGATCAAAGCACCAACAGATTCGGAGTCTGGTGAGAGCCCACATCCGGGTTCAGAGATGGCCATCTTCTCACCACGCCCTCAACATGGTGGACGGGGCATGGTCTCTGGGGTCTCTCTTATAAGGGCACTAATCCCATTCATGAGGGCCCCTACCTCCCACCTCCAAATACCACCACACTGGGGGTTCAGTTTCAACATATAAATTCGAGGGGCACACAAGCATCCAGTCTCTAGCACCCCACTCCCATTTCTGGAAACTGGTGAGCAGCCTCACGTGCCTGATGATGTGGTTTCCAATGAGAGTCGCCAACCAGGCAACAAGGAATAGCCTGGCCTTGGTCTAGCGGAGATAAGCAGAGACCACTCACTCACTGGCAGTGTCCTCCAGAGGTCATGAGAACCAAGTGCTCAGTAAAGGCCACTGCTCCACCCACACAAGGTGGGACCATGAGCCTCAAAGCAAGTGTGAACACAAGCATCGGGCAAAATGATCTGGCTGCTGAGGGCCCTGCTGGCATTGGGTTCTCACGCTCCATGCGTACCTATGCAAAGCTTGGGGGTTATCACAAGTTTAACATGGAAGGGCTCATCCAGGATCCTGGAGGGAGTGGGTTAGCAGGGAAGGGTGGGGTGGATAAGGGGAACATGCAATCTAAGTGGGAGGGGATTCAGGAGGACAGTATCTCCAGACCCGGCTTGTGGATGCGTGCCCAGCCAGACCTCCTCCTGACAGGTCTGGGTCCCAGAGAGTCAGGCAGCAGAGAAAAGCTAGCACAGTTTGTGGAGGGTCTCAGTGAGATGGGGGGAGCTCAGGGCAGCCCTCTTAGGGCTCATCACAAGCAATGCAGCCGGCCTCCGCACACCCATATAGGACTGGCCGGGAGAGAATATCCCCCTCACCTTATCAGGTGCTGAACGGTGTAAGGCTGGCCCAGGACAATTTTCAGACCCTCAATAGGAGCCTGCGCCTGTGATGATAAGCGACCTTGCAGTGATAACATTTTCACTCATTAATATATTAACTAGTTAATTAATTAAATGATATTTACTGACAACCTATTGTGATTGCTAATTTCATGTGTCAAAATGACTGGGCCCCTGGGGTGCCCAGACATTTGGTCAAACGTTATTCCAGGTATGGCTGTGAGGGTGTTTTTGGATGAGATTAATATTTGAGTTGGTGGAATGAGCAAAGCAAATTCAAATTGCCCTCCCTAGCAAGGGAGGGCCTCATCCAATTGCCCGAACAGAACAAAAAGGCTGAGCGAGAGGGAATTACTCTGCCTAACTGTGAATCTGGACCCCTATCACCTGCCCTTTTGCCATTGGCTCACCTGGGTCTCCAGCTTGCCATCCACAGATCACAGGACTTCTCAGCTTCCCTAATAATGTGGGAAATTCCTTATAATTCATCTTTTTGGGGCTCCTTGGTGGCTCAGTCGGTTGAGCATCCAACCGGCTCAGGTCATGATCTCGTGGTCCGTGAGTTCGACCGCTGCGTTGGGCTCTGTGCTGACAGCTCAGAGCCTGGAGCCTGCTTCGGATTCTGTGTCTCCCACTCTCTCTGCCCCTCCCCCGCTCATTCCCTCTCTCACTGTCTCTCTCTCAAAAATAAATAAACTTTAAAAAGGTTAATATAAATCTTTTTTATAAGTATATATGTATACCCAACTATGGGTTCTCTTCTCTGGAGAACCTTAATATATCTGTTATGTGTCCAACACTCTGCTCCATGCTCAAAAAGCTGCAGTCAGCAAGCCCTTTAGTAGTGGACAGCAGAGGAGAAAGAGACCGGTGGATACCACACTCAAGTGACAGATGTTGTTCTTGGGCACATGAAAGGCATCCACAACTAATTTGAGGGATTGGAGATAATCAAGAGGCAAGCGATCCTAAAATAAGAGGCCAAGGCCAGAGCCAGTGAAGGACAAGTTAATTACTCATGATGGGATTGCATCTAAAACCCCAGAGTGCTGGAAGCTGGGGAAATGCAGGTACATGTGTGTGTGTGGCTGGGCACTGAATCCAATCCAATGCCAGACCCTGTGCACAAACCCCAACCCTGTACACCACCTTAGAGAAAAGCGAAGACCAGAGGCTTAGATTTGCCAAGAAGAATGAGAAAACATGCTGACATACAGTTTGTATATGCATTTCTTCTACATGTGCACAGGATATGTTTAGATGCATTCAAACAAGCACAGACACAGAGTTTCTAGGTTTCTTTAGGAATTGAGTCTTTTTAAAAAATTTTTAAATGTTTATTTATTTTTGAGAGAGAGCATGAGTGGGGGAGAGGCAGAGAGAGAGGAAGACACAGAATCTGAAGCAGACTCCAGGCTCTGAGCTGTCAGCACAGAGCCCTATGCAGGGCTCGAACTCACAAACTGCGAGATCATGACCTGAGCCGAAGTCAGATGCTTAACTGACTGAGCCACCCAGGCTCCTGAGAATTGAGTCTTTAACCAGTCTTGGGCTTCAGGCCTGGTAGAGTCTGGGAATTCATGTGACCCAGCAGACAGAGTCCATGGGAAGAGAATGCTGCTCTCAGGCCCCAGAAGCACCTCTGCAGACAAGACTAGAACAGGGCCTTCCGACCAAAGCTTCCTTCTGTTTGATAAGGAGTCCCCCACCGCCAACCAGAATAGGCCTGAATTTGAGCCAAACCTGCACTGGAGGGGAGATCAGTCATCAGGGACTATTGGTGAATTGGGTCTTCATGGCTCCTTGCACACAGAGCCCGTGTAAGAGCTGCTGTCTTCTTCTCTTGCCAAATCTCTAAAGCCCAGGTGTCAGGATTTCTCAGACCGGCTCATGTTCTCTGTCCATTGCCCTGACCTTGCTTCCTGAGCCAACAGTGGACTTTATTTATTCTACAAACACTTATGATGGGCCTATTATAGACCAGAAACTGTATTAAGCATGGGGAATTCAGACATAAACAAAACACAGGCCTTTTCACAGAGCCCTGGAAATCAGCCAGCATTTTTTAGTCTTAGGAAAGCAAAAGAACAGAAGGACTGGGGGAGCCAACGCTAACCTTCATCCATTCATATGCGACTGATCATTTTCTTAAGTCAGGTTTTTTGAATGATTATTAATCCCACCCTCTTCTGCCCTTCCATGGGTAGCTTTGCAACCAACAAAGACATAAGACATAGGACACAAATAGAAATAAAAATATCATTTTTGAAGGTGATTTAAAGAATATGACTTCAGACCTATGGCCATAGTGGGCTTGCCAGCACTTTATTTCAGGAATCAATTTGCCCATCCAGTAAATGGGCTGACCACAACATGCCTGCCACACAGGGCAGGGCCTACCCTGGGAGACTCACTACCTGGGACTAGGTCCTGAATATGTCCTTCCTGAAGGATCCAAGAAAATACAGAGAAAGCTGAGCTGAGCATACTCAGCTTTTTCTCTGAAACTTGCCCATCAGGTAAATCACTCTTCTCTGGAGACTAGTCAGTGAAGGTGCATAAAGACCTGAATGTTACTTCTGCTGACATCTTTGCATGTGAGGACATGGGATGAAGGAAATGTAGTTTCCCTCAAAACCTGGTACATTAATCCAAGGTTAAGCTTGTTAATAAGCCTAATGACTTAGTGAACGTCTTAGTCTGCCCAGGCTATTACAACAAAATCCATAGACTGAGTGGCTCAAATAACAAACTTTTATTTCTCACTGTTCTGGAGGTAAGATGCCCAAGGTCAAGGTGCTGCCAGGTTCAGTTCCTAGTGAGAGCTCTTTTTCTGGCTTCCAGACAGCTGCTTTCTCATTGTGTGCTTACATGGTAGAGACAGAGAGAAAAGCCTCTGGTCTCCCCTCCTCTTCTTATAAAGGCACTAACCTCGTCATGAGGGCTCCAGCCTCATGAACTTATTTCAATCTGATTACCTTCCAAAAGCCCCACCTCCTAATGCTGTCACATTGGGAGTTAGGCTTCAACATATGAATTTTGCCCATAATGGTGAACTTGGGATGGATAGGCTCCTAGTTCCCATGGAGACCACAATGGAAAGAGCACTGGCCCTGGTGTCCACATACAGAAGTTTAAATCCTGACTCAGTCCCTTACTAATCAGGCAACCTTGGGCAAATGATCTTGTCCCTCCAGACCTCAGGTCTGTCCTCTAAAGAATGAGGATAACGATGCTCAGTCTACTGGAAAGATTTGTTGGGAGGACTGAATTTGAGCTTGAGTATGGACAGATGGGAGGGATTGTGTTTGTTCTTGTCATTATTTCTAATGTCACCTGGCCTCAGAGCTCTTCTTCCTGAGAAGGCAGAGTGCACTGCATGAGCCCACCTGCCTCCAACCTAACCCAGAAATCATCTTGAAATCCAGCACCACTGAAATACTTGAAGAAAGAAGGAAACTTCCAACCACCAAAGTCTGTTGAATCCTCACTGTTTTAGAAGGTCTGTGATGAACCTGTTCAAGACTTCTGCTGACATCTTAGCATGTAAGGACATGGGACGAAGGGAATGGAGATTCTCTCAAAACCTAGTACATGCATCCAAGGTTAAGCTTGTTAATAAGCCTAATGACCTAGTGAATGTCTTAGTCCGCTCAGGCTACTACAACAAAATGCCATAGACTGAGTGGCTTAAACAACAGACTTTTATTTCTCACTGTTCTGAAGGTAGGACGTCCAAGATCAGAGAACTGAACATTGGAGTTTCTCCATCTTTCCAACAACTTCTAAGCCCTTGGGTGGCTCAGGGAAGACTTCACAACACAGTCAACGAAAGTACTTTCTAGCTCTGTCTTCTGGTCTTCTATGCTACACTACACACACACACACACACACACACACACACACACCAGAGAATCCATCTCAAATCTAATGGCTTAGTTGTTTTTCAAGTACAGAGAGAATTTATAAACAATTCCTCAGAAGTTAAAGGAGAGAGAGAAAAAAAAATCTTCCATCCTGCTCAGAACGGATTAAAAAAAAAAAACAAAACCCTAAGAGTCAAGCTTTCTCTTCCCCTGAGACACGATTATGATTTCTCTCGTCTCTTCTCTCAGTGGTTTCATGTGCCCTAATACCCAATGTGGAACTTGTTGGTGCTGCTTGCTGATTTCTGCTTCTCCTTCTAGGAGAGGATAGCATTGCCATTTCCTGGCTCCTTGGGGCTGGATGAAGCCAGGTGGCCAGTCCTTGTCAATAAGTGGACAGCAGAGATGACACATGTTGCTTCTGGGCCAGAGCATTTAATTCTTTGGCAGCCACTGTGAGTTGTCCAGAACTCTGCCCTGTGGTGATGACTGGCAACATTCAAGATGGCAGCTGCACCATCAAGCTGCCAAGGTCCCTTATAAGGAACCAGGGAGCAGAGCCTCCTGCTGACCTATAAACAACGTGTAGACGAACAAGAAAGGAACCTTTATCGCCGTAAGACATTAGAATCTGAGAGTTGTTTGTTCCTGCAGCTTAACCCAGCCTATTTTCTCCGATGCACCCTTAACAAATGAAAAACAATTCAGACCAATTGTCCTGATGTTGTTTTTGCCCTAAAGAACCCAAGCTGGCCGTAGATGACACCAATTCACGGGATCCTGAAACTATCTTTGCTCTGCAGTGTCCACTTGCATGGCCTCGCCTAAAGAGAAGACCATGTTTTCCCAGAGAACTGATTTAGCCTTTAAATTAAACATCAGGCTGCTTCCTCTACCGCATGGCAGGTTTTCATCTCCTCTGAATAATTTTTTAGCAACTTGAGAAACTGCAATCCAAACATATAGTATTTTTGGCTGGAAATTAAAACACGTCACTTTTAAAACATAAGCAGCATGCCCTGAATGTTTATGGTAAAAAGCTCACTCCTGGCCAGACTGCAAAGCTCACATTACCGAGAGGCAAACCCTGGAGCATGCTAGCAGTTTGCCTCCTCGTTCGTCCTTCCTACACAGCACAGTGACTGTGAATCATTTCTCCTCTGGCACATGGACTCCTAGGCTTTATGACTGCTTTCAGATAAGAGGCCGCTGGCTAGAATGTCCCCTTGCTGGAAGGGGACAGCTGTGGCAAAGGAGAGGCAGGTTGCTGTCCATTGCATTGCCCGTGTGGTGAGCCAACGCTGGCAGTTCAAACAAAGTTTCCAATGACACCACACTGAAGGCTTAATCATGGAGGCTCCTGTTGGGGAAGCCTCCTTATTCCTTTATTCACACAGTCATTTACTTCATTTACTTACACATTTGTTTGTTAATGCCTACAATGAGCCAGTTTCTATGGAAAGTCTGGTGAGGGACCCAAAGATGAAGCCAACATAACTCCTGCCTCTTAGGAGGTTGTAACCCAACAATGGATGCACTTGGTAACACAGGTCATAAGAGAAACTGACATATTATGGGAATTTAGAGGAAGTCGGTGCAGCAGAGGGTCCATGAGAGAAAAGGGGGGAAAATGAACATCTCTATGAGCTACCTTATGTCACTCCATTTCTATCACCCCCTAACGAGGTGGCAATCCATACATTAGGTGTGCACACTAAGCTTCAGAGATATAAAGGGATTTTTCCCCCCAAAAAATGGTTAGTTGAAAGAGTTACATCTCACATGCAGGTTCATCTGACTCCAAAATCTTGTCTGGTGAGTAACATAATCTCTCTAAGCCACAATTTATCCATCTATACAATGGAGACAAAATAAGAGTACCAATCTCATGGAGTTGCTTTGAGGATCACATGAGATCATCTATGAAGATAAAGTTCTTAGACTGGCATTAAGTCTCAGTTGTTTGTTATGAGGCATGGTAAGAGCCCGATAACTGTTAGAATATTATCATTGAGCACCTACTATATTGCAGGCACTTTCTTGGTTCTTCACAAATATTTATTCTTCCTTCCCTTTAAGGATAAGTGGGGTGAAGCTCAGATAAATGAAACAAGTTGCCCAAGGACATTCAACTGATAAGCCATAATGCTTTGAGGTTAAGACTGAGATCCGCCTGACTTGAACATGGATGCACTTTCCACCATGCCAAGGCATCTTCCAAAGCTAATTTGGAACATCAGAAGTCCCCAGCAATAGATGGCATTCATCACTGTATTATGTATTATGCAGCGCTCAAAAGTGTAGGCTTTGCATTGCCCAGGCAGCCCTACATTTTACCAACCTTGGGCAAGCTGTTTAGCCTCTCTGAGGTCCATTTCCCATCTGTAAAAGAGAAAATAATAATAGGATATAACCCCTAAAGCTCTGTTGGGAGGATTAAACAACAATAACAACAAAAAAAGCATATGGAGTGCTTAGTAAGATACCTGGCACATAGAAAGATCTTAATGATCGTGACTGTTTTTGTTATCAATGATGATGTTGATGGTGATAGTGGTGATGGTGATGATGATGAAGATAAAGGTAATGGTGATGGTGATGGTGATGATATGATGGTCATGATGATGGTTATGGTGATGGTGATGATGATGAGGGTGATGATGGTGAAGATGATGGTGATGGTGACAATATGATGGTCATGATGATGTGATGGTGATGGTGATGAAGATGATGATGATGAGGGTGATGATGGTAATGATGATGGTGATGATGGTGAAGATGATGGTGATGGTGATGATCTGACACACAGCCTGTGTGACACACCCATGGAAGGTGACACAAAAGAGGGGAAATTATATTTACACCAAGACCATTGCCTTTGCCAGAGCACGCTTCTGGTGAAACAAGGAACATTTTGGATGCAAAAAGTTAAATAACCGTGGAGACTGGTGATACCTACCAGAATTAGCATGCTAAGAAAATGCATTTTCAACGCATTGCTTCTTTATGTGACTTCTTAAAATGTTGGTTGGCAACAAAGCCGGAATTCTCTTATCAAAATGAAATCTGTAGAATACAATTTTCAGCTCAAACAATGTGGTTTATACAAAGCGCCACCCTTTCAAGTCAGATGAGGAAATATAAAACTGTTCTATAATGGATATATTGTTTGCACACAAAAAAACATATGAATCCATGTTTCATGCCAGGCCTCATTTGGCATCTTCAGTAAAAGGGGAAAACTCTCTTTTCTCCAGAGGAAAACCCCAAGGAGACTTAAGTGCCATATTAGCTGTCCCCTCTGCACCTCCCTGAATGTAAGAAGACCACGCCTACCCTACTCACTGGGATGCCAGTTTGCTGGGAGGCAGGGACCTGGCATTTATCACCAGGGGTCCCTTTCATTAAACTAAGAAGAGTATGGATCAGTCCCCTCAGTGGTGACTTCAGTTCTATAGAAATGTGAGGAGAGCCCATTAACTCCTCAGTGCTGTTCCAGGCACCGTGAGGAAATCTAGAAAAGTGGGTAAGACCCTGCCTTGACCTCAGTGCACTCAGTGTCTAATAGTCTGGGGACAAGGCAAGTCCATGAAGGCAAATCCTTACTGTCACAGGACGATTGTGTATGCAACCAGCAGTCTGTCACTGCTCCCCTACGGAGTGCCCTCTATGTGCCAGGCACAGGGACAAGCATGCAGGAGAAAAGAACAAGAAGACCTACCTCCTGCCCTCAGGAAGATCAGAGCCCACATACTTTAGGAACTCTGTGGCATAAGACTCATTGGGAACCAGAGAAGAGTGTGGGGGAAGATCTTAAAAGAATGGTAAAAATCAACACATGGCAGTGTTTTCTGTCTAGGGACCATGACAAAAGTCACAAGGCAAAGTCTGATCAGTGGGCTGTAATTACTATGTGCTCGGTGACTCATTACCCACCATTGCGCGTATGGCCACTGCGGGCTGCTGTTGGCGTGAAGGAGCTGTCAGAATTCTGCCCTCCTTTCCTTTCAGCTCCTGGGTGTCCTTGTGAGAATTCCCTTTTGTATGAGATTTGTCTAGAAAGAAGACACAACTCTCTTCGAGGAAGTAGAAGGGGCTCCATCACTCCTCTCCCTGCCCAGGCTCAGCCCCTCTGGGAAGACCTCACTGAAGAGGTAACATTTAAAGGATTCCAGCCAGGTTAGGAACAGGAAGGGGGAGTCTTACAGGGTGAATAAACTGCAAGTCAAAAGGCCTGAGGCAGGAAGACATTTGGTGAGCTCAAGGAACCCAGAGAACAAGAGGAACAATAGAAATGAAGGCAGAATTAGGCTGGGGCCAGAACCCGTGAGGCCTTGAGGCCATTGCAAGGGGTTCGGAGTATATCCCGAAGCTATCAGAGGGTTGTAAGCAAGAGAGTGGGGTGAAACGGTTTATTTTTTGAAAGCATCCCTCTGACTGCTGGGTAGCTAATGGACTGCCGAGAGGCAAGGCAGTAAGCAGGGGCATCAGCGCAGGGTGATTGCTTCAGCCCAGGGAGGGGATGACAACTGGGACCACAGGAATATCAGTGACGTTGGAGAGAAGGAGTTAGAAATGGCATACAGTTTACAGGTAATGTCCATTGGACTTGCTCATTCCTGTGATAAGTGAGAGAAAGAAGAATCCAGAATGACTCTTGGGTTTGCACGTTGAGCAAGCGTGTGGGTAGTGCCATTTAATGAGTAACGGTAGAGAGTGCTATTACCGGGGCCATCACAGAGAGGGCCACGTTTTGGTAGAGGAAAACAACCAGAGTTTTATTTTGAGGCTGTAAGCTTTGAGATGTCTGTGAGACATCCAAGAGCAGACATGGAGCAGGGTGCTGTTACAGGATACCGGAGCTGGGTGCGCAGGAAAGGACTCCAGATACACATTCCGAGGTCTTTAGCACGTAGATGATATTTAACATCAAGGATTGGATGGTCTCCTAAGAGGAGAACCAGACAGAGTAAAAGGCCCAAGAGCTGACGCTTAGGGTTTGACATTTGGAAGTCAAGCCCTCTGAAACAGGAAAGACCCCGAATGTTCCTCTCCCTTCACGCTTGCGTGCCCCACCGCGGAGATCTGCAGGATAAACCGCAGAGGGAAGACCAAACCTACGAAGACCGTTTTTAACCCAAGTTGAATGCTGTATGTACATAATTAAAAACATTTGGCCCCAAAGATTAATAACTCCTTTTACATCTTCCTTTGACAGTCGCTCTGATTTGCCGGGTGGGACGGGCGGGGCGGGTGCTTTCTGAGTTGATTAACACCTCCACGTTGCTTTGAGCAAAGTGTGCGGCTGCGACAGAAAATGCCACATTGCAGATGCCTGACTTGGGGATGAGACTCTGACTTCACGCCTCCCGATGGAGGCAGAGACTCACTTCTGACGGAGGGAAAGTATTACAAAAATATATATGTAACACATATTCTATTCCTGATTTAGGTCTATAATCTTATGAGCCAGACTGTAATGAATAAAGTTATAATTAGCTGGAAATGAAGAACACGCAGCCGTGTTTTCTAGGGTGCACTTTGAGGCTCTGATCCAATCTGCACATTTACAAGCTGTGCTATTCGCATCGACTTCTACGGCCTCCACTCAGAGACAGAAGAGGCTGCATTATTGATGACAGTGTGCGCATCTTGCTTATCTCTCTACTATACCCTGTGGGGTGTGGAAGTGCAGGAGGAGGGAACAGCCAGGAAATCCGGAAAACACTACCCCATCCTCACAGAATAGTTCCCTAAATAGCAGCATCCATGTCTAGTCTAGGCCAGAAAACCTCTGGCATGTTCCCCAACTAGATCTACAGGCTGGGACTAAATGGATGGAAATTCACACGAATCACTGTGACATGTGCTGTGTGACCACAGGCAAGTCACTTCCCCCCTCTGGGTCCTGAGTTTCCACTTGGGAGATGAGAAGGTAGGCTTGAATATCCCTAAGGGTCTCTCCAGCCTCCACAGCCCGAGGATCTCTGCTTCTATCGCAAGAAACCCAAGTAGGAGAGCCACCAAGAAAGTTCCCGCGGGACCAGGCCTTACCCCATGCTGCCAAGGAGCCTAGCCCCCATACGCCTTCTCTGTGTTTTGATGTGCTGTGAAGAAGTGTACTGGTAAATGTTTAACAACGGGCTCTCCAGTGAAAAAGCTCTGATCTGCAGTGTTTGCCAATTTCTGTGGTGTGAATACTCCCACCATGGAAGATTTCAACCTACCAACATGATGGCACTGAATACGGAGTTGAGAAAAGATTCACATAATCAACTTTCATAAGCTGGCGCTCCTACCGACCGTAACATACCACCCATGGTATGTGTTGGGAATAACTGGCAGATCACTCCCTCACTCTTCTCCTCCACTTCCCCTGGTCAAAAAATGCTAAGTAGGGGCCAACACCACTGTAGCAGGGGGCAAAGAGAGTGGCTTTGATCTCTTGGAGAGCTCCCTTGGAATATGGATCTCAAAGTGACCGGAGCTTCAAGGCTAAGGGCACAGGCTCTTGAGCCAGACATCCAGGGTCCAAATTCCGGTCCTGCCACTTATGAGCCGTGTGGCTTTGGTTGAGTGACTTAACATCTCTGTAAAAGATGTAAATTGGCGATAATAAACGTACCAGCTTCACAGTTGTGTTAGTAGGCTTAGGGCACCATAAAATACCAAAGACTAGGTGGCTTCAATAACAGAAATTTATGAGTTCAGTTCTGGAGGCTGAAACTCCAAGCTCAGGGAGCCAGCATAGCTGGGTTCTGGTGAGGGCTCTCTGTTGGCTTAGCAGACGATCACCTTCTCACTATGTCTTCACATGTTGGACAGACAGCTGTGGTGTCTCTTCTTCTTATAAGGGCACCATCTCTACAGGATCAGGGTTCTACACTTACAATCTCATTTAGCCTTAATCACCTCAAAGCCCTTATCCCCAGGATAGTCACATGAAGCAGCTAGGACTTCAATTTATAAATTTGGGGGGAACACAATCCCCCCAATGAAACAGAGTTGTTGTAATGATTGAGTTAGTGTAAAAAACATGCCTGGTACATGGTAAGCACTCAACAGAAATCAGCTATTGTTATACATATATATTATATATATGTTATATATTATATATTTAAGATGATCGCTGATTTGTTTGAACCACAGAATCAAAGATAAGACCAAAAGAAGGAAAAGAAAAGTAACTCTGGCACAAGGTTTGCAAGCCTAGAACTCTATTTTCTTGGGAGGGCCTAGGAACCAGCCTGGAACACAAATGTCCAATCCCTGTGGTCAGTTGAATCCAGCTGTTGGTCTAGAAGCTCTGGGTGAATCGTCAGTGCAGAGTTAGAAATCTGAAGGACGGCATTCAGTGTGTCAATAGTCTCATCCCCTTTGGGGACCCCATGGCTGGTAACTGGACCAGCAGAAAGGCCTAGAGTATTCCCTGCTTCTCCTACCTGCAAACCCAGGAGGCCCCATTCCCCACACCCCACCAAACTGGGTACTAATCCTTCCAGTTTCCAGAGGAGCCACCCCCCTAGATAACAGTGGAGTCTACTGCAGCTCGATGTGGCTGGCACCCCCCACAGCACCTCTGACCTCAGTAAGTTCACACCAACTTTGGGAAGGAATGAGGTGAGGAAAGGACAAGTTTGGATGAGAGGAAAAGTAAGAAAAGAGGAAAGGGAATGCCCAGTGCATGAGCATCACCTAGCTTCTAGGCCTGGAGCCAAACACCTTGTGTCCATCCATGCTCTGACAGAGGCTCCCAACAACCCTGAGAGACATTCTAGAGAATTTCCATAAAGCCCCACAGTTCTACCCCTAGGTAGATAGCCAAAGGAACTGACAACTGGCACTCAAATACTTTCGCACAGGTTTTTATAGCAGCATTATTCACAAAAGCAAAAGGCGGAAACAAGCAAAATGTCCGTCAACATGCGCATGGACAAACAAAACGTGCCATACACACACACATTGGAATATTGCATGGCCATAAAAAGGGAGTGAAGTGCTGATTCGTCCTCCAAGGTGGAAGAACCCTGATATTGTGCTAGGTGAATGAAGCCACACACAGTCACGTACTGTCTGCTTCCATTTATTTGGAGTATCCAGAACAGTTAAATCCACAGGGACAAAGAGCAGTTGGTGATCGCCAGAATCTTGAGCGGAAGGGAGGAATAGGAGTGACTATTTGACAAGTACAGGGATGTACTTTTGGATGTTTCTTTTGGAGTGATGAGAACATTTTGGAACTTAATGTAGATGATGGCTGCCCAACAGTGCGAATGCACTAAATACCACTTAGTTGTACACTTTATTGTTTTAAATGTTTATTTATTTTGAGAGAGAGAAAATGAGCAAGTTGGGGAGGGGCAGACAGACCGACAGAGAGACAGAGAGAGAATCCCAAGCAGGCTCTACACTGTCAGTACAGAGCCCAGTGCAGGGCTCGATCTCATGAACTGTGAGATCATGACCTGAGCCAAAATCAAGAGTTGGACACTTAACTGACCGAGCCAGGCAGGCGCCCCTAGTTGTGCACTTTAAAATGGTTACTTTAATGCAATGTGAATTCCACCTCCATTTTTTAAAAACCCATTCCACACTCTGGGTATTTTTGAATTGTATTAATTTGTCTTAGAAAAATGACTTTAGCTATTTACAAGAAACTCAGAACTCGACTCAAAAGTGAAGGTAGGTGTGACCCCCAGTTTCTTTTCCTAATCACCCACCTCCGAGGCCCAGCCCTGGGAAATGAGAAGAACGAGGAACTTACAACCAGTAACTCTGCGGACGTGCCATTTTCCTACTTTGCCAGACATGGTACCGCTTGCTTTGTGTTTATGACAACTCAGGCTTGTTCTCCAAACACCCTCGAAAAATTCATGGTAAGGCTGTTATTCCCATTTTAGGGATGGGGAAACGGAGACTCTTCGGTGTCAGGACCTGGTTTGGAAGTCAAGTCTGCCTGACTCCAGAGCCTCAGACTCTCGCATCTGGTATCCCCAAAAGGTATTGGAAATCTCAGCCAATACTCAACAGCCACAGCCGCCACCAGCATGGGCCCTGAGGCGGGGAAGGAGGGAGGAAAAGGGAGCCCCTTATGGCTCAGCCATGTTTACCTCCCTCAGGTTCCCCTTTTCCTGTCCTCTACTCAACAGGGTAGAAATACGACCCCTTTAAGTA
This sequence comes from Panthera tigris, assembly GCF_018350195.1. Taxonomy (NCBI): domain Eukaryota; kingdom Metazoa; phylum Chordata; class Mammalia; order Carnivora; family Felidae; genus Panthera; species Panthera tigris. Next base: position 29,577,145 of record NC_056667.1, read on the forward strand.
GAAATGTCATTCTCCACAGCACTTGCAAAGCAGCATATTCATCTGAAGAGAGACTCTTCCTCTGGCAGCCTAAGGCCCGGGGTGGGGTGGGGGTGGGGGTGGGGGTGGGGGTCAGGGCTCTTAGAATGGCTGGTGGTGCCTTTGTGCTGCCGGGGTACGGGTTCTGTGTCCATCTGAGGAATCCTTTCTATTGCATTCCTGGGGTGTCCTGGTCTTCTAAGGGATTCCCTAATTTCTCAGAGTGGGCTGTGTGCCCTGGGTGGTGCCCTGGGTAAGGATCGGGGGGGAGGGGGGCTTCCGGTTTCTGGTCTTCGCTCCTTGGCTGGCGATCCACCTCATCCCAGACAAACCTTCTCTCCTCTCCGGGCCTCATTCCGTCTGTGTGAAAAGAAGAGGGTGCACTCCCAACTCCGAAATGTCAGTGATTCTCCCTCAACACCTTAACATTTGCCGAGGAACTTGGCAACGTTATACGGATAGAGGTGTCCTCCAAAGTTGAGCGTGAATCACATCCTTGTTATGAAACGACACGCGTGTAAAGCACAGAGCAATGGCGGAGTGTGAATAACCAGCCTCCAGTTCACTGTGAGCTTGTACATGTCTATAGAAGCCAGGAAGGGAGAGAGAGGGAGAGAAGGAGGAAGAGAAGAACCGAAGGGAGAGAGGAGAGGAAGGAATGGAAGAGGTTAAAAGTAGGCACTTTGGAGTCAGGAATGGCAAGTTTGAGTCTGCTCTTGCACTGGTTGGCAGCAAGACCTTGGGAAAGTCACTTAACCTCTCTCGGCTTCAATGTTCTCATCTGTAAAAGGGGGATATGAGTTAACATGAGGAGTAAATAGAATTACATACTTGAAGGGCACAACACAGTGCTGGGTACTTAATACACACTCAATGAAACACAGAGTATGAAACAAAGAGGGAGAGTGAAAAGAGAAAGAAGAAATGCAAGAAGGTTGCGGAAAGGTGGGGAGGGGAACCCAGACTGAACCCCCCCACTGAGCATGAGCTGGGCATTTTCAACAACATAAACTGCAAAGAACAGAATACACAGAATCAGGGAGACGTTTGTCATGGAAATTCAGAGACTGAGCTGCTTCCTCTCTCTTTCCCAAATTTGAAGACACGAAGAGGCAGAGACAGGGATTGTCTTTAGGCTACGCCCCCCCCCCCCCACCGGTTCCTGTTGCTGCCGCTTACGCTGCTTTGCAATACACCCCCAAAACCAGTACGCACCCTTGGGAAGAGCGCCCCCCCCCCACCACCACCACACCTGAAACCCACACAGACACACGCACAAGCACACGTGCATGAACATGCACAAGGCATTTTCAAAGGCTCACTTGCACGCCCTTCCCGCATTCACATGCATACCCAAAGAGGTCTGCGCGGCCAAGGTCAACGCTTCTCCTTGTGGGAATCAAAAGCAGTTACCCTTTTATCTCTTTGAATTGATTATCTTAGCATTATTTTCCCCCCAGCCTCCCCCACCCGCCAGATGAGTCCAGTGCTGCTCTTACCTGCTGTCAAAGCCCCCAGCTTCCTTGCATGGCACTTGGCATAGTTCATCATCACACATGGATGTGCACGGTTATTTGATTACTGTCTGCCTCCCCTCCTAGACCTGCTGCTTCAGAGCTTGGGGACCCAAGGCTGTGGGTCATCCAGCACCTAGCACCATGCACAGAGTAAGAGTTTCATAAATATGTGTCCGATGTCAAAGGAGTGAGCGCAGCAACAAGCCTTTGCAAATGCAAGGTCACAACACCTCAGACCCCCTCCTTGACCTTGTAGGCTACCCCAGCCCCAGCCCTGTCTGCTCTGCCTCCAGGGCCTCAGCCCTCTGGCTCTCTCTGCTCTGTAGCCAGCCTGGAGTCCAGAGCAGCTCCCTCCTTCCTCGGCGGTGACACTCAGGGCCTCTCTCCTGGAGGGTGGCCAGGTGCCCCAGTGTGGAGCATTGTGTCTATCACAATTAAGATCCAGCTATTCCAGAGGGGTCTCCAGGCCAGCGACCCCTTTATCTTTTTCCATCTGCCACCTCAGCACCTTCGATCTATTCCTATACACCCTTGACTCGGGCCTCAAATCCCTTTGAAAAAATATTTACATTTCTACCCTTCTTTAGGGGACTTCGTCTGTCTCTCTAATAAATAGAACATGAGCCTCGACTGATGCCCAGCCCCCGGGTGGGGGGCAGCACTGTGGGGGGGGGGTGGTCACGGGGAGCCCTGCTGCTCTCACTTGCTCCTCTCCTGGCAGACCCCCCGGGTCAGACCACCCCTCCCATGCAGCCCTGACCCCCACTCCTCTGTGCCTTCCCCTCGCCAAATCTGCGGCCACCACCTCTGGCCACCACCTCCCGGAGACCAGCTGCCTGGCTTCCAGACCAGAGCGGGCCCAAGGGGTTGATTAGCATATTATTGTGGGGAAGGAAGTCCGGAGTAATCACTTTTCCTATTGGCACTAAATAACATTACCTGAAGGCTCCCCCACCCCTCCAGAGGCCAAAAGCAGCCAAAGAAATGAGAACCACCGGTCTGTCTCTTCTCTGCCTCTTTTCCCAACCCTGGTTACCCCTCCTCTTCTTGCTTGTTCTTTCCCGCTCGGTCTTCCTAGTCTTGTATGTACCCTGTCTGCCTCCCCTCTCCTCAGATGCTCCTCTGCTGTGCTCTCCTCCATCTCCAACACCCTTGCCCCCTCTCTCTGCCTCCTTCCTTCCCTCTGTCCCTCCTTCTCCCTCTCTCTGCCTCCCTCCATCCTTCCCCCTGTCTCTTTCTTTCTCTCCACCCCTTGCTCTCTCCACCTTACCTCCCTTTTTAAGAAGAATGCAAACTTAGAAGTCGTCAAGGAAAACCTTTCCCTCTCCTAAAACCGCCTGTGCCTCCCTTACGGCTGGGGGCGCCTTCACTGGGACCAGCTTTGCTTTGGTCTGCCTGGAAAGCCATCCAGAATGACAAATCTTAGGACAAATTACTGATTTCTCATCTAATTTACATCCAATTAGTGTGAGTGAAATGAATCATGTGGTCAGCCCCTCAGGGGAAACATTGAGATAACAAATGCCCAGGGCTTCTTTCCTAGGGAACTGCTGGGCCCTTGGGGAAGCCCATGATTTACCCCTCAGGTCAGAGGCCCCCTCCCTTCCCCCAGGCAGGTTACCAGGCCCATAGATCAACCCTGCCCCCTCCTTGCCTCCAGGGCAGGCAGGAGGGAGCTCAGGCGAGGGAAAAAAATAGGTGGGTGAGGACCAGATCTTCTGTGGATCCACTACCCTGGAGACCCATGTCAGAGTGCAGCGCTGAGTTTTGGAAGCAAGTGCTAAGTCTCGGACTTGAGGCCCTCGTGCCCACTGGCAGTCGCCACTGCCCCTCACAAGGCAGGTGTCCCAAGGCTGTCGTGATCCTAACTGGCATTTGCTGCCATTCACCATGTGCCAGGCCCTGCATTCGGTACTTTGTGGCATCGTGGCTCTTAACCCTCACAACAAAGTATCTCAGAGGCAGGCACCAACTACGAGGTCATCCACTCTTCGGGGAGGGAAACTGAGGCTCAGAGAGGCTCCGTTCCAGGTTATCAGTCAGCAAGACGAAGGGCTGAGGGTTTTGAACACTGGTGATGTGATGCCAGAGTCCAGTCGCCTAACCATCGTGCTCTGTCGGCTGCGTCCCTTTGGCAGAGGAGAAAACTGAGGCTCAGAGGGATGAAGTCATTGCCCGCGGTCACAGCCAAGTTTCGGCAGCACGGGAATTGCCAAGTCCGGCGCGAACCCTCTACGTGCGGCTCAGGACAGACACACAGCGCCTCTGAGAGCAGGCAGGCGGAAACCACTTCCGGGAGAGAGTGAGGACAGGGGGAACCACTTCCGGGAGCAAGCGTGTGCAGGTGGGAATCACTTCTGGGGTGAGTGCAGGTAGATTACAGATAGATTACCCAGGTTCTACCCCCCGCCCCCGCCCGTGCACAGAGGAAACCAGACCAAAGCACACCTTGCAGTGACTGGGTCACCGCTTGCTTCTTCACGCATGAAGCATAGCAGACGGAATTCAGAAATGTTTCTCTAAAACAAGAAGGATTACTCTCCGAATCGTTTGAAGTGGGAAGACAGGGGCGCGCAGGCAGGGCGGGTGGGGGGCACGGGTTTCTTGTCGGAACAGTGCAGTAGCGGCATGTTTGGGATGAGTTTGGTCTTCCTGTGTAAACTTGTTTCCAGTCTGCTATTTAAAACCTGGCATATGGATGGGATCTCAGCTTCCAGTACTGGCAGTTCTTAACATTCACAGCGACTAAATAAAAAGGGAATTTTAAAAACCAAATGCAGTTTTACCCCATAACGAGGCAAAGAGAGAACTACTAAGAAGTTAACAACTCCCGAACTTGGGCCCAGCCAACCCTCTAAATGTGGAGGCTTTTCTCCAAAGCAGTGTGGGGTGAGGAGGGAAGGGCCCAGCTCCTTCTGAGTTCCTGATGTAGGCCTGGCTTTCTGTGCCTGGGGGCTTAACCTTAGGGGCAGGGCTGGGGTAAGGGCAGGATCTTCACGGTCAGCCAGCCAGACACTGAAGTCCAGCTCTGCCACTCCCTACAGGGTGACCTTGGGTATGTTAGTCACCCTCTCTGAGCTTCAGTTTGCTCAGCTGTGAAACAGGCCCAAAATAGGACCTAAACTTGCAGGATGTTGTAAGAGTAACGTGAGCTGATGCTTGTAAAGCATGCGGCATGATGCCCGTCACGTACGAAGGGTGCAAAAAAAAAACCAAACAAAACAAAACAAAAAAACCCTATACTTATTATCTGCGCATCTACTGGGGCAGTGAGGATTATTTTCCTCGTTTTTCTGCTTCTGAGATTGGGGGTGTCCAACCCACCTCTTTCGAGGGGCTGAAGATAACCAGTGGTCCCAGGAATGTGAAAAGCAGAGTAGTGGCAAGAGAGGCCTGGAAGGGGTGGGGGGAGGGGAGGAGGAGGAGAGAACAGCCTGGAGAGAAGAACTGGACTCCGGGAAGCATAGGACTTTGGTCACTACAGGCAGGAGCCAAGTAACGAGGATCCTGGGGGAGCAACCCGGCTGGTTCTTCTCTGGATCCCCAGTAACAGCAGCAATTACAAAGTGCTCATCAGGTGCTTGGCACTGTTCTAAATGCTTTACAGCTGTGGGGGTTTCGTCCCACATGAGCGTCATGGAAGTGGTATTATTTTTGAATAGGAAACAGGCTTGGAGCAGTGAAGGCCCAAGGTCACACAGCTAGACAGTGAGTGATGGGGCTGGGACACCAGCCCGAGTGATCAGGCTCCAGAGCCCTGCTCAGTTACCCGCCTCCACTAGCACAGGCTTTGGCATCAGGGGGCATCCCGGTGCAGAGAAGGAAGAATTGTCCCTAGGGAGAAGCAGAATGGTCCCTTTGGCCCAAGTACACAGGTCAGCTGCGAGCCTCCTCTCAGCTCACTAGGGGCAGCGCCCTCCCCCCAGACCCATTCAGGACCCCTGCCCAGCTCCCAACAATCAGGGAAAGCCACCTGAACCCCACTGAGAGCCCATTTCCTGACCATCCCAGGGAGCGGGCCACCACTCCCTTAAAGTGTGGCTGGTCCCGGCAGAGTGACAAAAAGTGCCTCGGCAGCTTTGTGCGCCCTTGGCCTCAGTTTCCTGTTCTGTAAAACGGGAAGGTCACAGCACCTGCGTCACGTGATCGTTAACGAGGCTTAAGTAAAGCAGACTGTACCTGGCACAGAGTTCTCAATTCTGTTCTTGTTCTCGTTGTTGTTACCGGGAAGGACACCGAGGTTCAGAGCAGTGACATGACTTGTCCCACTGAGCAGCAGCAGGCGAAGCCGACACCAAAAGTGTTGCATTTGAGCCCTGCTAGGTCAGCCGGGCTGTGGCCAGGGCTATGGGTGTGCAGGGGTGTCTGTGGGGGAGTCCAGTGGCCTGAAGGCCCGTGACCCTGGTGATGCCGCGGGGCATCTGTGACTCAGTTGTCCCCAAAATGCATTGACACCCCCCCCCCGGACTTCTTGAGACACGTGTTATCCCCGCTCCCCATTTCCCCAGAGCCTCCCCTTGGGAGGAAGAACTTTGTCCTGACTCGGAGATTGGCCCCGGGCGCTGAGGACGCGCCTGCTCCGGGCTCCTGCTTCCGAACCTGCCACCATCAAGACTTATGGCCGCCTCGTCTCTCCCCCTCGCTGGGTCTGGCTTCATCACTTATCTCCCCGACGCTGACCTGCCAGCAGCTGCAGGAGGCTCTCTCCGGTAAGATTTGATTAATGAGGTTCAGCGGCAACAAATCAGTCTTACGGAGCGGCCCTCCCCTCCCCGGGACACACTCTCACAACAGCCGCTGCATACAAACCACCCGCGGGTGTGGGGCGGCCTCCCCGCCCTCCTGCCAGCCGGCCCTGGCTCTGTGCCCTCCTGGAATGGGCAGGCCAGGCCCGGCTGGACTCGAGGCTCGCCCCCACCACCAGACACTGCGCCCAAGTGCAAGCAAGACGTGCTCGCTTTTTTCTTTTTCTTTTTTTTTTTTTTTTTTTTGCCTTATCTTCAAGATAATAATCTAATTATTACAGTGATGTAAATCATAACAGCTACTGTCTCCGGACTTGCTGTACGTGTGCCACTTTGCTCCACACTTGGCATGATTTTACTTAATGAATCCTCTCGATGGCCCGATGGAGTGGGGAATTTACCACTGCCATTTTACAGATGCGGAAAGTGAGGCGTGGTGGGCTGGTAACTTGCCCAGAGGCACCCATAGAGCGGCAGAGATCAGCATTCTGGCCTTTCATGATACTTTCCCACGCGTCCGAAGTCCTAAAACCCTTTGAAAATACGATGAAAGCTTAGGTGTTTCTTGAAAAAATGCACGTATCTATACACACCTTGCCACACGATTTCAGTGTGGACAGATGCACCCACCGTGTACCTCATCTGTCCTGAGGACTCTGCCGCCCCAGCTCGCTCACTGTGAAACTCAGGCACGGCCCTCCCGCCCAGGACCTCAGTCTGTCCTGGAAGGACTGGAAACTGGGAGCGGGGAGGGTCCTACCTCTGGGGGCCCATCTCTCCTATACTCTGCTTCAAAAGCAGACACCTGGGTCTTGCTTCCCAAGCTCATCTGCTCACTCCCCTTTAGAAAGTTCCCGTCATTGGAAGGCAGAACTGTTTTTCTCTTTGAGCCTCCCCACCACTCGGTGTGCATCACCCCACCCCAGCCCTTCTCCTTACCCCAACTGTTTTATTGGAACTGTTTGCTTCTCGAGTAGTTACAGGAAGTCCATGGCCTAAGTCCACTCCTCTCCAGCATAATCTACGCATCATTCAAGTGCACGTCCTTCCAGCCATCGGTGACCTCAGGTCACCTTCCTGGGAGCCTGGGTAGTAGCCATCCTGCTTCAGCTGCTCTCCCGGCCCCCCCACAGATCCTCTTGCCCCTGGCCCACCAGACCCTAACCCCCACCCTTTCTTGCACGCTGAGAGGGCTGTGGATCTCCCCCTTCCGTTCCCCTCTTTACCTTCCCCAAAGCCCTCACATCCCAGAAACATTTGTCAGGGATTTGCCAATAGCCACTTTTTCATCTGCTGGGGCAAGAGTCATCTTTGCATATAGATGTTTTGTAATAGATGCTGCATTGATTATGTAAAGTTCTTTTGGGAATCGTCTGGCCATTTCTGGGTCCTCACTGACCAGTTCCACCTCCAGCACACATCTCGGATCTCCTGGGTCAGGGCGCCAAACCACCTGAGCCAGAGGCTGGGGGAGGACACAGTCAAATGGCCACTCAGGTGGCGAGGACAAATGGCTCCACCACCCCCCCCACACCCCCTGAGATGGACTTGAATGGCCACCCTACTTTGGACAGGCTGGCTGAGGAAGGTCCATTTCATCTGAATATGGCTCGTTTCTCGGCGGGAAGTTAACACTGGTGGTTCTGGTGATGACCATTTCGGGTACTTTGACGCGTACGAAGCAAAGCATTTTCTTCCGTTAACTCACACCCTCCTCACCACAGCCTTGTGTGAGAGGGATTATCATCATGCCCACTTTACAGATATGGAGAGTAAGGCATTGAGAAGTGACTTGCGTGGCTCACGTGTGGCGGCTCCGTCCCTTGAGCCCCGCTCATCAGACTGTGAGAATGTACTTTTTCTCCTGTGTCATTTTGCCTACAAGCCCACGTGGGGAGAGGGGCGTTTAGAAGATGCTCTCCGATGGCTCCACTTGTCCCAGTGTCCCTCAAGCGTGCAGCGGATAGCACATGGTTAATTGCGTCTGTGTCGGAGAGAGGCGTGAATAGCTGTGTGGGTGTAGAGATATTTGGGAGTGGGTGGGTCTGTGCCTCTGTGCAGTTTGAGCGCGCATGTGTGAGGAAGTGGGCTGGAGTGCAGAGTGCCAGGGGGGCGTGGGAGCATATCCGTGGGGGCGCGTGGTGTGTGGGAGTGTGCACACACGCGGTATTAGCCTCCAGTCTGCTTCCCACTCGGGAGGACCACTCTACACTTCATCTTCAGAGCCTGGAGCCTGGGGTGTCAGCCTCTTAGGACAGAGGCCCAGATGAGCCACCGTTTGCAGACTGTTTGGGGATGACCGTATCACAAACACTCGAACGAACATGCGCAGTCCCCTCAAAGAAAGCTCCCCGTGCAAGCTCAGGACATGCCCCAAATTTTTGGAGTAGGTCTTTGGGCAGTGCCCTTGGAGTCAGGGATGGAGTCACCCAGAAAAGAAGGCCCGTCGTCTTGCAGGTGTGGGGTGTGGGCACGGAAAGGTCACCATGGAATGAAGACAGTAGCCCCAGATGGCGGAGGCGGAGGCGGAGGGAGGGAGGAGCAGGTGAGCCAAATCCCTGTCGGACCCAGTGCCTCCCGTCACTGCCCAGGGCCGTGAAAAACTTGCAGGGACATTGAGGCAGATCCCTGGGGCTGCTGAGGATCCTTCATCCCGGGCAGCGGAACCCTGGGCAGCATCTGGCAATTGGGCTGCCGTCTGAAGGCCTGGGGTGATAGGTCTTCAAGTTGTCCTCTGGCCAGCCTCCGGCTAATGGGCTGACCGGGTCCAGAGAGGCCCCCTCATGGGGTGACCCCGAGGCCTTGCCGTGTGCCAGAGTCAGCTCAGAGAGGCTTGGGGGTTCCCCCTGTCCGCCCCCTCCCCCATCGTGGCTTCGTAGACTCTGCCTTCAGAGTACTCTTGCTGGTTTCCACTGGGCCCGGACACCCTGAAAACGGCCCTCAGCCACTCATAACACCGAGTCTATGACTGAGCTGCGGGAGGGAGCCAAAGCCCCATCACGTTGGTGGGGTACCCAACATGGCCAAGCCAAGGCTGACAATTCCCTTTCTGCCTGCCCCCAGCCCGGCATTCCCTGCAGCAATTCCAGAGCTTCCCCCTGGAGCTTCCCGCTCTGGCTTCTACCTGAACTTGGCAGCCCCGTGTGCCAACTGGAGTCACACCTCCCATTTAACCAGAAGCACATTTTCCAGCTTGTTCTTCCACCAGGCTGGGCTCCAAATGCCTCTTGTGGTTGTTTCCCGAAATCAAATCCAACCTCAAAGCATGAAGATTTGCCATTATTAAAGACGAGCAAAAGCATATGCCCCGGGCTCTGGAGAGAATTTCTAATGCGCATCCCAAAGATCACAGCCGACGCACGAGCTCTTGGAATCTGAGGGGCCCTTCACAGTCGTGGAGCCCTCTAATTACGCTCCTTGCGGGTCTCGCTGTCCCCACTTCCACGCCTTGGCCGCATGGCTCCCACGACAGTAGTCTGTGTGATGTAGAGACGGTGTTTAAAGTCGGCATATAAAGGGGAAAACCAGGCATGGTCAAAATTACCCTTACAAATCCCTTAGGAGGGAGACCAATATGTCATCTTTCAGCAAGCCCAGCACAGCCAGGCTTCCTTCAGCATTGGAACAAATCACTTGTCTTTGGGTTAAGAACCAGATGAGGTTATTGGCTTGATTTGAGGGACCGCATTACATGAAAGATGCATGTCTTTAAACACGAAAATCACCCTCAGGGTGATACTCACAGGAAAAGAGGCGCAGAGAACCTGAAAGCCCCTGGGGAAACAGCAGGATCCATCTCCCATCTCCCCAGCTCTGGAGCATAGCTCCTTGAGTGAAATGGGGGTCAGGACCCCTACTTTCAACTCCATACACACTCTTTGTTATTGTTACTGCTATGCTGTGTGCATATACGTGGCTGAATTCAAATACATGAAATGCAATCTCCCTAGAAGGCTCATCCCCTGAGTTACAGTGTTTACATCCTTCAAAGCTACTTCTGTATCCCAAATGCCACTCCTTCCAGGAGGCGCTCCCTGATTGCCTCGGCTGGAAGTGGTGGCCCAGCTACGGAAACCGTATGTCTTATCTCCCCAGTTACGCCATAAAGTCCTTGAGGCATATTTGGGTCCTTGCCCCTTCCACCTCTGAGGGTCCAAAGTCTCCCATACATCCCTTATCAATAAACATTGATTTAAAGAATAGATATATGAATGAATGGACTACAAAAAAAAAAAAAAGGCTCATCTTGTGAAATGAAAACATCTCTGTTGATACGGAGGTGCTATACTCAGGGATTCAGGACAGGCTAGAGTGAGGATTTCCATTTTGACCTGACCCCGTAGATTAGATGCCTTTGGGGTAAGTCTCTCCATGGCTTCTCTACTCCCCAGCTCCTCCCACCTTCCCTGCCAGACCCCTCCCGTTCTGATGCACCTTGCGTGAGTAGCACATTCGCCCTGGCAACAGGAACAGAAGCCTCACCCTGCTGGTAGGAAGGGCAAGCATTAATATCCCCATTTTATGCATAAAGAAACTGAGGCTCAAAAAAGAATGTGTCTGGCCCACAGTCACACGCGGCTGATAAACAGCAGGGCCTGGATTTGTGCCAGCCAAAACCTATTTTTTTTCTTCCTTCTCTATTTAATCCCATGTTACCTCTGGAGAAGGAAGCCATGCCGTTCATGATGACCATTTAGTCATTATGAGGAGTCCCACCCCTCCCAGACCAAGGAGGGGTCAGTGGACAGTGTGCTGGTAACTCTTTTGCCACAAGGGAGGGCACGGCTGGAAAATCATTTGAGGGGCTCCCTGCTGAGGGGCTGGAACCCAAAACACACCCGTGACGTGAGTGGCAGCAACTCCGAATGCCCCTTTACAGATGCCAGTCCCTACCTACCCCTTCCGCCCAGGTCTCTTGGGAGCGCTGGGATTTCTTTATCTTCCAGGACCCTGGCGCCCAGCCCTGGAGCACACACTACCGGCTAGGTCTCCTCCTTGCTCCCTCTTCCCACCCACCTCCCTGTGACCAGGGACTGTCCCAGTCCCCAGAGGGAGGGCACAGCACAAGGAATGAAGGAACGAGGCTTTGGAGCTGGCAGACCCACGTTCAAACCCTAGCCTGCCTCTTGGCTGCCTGCTGCTTAGCTGCTCTGGGCTCAGTTTCTTCACCTGTAAGATGAGGAACGCGATGCTGACATCAAAGACCAGCTGACACGAAGTCACTGATACGTGCGGCTGAGGTCGCAGACCACATTTAGCTGGGATCGAGACCAGTGTGAAGGGCATGCCACACACGCTTCAAAGCAAGGTTCACAGTCAGACTTCTGGGATCTCCCTCCCAGCTTCTGCACTTATTCACCCGCTGTGTGTCTCTGGGAAAGTTACTCACCATCTCTGAGCCCCTGATTCCTCACCTGTAAAATGCAATAAAATACCCCGGGGCTACTTTGCAATAAAAGGAGATAATTCACGCTATCGGCTTAGCACAGGGTCTGGCACTTAACCAGACTTTAAAAATGTTACCCATTAATTATTAGCCGTTGTTAACTAGGCCAGTGGATTGGTGGCCAAGTCTGGAAGGAGCTGATTTCCGTGAGGTTTTGGCTAAGGGAATGAGAAGGGAAATGAGTTAATGTCTGGGGTCCTTGGCACACCTGGTGTCTAAGACCCACTGAGGAGTGGGTGGGCAGCAGAGGGATTGAAGGTGAAGGAGCCGTGTTTTCAGTCACCTGGGTTACGAAAGGTGACATAGGCTAGAGCACTGGCATCTCCAGTGAATCTAAGATAGCTCTTTATTGAGCAGCTACTATGTCCCCGGGCCTGTGCTTGGTGCTGAGGATTGAGTGGTGAACAGGAAACGCAGCCCTGCCCTCCTGGAGCATGTGGTCTAGTGAGCTTCTGGGCCTGCGCACTCAGAGCCACTTCCCCAGGGGTGAACCTTGGAGGTCTTGGGGTGTCCAGTGGCAGAGGCAGGGTGACGTGTCCCCTTGACCAGCTCCAGGCTGCAGACATTCGTGGAGGAGTTTAGGGGGTCAGAACATCAGAGAAGAGTCACTGAGCTCACACAAGACACCCCAGGAGGCTTCCAGAAATAACGGGGTGAGGCTGTGGATGGGCAGACATTCTGCGGGCGGGAGCATGAGTGAATTCAGGGCTGTGATAGTTGAGGGTCCACATTATCACCAAGTGGCCCCCGGAACTTGGGGAAATGGAGGTGTGGAATGGGTCCTACACCCTCAATGAGGGATGGTGTGTGCCCCCCGCATGGCCCTCCTCAGACACAGACGCACTGGAACACATCACCCACCATCCCTGCTGCACACTGAGCTCCCCACAGGGGTACGCAGCTCAGGGTACTCAGCAGGCGTGTCCCTCCCACACCAGAGCACCCTCTCCTGCCCACACCCCTCTCCGCTGCCCCCTCTTCTCCAGCACTATGTGGGCTTTGGGGCTTGACCCCCAGGCCCAGGCCCCGATGCCAGCTCTGCCTTAACTGTGTGGCTTGGAAGTGTTGCTGAAACTCTTTCAGCCTCAGTTTCCCCTAGAAAGGGGAAAAGCGGGAACTGTTAAGTGTCCCTTCCTCACAAGGCTGCCGTGAGGATGAGATGAGCTCCTGCAGGTCAGGTCCTTAAAACTACATATGGCACCCATCAGGCGCTTAACAAATGGGAGTGGCCCACGCCCCAGCCCACAGACACGTGCATGCCTGCACCCCACAAACGGCTCCTGTCTCTGTGGAACCCGTGCCCGCCGCCACCGGGTGGCACAGCAGCTAGCCCGGAAGGCCATCCCACCAGGCGGGGACGCAGCCCCCCGGACGCCACCCCAAAGACCCCAAACCTGGCTCTCCTTCTGGGGGAGGCCCTGTGAAAGCAGCCCTGCAGAGGCAGTTTTGCGGGAGTGCGCCCAAGTCCAAGCCACCCAGAGACGTCCAGGAGCAGGTCTGCAGACGGGGACTGAGCGGCCTTGACCCAGAGGTGCGTCCCCCCTCTCCTGCCCATCCCAACGTCACCCACTCAGGACTCCAGCCCCGCAGCCGCCTCCGCACCTTCCCCCCTCCCTCCTCAGCCTTTGTTATCTCAACTACTTTAAGAGAGTTCACTCTTCTCCCCCTCCACTCCTCTGATGCTAATCTCTCTCCATAAATCATACCCTCTAATCTTTTCATCACCTTTCTGTGATTAAAGCAGCCTGGGGCTGGGAGCCACAATCCTCAGTGACTAAAGTGCTTTGATGTCCGAACTCAGGCCCGGGGGCTGCGGTGCTGGCTGGCTGGCGGTCAGGCCTCGCTCACCCAGCCCGGCCTGGTGCCGTCTACGCGGACGCCATCCTGAGTTGTCCTGGGCTGCCAGTGCGGCCCGGCACCTCGAGGGTTTCACAGATCTCTTCATGAATATTTCTCACTACACACTGGATGTCATTATTCTATTGAGAATCAATTAGCCCAAATGTTGTTATGACAGCTACAGAAAAATGATATTTTTAGCTTTGCTTTATGCTGCTCTGTCTCTTCACAGAATTATTGAAAACCTTAAAACTGATCTAGTGGCGACACGGGCCTCCGTGGCAAGCCGGGGGGAGCGATTGATCTGGGCATGTGGAATCGTGGGGGGAGGGCAAGGCTTTTCTCAATGAAGCAGGAGCTTGTCAGGACCAACTCCCAGGATGGAAGGCAGAGCGGGACTGTGGGCAAGATCGTCGCCCCGTCTGGGCCTCAGTTTCTGTGCCCGTAAAATGGTCATAGTAATGGCCTTGCCTTTAGCGTTGGGACGAGAACGGAGCGTGACTGTGCATAGAAAGCACTTAGCGAGTGAGGCACACGGCCGCAGGCGCTCAACATACGAGTGGTACCCTGGAGGGGCAGAGAGAGAGGGAGAGAGCATCGGACACAGGGCTCGAACTCACGGAACCATGACATCAGGACCTGAGCCAAATCCAGGAGTCAGCTGCTTAACCGACTGAGCCACCCAGGTGCCCCGGCCCCTTAGCCCTTTTAACATCTTCCCCTTCCCATCGTCGCATGCTCAAATCCTTTCCATGTTGAAGTCTAGCTCAACTGTCACCTCTGCCGCTGTGCCTGACAGACGGAGGCTGGGATGCTGGTGCCAGTAATCGTCGGGTGGCCCTGGACAGGGCAGTTATCTTCTTTGTCTTAGCTTCCCTGTTGGTAGGAGGGGATAATCGCTTCCTTAGCCCTCAGATGAGGGGCTGGCCGTGTCCGATTCTGAAGCCGGCTGGGCAATTCTGCACTCAAAGGTCAGTCCTCCTTGGATAGGTTCTAAAGGTCACCCGTACACTTCTTCCCCCACCGGGAGCAGTTTTACAGATTTACAGTATATAAGGAGCCTGCTTTATGGTAAAAAGGAAGAAAAAAAAATCATCTTTGGTCCAGAGGCCCCGGAATAGAGTGGAAGGAAGAGGCAGTTCCAGGATACTCCCCTGCAGCTGCACGTTCTGCCAAGACGGGGGCCGGTGTCAGAGGAGAGGTTGAGCCCATCTGAACACCTTTGCCTGCAGCCAAGTCACACCCCGCTCTCCTGTCCAGAGGGTTTTGTCCAGCTGGGATTTAACAGCACCTGATGGCTGACATCTTTTGGCAAGGAAAGGGCCAGAAGAACAGGCTGGTGGAACCCCCCCGGGGAGCCCCAGTGTGCCCTATATCCTGAGCTTGCCACGGCTGGCTCTCTGCCTGAATAAATCCTTGCTGTGTTGCACGGCTCGATGTGAATCAACCCTTATTTATGCAGCTTCCAAGTCCCTTCATTTGGGATTACCTTCTTCTGCCGCCCCCCATGTCCCCCCGCTTCGCACTCTCTCTGGCCACTGCTATAGCCCTTGTCACGGTGCCAACCTCTGACCCCAATAGTCTGTGTGCAGGGCTGCCTCCCTGCTGGACTGTGAGCAAACAGAGAACCAAGATGTAGCTCTAATTTGCTGAGTATTTTCAGCTCTGTCTTCCTTATCTCGTCGCCACGCTGCTTCCTGGGCACAACTGTCCTCCCTGGGAACTGTCCCACCCACTGCCACCCCCTCTTTGGACACTGGAAGAGCACTCTGCCTGACCCTATGACCAGGGTCACCTCATACAGCTATGTAGGCTGTGCACTGCACAAGTCCCTGGTGCCATGCATGTAGACCATGGTCTGAATGATGCCTCTATGTGCCACAGCGGCCGTGCTTGGGTACGGGGCCTTTTAAAGACTTTCATTGATTCTGGATCCTCTGACTTTTGAAGGTCCCACCCCATATGAAAATCCCCATATTATAAAAGTTACCCATATACTTCAGTTAGCATAATTTCTTGCTGCAAAAATATTTTGAAAAAAATATTTATAATTTGACTCTTGCCATTATTTGGCTATGAGTAGCTGATGTATGTTTGGCTATGATTTCTCAGCAGTCATTCTTGAGGATTCTTGAGAAAAAGGAAGAATTAAATCTGCAAGCAGGTTTCAAATGTAAAGCAGTTCTTATGAATCTAGGAAGGAACAAAGTTGACCTGGCATTCTATAGACATTAAACACCTATTCTTTTTTATCTTCAACAAAGTTTGGTTGTGCTTTGCATTTTGGAATCAATAACAATTTCTTTCAGAATTCAGATATTTTCATGGCCTCTAGCATGAGCACCAGCCCTGGATGGCAGAGATCGATCTATAACTTTTAACGACACTTACGGGGCAACGGGGTGGCTAAGTCGGTTAAGCGTCCGACTTCAGCCCAGGTCACGATCTCACAGAGCCCACTTTGGATCCTCAGTCCCCCTCTTTCTCTGCCCATCCTTGACTTGTGCACTCTCTCTCTCTCTCTGTCTCTCTCTCTCTGTCTCTCTCTCAAAAATAAATAAACAGTAAAAAAAAAAAAAAGACACTTTACCAAAGGATTAGTGATGAGTGGTTACATGGTCACGTGGCTACATGCTGCCATCAGTTCCTGCACAAGCATATTTATTAATGGCTCCCCTTTTCCTCTCAAGGGTGTGCGAGTTTGGACTATTAATTGCCACCTTGTCATAAGAGAAGAAAGTACCTTAGAGAGGACGGCATAGACCCAGACCCGCTGGGTCAGGCTGGTAGCCTTCCTCTTGGCCTGCTCCCATGAGCTCACCTTCTGCCCTCTCCCCCACCCCACCTCCTCTAGGGATGTTCTGGGGACTGGTGCAATACCTCAGAATCCAGAACATACTGCCCTTCAAACCACAGACAGAAAGTCTTTCCTCACCCCCACCCAACACCCGCCTGCCAAAGTCCTCATTTCCTGTTGTGCGAATGACATCTTTCTTAGAAAACTGACAATGGACATTTTCATTTCCTTTTGTGAAAACCCCACTCCCATCCATAAGGATATGCTCCGGCCCTATGACCCCAACAATACAATCGCAAGATAGTTGCACAGTGATACACGTCCCAGAGTCTTAATCTACATATCTTTAAATCTTAAATCTTTCACGGAACAAGGCAGAATATCAATTAATCAGTCAATCAATTTCTCTTTAGCACCTATCAGATTGTATTATGATCGTATCCTTGGGTCCCCCTCCCTGGACTGTGAGTCCTTGGAGAGAGATGTGGGCACCTCATTCATCCCTGCATCACCAATGCCGGTCCCAACCTGGCACACAGAAATGCTTCCCGAAGAATGAGGGGATTAATAAATATGGCAGCAATGTTCTGTTAGACTGTCGACCATTTGTGTTCATTTCTGTTTCTACCATAGTACGTGATGGCCCTCAAGAGAGGCTCACTGGAGGGCAGAAGCTATGTAACATTTGATTGAGTAAAGGGAGGAAGGGAGGGAAGGAGCTAGGGAGGGAGGGAGGGAGGGAAGGAGGGAGGGAGGGAGGGATGGATAGATCATGTGACAGACGTTTGGATAGATGGACGGTTGGACAGACGCTTAGGTAGGAGAATCCTTAGCCTGAGAGATTGGTGTCTGGGGAAAAGACAGAGCTGCTTTGACCTGTCCCAGCTCTGATCCCCATGAGACCTGACTGCCTTATGGTTCCCATCCTCAGATTCCCAAGAGAATTTTCTGTATCCTTGTAATAAACCTGTTTCTATTGGAGGCAGTATAGTGGATCCCTGTTTCTTTTAACCAAAAGAGCCTGACTCAGATAGGGGCCCTCCTCCCACCCAGGTGGGTGGGAGGATATAGTGGGTGAGCAGGAACTAATACTTGCCTCTTGGCTGCACCACCAGCAGGTCTTAGAAACGGCGTGTTGTTCCCTCTTGTGGTCTCCCCCCAAGACAGTGCCGGAAGGCAGTACTAGCTCATCTCGGTTTAATGAATCTGTCTCGGGAGTCTCCTCGGGACCTGTCTCAGGTCTGTGCCAAGGTGGGCTTCTGTGAAGAACTTGCCCTTGCCTTTGAAGTGGCCCACCCGCTCCTAGCATCACCCCCGAACAGTTGCTGTGTCACCTGTCACCCCCTGTTCTAGGCCTCAATTCTCCATCTATAAAATATGAAGTTGGGGCAATCATCAAGCCTTTCCTGCTTTAACATTTTGAAAGTTGCTCCAAGTCACAGATATAATCCCTCTTTATATGCCCCCCCCCCATTCTTTGGGTGGGATAACAGGTTTTAGCTCACCAATCCTGATGCCACACCCACCCCCTTTACTAGTCACTACAAAAGCACAGAGAGCATGCTGTGATTTTGCTATTTTTCTGAAGATGCGTGGGTTCACACACTTGCTTAACTCACGTTCTTCCTGCCATCCGGAATTCCTTCTCCATTTTCACATTTAAGGTTATGTATTTATTTTGAGAGAGAGAGAGAGAGAGAAAGAGAGCGCTCACAGGGCAGAGAGAGAGGGAGAGAGAATCTCAAGCAGGCTCCACACTGTCAGCGCAGAGCCCGATGTGGGGCTCAAAACCCACAAACCACGAGATCATGACCTGAGCTGAAACCAAGAGTCGGATGCTTAACCGAATGAGCCACCCAGGCGCCCCTCCATTTTCACATTTAAACTTAGCCCACACTTCTATGCCAACCTTCTCCTCCAGGATACCTTCGCTGGCCCCACTTTTGGAAATGTCCCCTCCCTCCTGGCACTCCTCCCTCAGGGCTCAACACCTCCTGTCTTGTGTTTCTGGTCCCATCTCTCTTAGGTGCTCTGTTTTCCTTTGCAGGATGGTGAGGTCCAGGAGGCAGATAGCCTTTCTCCACTCATCCCTGCCATCTTCCAGCGAGGGGCTCCCTCACAGCTCTGCACACAGTAGGCACCGCTGTTTACTGGTATGGGCAGATAGGAAGTGATTTTTATGACGTTGTAGAATAGTTTACGACAAACCAAAGTTCACAAACTGTCGTTGGAATTTTTTAAAAGAAGATCACAAAACAGGAAGTATCATACACCATTTTTCTAAAATGTACTTGAAGGAGTGTGGGAGATGTGCGTGCACCCAAGAACATTCATTCGTGGAGGCAGGATGTGGGGTGACTCTTAGTTTCTTCTTTCACCATATCTGTACCTCTAAGTGTTCTAGAATGAGCATGTATTACCTTCACAATGGGAAAAAGGAGAAAAGCTATTTACAAATAAATAAGTAAATGTGTGTTTAGTGAATGAAAAAACAGGGCTCTGGTGTGTTACCAGACTCTCATTTGAGCTGGATCTCCAAGCTGAAGTGAACCCCTGCCAGCCCAGCACCCCCTTACCCCACCCCCACCCCCACGCCCACCCCTCGCCACTGGACCTCCAGAGGAGGGAGCTTCTAACAGTAGAGTTGCCCCTACGGAGTTTTCAATTATCATTTCCGGTTGAGTAGGACTCATGGGGTCCTGCTTTCGCTGACAGCAATCATCACAACCCCTCCATGAACACAGCACTTCACAGTTTACAAAGCATTTTTCTATACATTTCCTCACTTTCTCCTTAAGCCTCCTAAAAACAGATGAACAAACTGGGGCCTGGGGAGAATAACGGAGGTGGTCAAGGTCAAGGTCTCACAGCTAGCAAAGGGTAGAGTCCTTCCACTCAAGCCAGATCTAACTCCCCCAGGGCGTACCAATCTCTCCCGCAGCGCGGATCAGACAGGGCATCTGGGTTAACCGGGCACGTGGGCGGGTCCGTCCGCAGAAAGGCAGGTTTGGGGGGCCCGGCATTTCCTGTCTGGGGTCCGCAGTGCTCGGGGGCGCTCCGAGGAAGGTCCCGCAGGCACCATCCCGGCGCGTCTGCCACGGAGGCCCGAGTAAACCAGGTCGTGGCGCGCGGCGGGGCGGCCAGAGGGCGGGCAGGGCGCGGCGGCGCGGGCGGACGCAGGTCTGGGATCGGCAGGGCGCAGCAGGGCCTGGACCCCGGGGGGCGGTCGAGCCTCTGGCGGTGGAATCCGGGAGTCCATCCTCTTGCGCTGTACTCCGGGAGGGAGAAGCGCAGCGGCGGCCCCCAAATCCGGGACTGTTCCTGACCAGGCACGGCTTCCCGTGCCCGGGAAAAAAATACCCTCTGACCTGACCCTCAGTTAGAAATTCCCCATTTGCTGCCACCGTCTCACCAAAAGGCCAATTCTTTCGCTCCTCCACAGCCCTCGTGCAGATCCATGGGGAGGCGTCAAAAATTAATTATATTTTCTTTATAAAATGTAATTACGATAAGAAAAAAATACAAAACACTAGAGAAGATATTAAATATTGAATTTGTATATAAGTTCCAAATTAAATCCTTTCAAATGTTTTATTGAGAAACTTGAGTTTGCTTCTGGAAACGTATTTCTTTTACCATCAGGTTTTATACTGGAAATGAGTACACACAATTTATCAAATGACTCCACACAAATCATCACAATTTTTAACGAGGACCTTTTCAAATTCTTGACAAGCACCATCAATGAGAAAGTTTGTTCCCACGTGTCCGTGATGAACTATTTAAAAACCATTTTTAAACAAGCATGCGTTCAACACAACAGTTGCAATTATATTTACAGACTCGAATAGGTCTTTATTGACAAGAGTAATGCTGGAATTTCTTGCGCTAAAGCAAAGGGTGGAGGATCTAATCGAATTTTTTCACACAGAGTATTGCAAAATGACGCAGCTCTAATCTGCAGACCAGGCAGCAGGCACGGGTAGGGCAGGCAGGCTGCAGGGAGCCAGGCTGCAGGCAGCCCAGATGCCTCTTAAAGGGCAAATCAGGTGAGGAAGGGCAGAAATATTCCAAACACAGGTGAAATGGAGATTCAGGGTCACTGCTGGAGCTTCACCACTACCCCCCCCCCCCCCCACCTTCCAGCCTTCTTGACCTCACCGGGGCTGGGACACCTTGGACACCTGTCACACAAATTCCAGACACCCCTGGGGCCCCTTGTGCACCATGGACAGTACTCTGAAATTGATTGAGGTAGCTGGAAATTCCTTGACCACACCCAGCCCATTTCAGCAAATGCAGTGGTTCACCCTGCTGGCCACTTGCAGGAACCTGAGGGTGCCCCCTCCCAAGCCCCTCCAAGGAACCCCCTTCGCTGCTTGCTCCCTGCCAGAGACAACCAGCTAGGGAGTTTCAGGTGGCCCAGGACCATGTGGCTATTCTGAGGGTGGGTGGGGGTGGAGAATGGTATTTCCTGGCCGACCAGGTGAGTGGTTCTGGCTTAGAGGTCCCAACTGCTAAGAGAGGAGGGAAGGTCTGGAATCTCCCAGCAGGAATTCTCAGCCAGCTTCTGAAACAGTGGTGAAGAGGGGAGGTTGGAAGAAAGGAGCCAAGGGAACAGAGAGAACAACTATAACAGCAACGGCAAACTGGACTGGTGCCCGGAGCCAACCCCTTGGAAGTTTGAGCATACGCTGGTTGTCCCTGAAGTCAGATGGATAATGGGGTGTTTGGTCGGAATTGAGATCCAAGAGTCCTTCCCCTCTACCTTCCTGGGTCTCCGGGGACCCTCTGAAAGGACTTGAAAAGTACACTGGGGCCAAGCATCAGGCCCACGCCACCGGTGGGAACATAAGGCAAGACCTGCATCCTTATTGTTTAAAGAAAAGGAAGAGGAAGAGACAAGGACAGAACATGGTGGATGGGGGCGGGGGAGGGGGGAGGCTAGGAGAGGGCCAAGTGGAGGGGAGAGAGTGGGATGGAGGAAAAGAAACAGATGAAGTCAGCGATGGGGAGAGAGAGCTGGACTTGGGAGAGGGGGACGGATAGAGGCAGAAATGGAAAGGGATGAGGCACAGAAGAGACGGAGGGGACTGGAGGAAGGCAGACGGGGAGAACCTAGAAGGAGAGAGGATGGGCTGGAGAGAGCCAGAGGGGAGCAGGGAGGCCACCGGGAGAACAGAGAAACCGGAAGCTGGTGAGGCAGAGAGAGAGAGAGAGAGGGAGAGAGAGAGCGCGCCAGAGAGACGGGGTCCGGGTCCGCTTGGGTTCCTCAAACACTCAATGCGAGCGCCCTTTGGCGAAGTCGCGCTCGGCAGAAACGCTAACTCCACGGGCAAGTGCAAATGTAAAGAGGCCCTGAGAGCACTTTGTGCAAATATCAGGCCGGGAAGTGCTGCGCCCGCGGCGCTGCCGGGCACCTCGGCGCCCCCGCCCCCTGCGCCCCCGGCTGCGAGCTAATTCACTTTGCCGTCACCTCCCTGGCCGGCCGGGCAGGCGCGGGCAGGGAGAGCGCACAGGGAGCGGGGCACGGGCGGCCGGGGCCGTGGCCCTGCCTAATGGAGCAAAAGACAGATCAGCAGAAGCGCAGGTGGGGCTGGAGGGGGAGCGCGGGCACCCGGGATGAAGTCAGAGGAAGAGCGGCCGCGGAGGAAAGTGCTGCGCCAGGCCCTGGGCTTGAGTTGGGGGCTTCCGCTTGCTGGCAGGGAGACTGTGAGCAAGACCTCCTGAGCCTCAGTTTCCTCTCTTATAAACAGGAAAATAAAGCCTTCCCTATTTACCTCAAGGGGTCTTTTGTGAGCCTGAAATGTGAAGGGGTTTGGAAAGCCATTAAGTTCGTAAATGCTAACTAGTGATGGTAATGATAATAATAACAATAATAATAGTTAACCGTTCTACAACTATATAAGTGTCTGACGCTATTCAGAAGGCTTTACACACATTTGCTCATGTAATCCTCTTAACTGCATTTATGCCCATTTTACAGATTATAAGATTGAGGCACAGAGAGGTTAAGGCACTCACCCAAGTTCACACGGGTTGTGCGAACGCTGACAATACGGCTCCAGAATCCGTGTTACACTATAGTGCAGGGGCATGCTTTAATTATTGCCCACATTTTACAGATGAGGGAAAGAAGGTTCAAAAAGTTGGGGCTTTGCAGTAGCAAAATTAATACTTGGGCTTTCAGAGGAGACAGTGGAAAGAACATGGACTCTGGAGTAGGTAGACTGAGGCTCAATGTCTTGTTCTGCCACTGTGATGTTTCGAGAGTGATTTAGCTCTCTGCGATGGGGAATGTTGACCAACTCCACAAGGGGATTGTAGAGATTAAATGAGAAAAAGGATATGAGGAATCTGACACATGGTTGGTGCCCAGTAAATGCATTTGGTCATATTTATTGAGCACTCTGCTGGGTCCTAAAAATACGGTGATGACTAGGAGAAGTTGCCTGCCCTCGTAAGGGGACTTGACTCTCAATAGGGGAGACAGATCACAAACAACTCATTAAGATTGTGACTAGGAAGGCTAGGAAGAAAATGAAGGGATTCATGTAAGGAAACTGGCTCAGAGAAATCTGGGAAGACCTCTGTGAGGAGGTGATATCGAAAATGAAAGGTGAGATGGCGCTAACCAGGAGAGGAGCTGGGAACCGTGTCCCAAGAGAAAAGACAGCTAGTGCAAAGGCACAGGTGCAGAAAAGAGTTGGGCTCCTTCTAGGAATTGGTAGCAGAAGCACAGGGTGTGGACAAGGACAAAAGAGGGGTTCAGACTGGCAGGCAGGAGCCTGGCCCCCCAGGGTCATCTAAGCCATGGATTTTATCCTAAGCTCAATGGGAAGTCATGGACGGCTTTTAAGCGGGAGTGACGTGATCCAATTTACACTCTCAAAAATTAACATGGCGGCCAGGTGGAAACTGGAGAGAAGAAAGAGTGAAAGCAGGAAGTTGTCAGGAAGTAAGTGTCTACTTGGGCTTGAACCAAGAGATGTCAGGGGAGATGGAAAGACATGAATGGATGCCAAACTATGTTATTACGACATAAATGCTAACTGCCGTTCACCCTGCCATCACTCATCAGTGCTATCTGGTCTCGGGCTCAGTTTCCAGGTCTGGTAGAATGGGCTTCATCAGTTCTCTTACAAACATGGGGCTTGTGGCCCCCCTGGGGATCTTTACCTGACCTCCCTATCCAGTTGCTTCCTAAGTTGAGTTGGGGGTCAGGCCCCGTCAAAGGCCATAGATCAACTGTCAGATCTTGGGACTGTAGGCACTGACCCCAGGACCAGAGACCAGTTAGCTCTCCTTCCTCCTCCGCCCGTCTGTGTGTCAGGTCTGTGAGGGTAGAAGAAATGATCAATGAGGTCCCTGCTTCCAAGATGGAGTCTTCTGGGAAACAGGTCACTCTGGAGGAGATCTCAGGAGAACAAACTGAGGATTATCCTGTTGTGTTTCTTTAAGCATTTGTTGTTGAAATGGAAGTTACAATCCAAGCTAATTTGAATAACAGAATCATAGGAAAAACACCCTCTAACCACTAAAATGAATATTCAACATTCCCACCTTATCTTCTTTGCTTTGTAGGGCTGTTTCTCAGCTGCATATTAAACGGCCCCTTCATGTGAAGCTGGCAGAGTGGTGGTTTTGCAAGACAGAACGCTGCTGGGCTAAGGTGCTACACTCAGAACAGAAGTCATTCCTGGCACCCAGAATTTCAAGGATCTTACAGGGACAGGCCTAGGGGGATGGGGAAGGACTGGAAGATTTGGATCCAGACCTCGGAAAGTGTTGAGCGAGACTTGTGTGCTCCTGCCTGGGTCTTCCATACCCAGAGACCAAGCCAATCCTGGTCCAGGTGGGGCTCATAAAGAAACCCCCAGGAGGGAGCATCTGATACCTGGACATCTCAGATGGTACCCACCCCTCCTCAAACGAGCGTTGTGTGCCCGCAAGTGCCACGGCAGAAATCCCCCAGGTTGTATTGACATTGAAAACTGAGGGTCCCCCGGATTCAGCTGGCCCTTCGGAAGTACTCAAGACACTGATGCTCTCTCCTTCACCCACTTTTTCCACCGGGCAGAGCTCCCACGTACTCGGCCACACGCACTAGATGCACCGCGCTTCGAGCGGCTCCCTGAACACGACGCTAACTTTCCTGTCTCCCTGTCTTTGTATTTGCCGTGCTTTCCCCCCCCCCCCAAAATGCCTTTCCTCCCAGTTGGGCTCCTGACAAACACCTGCTCCAGGTTACCTCTGCTTGTGTTTCCCGACACCCATCCCCACCACCACCAGGTTCTGACAGAACCAACACGCTTTGCTGTAATTCATGTGCTGCTTTTGTGCCCTCCGCCGAACCAGACTGTAGGTGCCCCAAGGGGATTTCTGCATCTGCAGCGCTTGGCCAGAACCCAGAGCTGAGGCCAATCTGGTCTCGTAAAGGCGCATACGAGACATGGGTGGCTTTGGGATGGGACTGGTGGGTGACACAAAGTAGAAGAATAGCGAACATGTTGGGTGGTGGGATGTTAGAAGGTCTGACTTGCAGCATCAGTGGACCTAATCCAACAAGAGGACATTTAGCAGGAATACATGTCATGTCTTGTACCTGTATTTCAAACCGAGAGCCTCAGAACAGGAACCGGGGAGAGGAGAGGCGACAGAGGGAGAGCCACCCCCTTTCATAAAAGAAAAGCTGGGCATGAAGGGCACTGGCAGGTATGACTGCCATAAAAGCCAAAGTCATCATACGCAGAATTAATAGAGGTATGGTGCCTAGGACAAGAGAAGAAATATCCTGATGAATTCCAAAGAGACTCCAAAGGATGTAGTAGGAGGAATATCTCAAGGAAGTAAGATTAAGACACGAAGAGGAGCTGGTTTCGGATCTCCAAGGGGTTGGCCAAGAAAGGCAAGGGCACAGGGGTTCTGTGGGGTTTCGAGAGGCAAAATGGGGCCAATGGTTAGAAGTTCATAGTAAGGAAGAAATACTGAAAGTGAAGCCTGTCCTGATATGGGCGATGTGGCCTCAGGTGGAAGTGAGTTCCCCCATCCTTGTAGGCATGCAAGCAGAGACAGGACCCCCCATTTGGGAGGGGCGCTGTAGAGCCTTGCTACCTCTGCAGCCTCCTTTCCTATCATTCTCCTCCCCACTCACTGAGCTCCTGCCCCACCAGCCTCTTTGCTGTTTCCTGGCCACACCAAGCACATCCCCACCTCAGGGACTCTGCACTTGGCTTTCCCCCTTGCCTGGAAGGTTCTTCCCCGAGATATTGGCACATCTTTCTCCCTCACTTCAATCAGACGTCTGCCTAACTGTCATCTCCAGAGTGACACATTGCCCGACCACCCCATTTAAAGTTAAATCTGTCTGTTTATTATATGTATCTCACCCCAGCAATGTAAACTCCTTGCAGGCAGGATCTTGGTCTCACTCACTCGCTGCATCTCCAATGCCTAGAAGGGCCTGGCACATAGTAGATGTGTATTAAATATTTTCCAAATAAAATGGGGCGCCTGGGTGGCTCAGTCGGTTAAGCGTCCGACTTCGGCTCAGGTCATGATCTCACGGTCCGTGGGTTCGAGCCCCGCGTCGGGCTCTGTGCTGACAGCTCAGAGCCTGGAGCCTGCTTCAGATTCTGTGTCTCCCTCTCTCTCAGACCGTCCCCCATTCATGCTCTGTCTCTCTCTGTCTCAAAAATAAATAAACATTAAAAAAAATTTTTTTTAATAAATATTTTCCAAATAAAGACACGAATTATCTCATTTATTCTCTGCAACCCCTCTTGCTCAATTTAATTCCCACAAAAGCTTCCCATGGAAGGATAGAGCAGAGAAAGTTCCATCACCGATGATATGTTCACTGGAAAACACATGGAGACACGGGAGGGAAAGACACTTCCCCCTGAGTGGGGCCCTGCCCTGCCAGGCACTGGGCCTGGGGCTTCCTACACATTGCTTCTCTGTAATGATGCCGTGCGGTGGGATTATTCCTCCCAAATTTCAAAGCTCAAAGTTCCCAGTACCACTAGTATTTATCGATTGCAAGCCACAGAAACATTCTTGCTAATGGAGGCACACGGCGGGGGATTCCATGGCAGGAAGGAGAAATGTGATGGATCGAGGGACACAATGAAGAACCAAGCTTCTGAGAAGAGGGGCAGAAGGGACTCCCCTTTGGTCAGGGGATGTGAGGAGGACTTGACGGACAAGTTCACCAGCAGCGTCCGTGACGGGAGATGGAAAAGTGGAGGTGCTGTTACCCAGCCCAACGAATGCAGGATGGGTGCTGGACAGGTAAAAACAAGGTCAGGCCCTCACAGATCATGGGTCCAATCCCCTGGTTTTGCAGAAGGCTCAGAAGGGCAAGTGTGGTCACACTTGCAAGTGTGGGAACAGACACAGACCTCCTGGCTCCGAGTGTGGTATGAACGTCAAGTCTCATCAGGCTTTGGTATCCAGATCCTTCCTCTTCAAACAAACCCTCAAGGTCCAACTCTTGTTCACGTCATATGTGGAAGTCTTAGCATCGCGGTGGACTTTCTGAACAGCCTTCAGATTCCAGGCCCTAAAAAACACCCACACAAAGGCTTTCCTGAACTCTTTCACTGCAACTCCGATGGCCATCGGACCTCAAATGAGTACTAGCATTGCCGACTCCAGGAAGTGACTGTCATAACTAATTTATTTTCATGTCTATTAGGGAGCCCTCCCGGGGTGGTATAATCCACAGATACAAGCCCGCTTCACCTCTACTAGAAGGGTTTAAAAAATGAAATTAGACATGTTTTTGAGGCAAAATCTCCCACAGTTAACTCCCTGGTACGGCACGAATTCTCTTAGCATTCGTGACCAAAGGAGACTTCTCCAAACCATTCCCTGTCATCCCCTCTGAGCTGTCAACTTTGATTACTCCTTTCCTGGTCCTGTGCCTTGTCTTATACTAAAGGAATAATAAGTACCTCCTTCCCCCTTTCTGAATCTAGGACTCCAGCACTTTGTTTCCCGCTTTACGCAAAACTTTGCAGAAAAAGCACAAAGGCTGTAACAGCAACTTCAGTCAATCACCTGGGAAGGAAGGAGATGGAGACTATTTCCAGGCAGTGACCCAGAAACAGGGCTGTTTGTCCCAGGCTTGGTGAGGCCTACTATGTGCCAGGCCTTCCCCAGGCCCTTTGCAGGCAGGTTTTATCCCCACCCCCTCTCTCCCCTGCACACCACTGCCCCCCCCCACCCCCACCCCCCCGGGCCCGCCAGAACTGGATGGGATTTCATTCTCTCCCCCCTCCCTTTCGCCCCTCACTAAATGTTTGCATTTCTTGGGGCTCTCTCCTTGTTCCTCTGCTCTTCCCACTCTGCAGAGAGAACGCTCCATGAGTGATCTCATCCACTCCCACACTTAAAACTTCCATCCCCACACTGATGCATCAAGCCGAAAGTAGGGAAAAAAAAAAAAAGGAAGAAAAGTAAAATTGTCGAGCTGGAAGCCCTTAGACACCTCAAAGCTTGGCAGGTTGAAGGTGTGGCAGAATAATGGATTGAAAATTTAATTTACATTTTGTTTTCCCTGATGTAGGAGAATCAGAGAACGGTGTGTATTTTAGTCTCTGTAATGTTTTCCTCACCAATTCTAAGAAAATCCCCAGGATGTCTTGCCTCGGGGACGGTGGCGTAGGCCAGGCTGAAAGTGAAAGTAGCCCGAAGCTTGGTACTTTACTTTGAAAACATAAACTCAGCGAGATTCTTCTGGATCCGGGTTTCTCACCCTCTGCGCTGTTGACACTCGGGAATGGAATTCTTCGCTTCGAGGCTCTCCTGTGCATTCACGATCTTTAATAGCATCCTTGGCCTGTGGATGCCAGCTAGCACTACCCACCTCTCACCCCAACAAGG
Source organism: Panthera tigris (assembly GCF_018350195.1). Taxonomy (NCBI): domain Eukaryota; kingdom Metazoa; phylum Chordata; class Mammalia; order Carnivora; family Felidae; genus Panthera; species Panthera tigris. The sequence goes on from NC_056667.1 coordinate 29,605,396, forward strand.
AGGCTCGACCAAATGTCTCCAGACATTGTCCCCAGGAGGCAACATTGACTAGAATCACTCTTCTAGATTATGCACCCAAAAAGATAGAGGAGGGGCCCTATGGAAATTGCCACAAACTTGGAGACTGGGTAAGCTTCCCCTAGACCGGGAAGGGGGATGTTTCAAGTTTCCAGGAGCCACAGGGAACACTTGTCTCCTCCTTCCTGCTGCAGGACAGGTCATATCCAGTAAAAAACCACAGGTCTATTTTCCCAGCATTCCACTAGGGAGCACAGCCCCCGAGTCTTCCAAGGGAGCCTTGGAGTCTCCAGAGGCATCGGGGGTGTTGTCTCCTCAGTCCCTCCCCACTCTGCCCGGGGTTAACTGCTTATATGCTTCCCCACACTAACCTGCCTGGGTTCACAGGCCAGTGAACTTGTCCTTCTGCGCTCGAAACTGCTCTTGGCTGCCTCTTGCTGTCAGGAGGCCCCACTGGAGCCAGACACCCTCGGATCTTGTCTGTGGGAAGTTTGGCAATTCACATTAGGTACTTTGTGGGTTTTTTTTTTTTTAAGTTTATTTCTTTAATTTTGAGAGAAAGAAAGAGAGTGTGCAGGAGAGGGGCAGAGAGAGAGAGAGAGAGAGAGAGAGAGAGAGAGAGAGAATCCCAAGCAGGCTCTGCACCGTCAGTGTGGAGACTGACACGGGGCTCAAACTCATGAACTGTGAGATCATGACCTGAGACGAAATCAAGAGTCAAGACGCTCAACTGACTGAGCCACCCAGGCACCCCACATTAGGGTAGTTTTTGACAAACTGCCTAAAGCATCCCCCGAATCCTCTAAATGTCTTTAATCCTCCAAGGCTGAATCTTCTGGAAACGACTGACATGTCTGCTGGATCTCTGCTCCCTCCTTGTCAGAAAGAAGTCCTCTACTGAGTGTAAGAGAATGACTACTGTTCAATGAGTGATATTTCAACCCCACCTCCTCAACGTGATCCAGCACTTTATGGAACCTCCTGCTCCATTGAGGTCCTTGTGAACAAGTGACTTGATTTAAGCACACCAGCACTTTCCAACAGCTGCTGGCAGGTGGCTTTCCAGAGGCGTCGTTTCCACCTGGTAAATCTTACTGGACAAATAGAGGGTACTTTATCCTTTTCTACCAGGAGTGTCTGGTAATTCCAGTTCTTACAAATAACCTGAATGTCCCTGGATTCCTGCTAATCTATCTAAGGCATCCCAAACTCAGGGCATGTTGCCTCCATCGCTCCTGGTTTGTTCAGTGTCCTGCAATGGACATACATTCTTATGTCCCCAAATTTCTATGTACAACCATAGACGAAGTCACAGGTACACTCTGGGGCTTGCAAATAATGCTCTGAACTAACAGTTCCTTAATATGCTCCCTTAAACCACTTTTTGTTTGTGGAGGGATCCTTCTAGAATGCTTTCAGAAGGGTCTTGTAACTCCCTTCTGAGGGTTCCTTCCTTCACAGGCCACAGCCCAGAGAAAATACTTTCTTCCTGGCTTGAGGTGTCCACATCGGCCTCTCTGTCCATTCCTCAAGTAGTGAGATCACCAAAGTCAAAATGGGTTCAACCCTTAGGACACTGTTGGCTAAAGCATGTCAGAGATTGCCTCTGTCTCCCAGTCTCTATAGTGGTAAATATCAGCAAAAAGGTCACATTGTCCACTGAGTGATGACCTACCCATCATCTGCCCATTGCTAAATATGGTGGGTGGGGGATGTGTGGGGAGGCTGTCCGTTACCAGCAAAGGTAGGCTGACACCAGAATGAGGGGACACCTGGTCTTACCGGGTGGCCCTCTCTGTCCAGAGGTGCTGAGACATGCTTCACTATAGCTGTGTTACAGCACCTCAACCCCCACCGCCCCCTTGCGAAACCCCAGGCTCCCACAGATACCCTCTGCACATGGGCCTCCAAGATCACATCCCAACCAAATTTGTAAAGGAATATGGCCAAGTAATGGCCACAGAATGACTGAAAATATAAATGATCTCTATGTTTGACATAGTTCTTTCTTCATTTGCCTGAACCCCTTGTCCTGAGGCTCCACTGGCCTTGTTAGAAAGGTCTGGAATTGCAGCATCATAGCTTCAGTGGGAAGGCCTGGGTCATCAGCAGATTTGAACCCATGATTTCTTGGGCCTGATGTGCCCTGGCCTCCATCACACGATTTGCCCTGATCCTGCCCAGCTCCTGCCCTGGGGAGCTGCCTGGCTGGGTACCAGGGGTCCCACTCACCCCTCCTGCCAGTGGACGTACGATGCAAGTGGCAGTGCCATTCTCAGGGTGGCCCATGCCAGGCCCCCAGGGGCTCACCGAGCTGCACTGTCCTCCCAGGTCACTGGGAGTGGGGGCCCTGTGTTGAGTCTCTGCCTTATAGACAGGTTCATCTCCGCTGGTTCTTCTGGACTTACATAGATCACCCTGAACCTGGTTCTGCAAAACCTTTTATGATAAGAAGGACCTTGGCCCAGGGACCTTGCTGGCCATGGGTCAAACCTCAAAGCAGAACCCTTAAAAGTCTTTGTGGGGCACATGAAACCTGTTTTTCCTCTGGTTTGTGAGTTAGGACTCGTGCGGAGCAAACCCATCAGGGACTTAATTTTCTCAGCCTTAGACAGGCCTTGTTCTTCTGCCAGACCTGTAGGCCAGGTCTTCTGCCCTGTTCCTACACCCTGCACCCTCCCCAGCACCCCGCACAGAGGTTCTGGATGCCCAGGGCAGATACCACACGGATGGAGCTGTTGGTAATATAATCCTGTGGGTTCGGAAACTGTCGACTATCTATACCGATCAATTGGTGTCCACCTGGAGAACAGTTTAAAGACGTCTCTTAGCGTCTGTTTTTAATGTCCTAAATCAGCATCCACTTTTTTGGGGCACTGTTTGTGCTGGTTGCTGTGCACAGCATTTTCACAAATCCCATCCCTGATGACCCAGATAAAGGCATCCGGGGCTGACAGAGTAGGAGGCCAGGAGCCAGAATCGCAACACAAGAAGAACTCACCGGCTGGAGAGAAGAGACAGGATGGAAGGTACTGGGCACTTGTTGGGGGCCCTGGACTTGTAGCAGTGCAGTGAACAGAGCCGACACAAAAGGCCTTCCTACCGCCCACAGCTACATGGAAATGCTAAGTAACTTACAAGGTGAAGATGACAAGCGTGTGGTCAAGATTAGAAAAAAATAACTGAAAGCCCCAGGAGTCAGATAAAAGGGACCTCAGAGCCAAAGCAGTGAGCAGAAAGAGGTACTATGGTGGCCTTGGACCCAGGGACTTGGGGGCTGGACTTTTAACACTTGTAGGGCAGCACTGTGGCCTGCAGCCCATGCGAGGTGAAAACATAAAACTCTCATAAAGGGTCAAGAAAACCTTTTTCCATCAACCCCAGGAAGCATCAGGCAAATTGCTGGGGCCATGGATGGAAACAAATTTTAAGTTGTCTGCAAGAATTCAAAATCCCAGGTGACTCTCATGTGTAGGCTTGAATTTATATTCCTTAGATGGTGCAGGAGCCCCAAGCTGCCTGCCCCTCTCTCCCTCCCTCTCTCTCTCTCTCCCTCTCTCCCTTGCACACACACACAGGGACACTGACCTAAAGGAGATTCCACAACCACAACCCAGGAAACAATCTGTCAACAGGCGAACTAATAAATTATAGTGTCTTCACACAATGGGAAAGTATTATGTAGCATGTAGGATGAACAACGTATAATTCTATGTATCAACATGGATAATTTTTTAAACATAATTTGAATAAAAAGAACAAACTGCAGGATTATACTTGTTTATTTTTCCCTATGAATTTTATAATCACCTTGTCTGTCTAGTGCCCCATTCCCCCTGTTTCCCCCCAAAAGAGCTGTTGGAATTCTTATTAGGATTGTGTGAAGCTTAAGTATTAGCTTAGAAAAAAATTAACTTAGGAGCGATGAAATAGTTATGAGGTCAAATTTCCCCATCCAAGCATGCATACGGACTTGTAATTTGTCCAAGATTCTTTCTGTAGCCTTCAGAGATGGTTTTTTTTCCAGGGCTTTGCTTTTTTCATACATGCTTTGGACATTTAAAAAATATTATTACTAGGTATTTTATCTTTTTGTGGATATTGTAAATAAGTGCATCCCTTCCATTTTATTCTCTAACTGGTTATTTATATATATAAAAGTTAATGATTTCTATATATTTACCTTATACACTGCTACTTTATTGAATTTTCTTATTGTTTGCAGTAATTCCAAAATGTGTCTTTCTAGGTTTTCCAGATATACAATACTATCATCTGAGAATTATAATTTTATTTCCCCTTTTACAATGTTCACACATTTAATTTCTTCTTCTTACCTAATTGCATTGCTGCCTCCAGTACAATATGAAATAAGAGTACTGAAAGTAGAAAGTCTTCTCTTGTCCCTGACTTTATTTTAATTAAAATTTTTAATTAACATACGATGTCATATTAGCTTCAGGTATACAACATACTGATTCTATACATTACACAACAATTGTGTACATCATTCAATGCTCACCATAAGCGTGGTCACCATCTGTCACCATACAATGTCATTACAATGTTTTTGACTCTATTCCTTATGCTGTACTTTTCATCTCCATGATTTATTATTTTATAACTGAAAGTTTGTGCCTTTTAATCTCCTTTCTCTATTTTTTTCAGTATTTATTTATTTTTGAGAGAAAGAGACAGAGCGTGAGCAGGTGAGGGGCAGAGAGAGAGGGAGACACAGAATCCAAAGCAAGCTCCAGGCTCTGAGCTGTCACCACAGAGCCCGACGTGGGGCCTGAACCCACAAGCTGTGAGATCAAGACCTGAGCTGAAGTGGATGTTTAACCAACTGAGCCACCCAGGCGCCCCACCGCTTTTTCTATTTTGCCCATCCCCGACTCTTGTTCCTGACCTTCGCAAGAAATCTTCTAGGGTTTTCCCACTATGAACAATGCTGGTGTTTGAGCTGAGATAAATTTTTTTCATCTTAAGGAAATGTCCATCTATTCCTATTTTATTGAGTACTTTTTTAAAAATCAAGAGCTGATCATTCCTTTTCATCAGTTCAGTATCATGGAGCATTTTGATTGGCTTCTTAATGTTAAACCATCCTTGTATTCCCAGAGTAAAGGCCACTTGGATACAACTTATTATACGTTAAGGGCTGCTAATTCTGCTTGTTAAAGTTTTCTTTAGGATTTTTAAATTACCACGAATGAAATTAGCCTGGCATTTCCTTTGTGTGCGGTCTTCACTGGGATTTGGTACCAATGAATTTCTTAATTAATTTACATGATCTGGCTTTTTCCTTTCTTTTAAATTTCTAGAACAGAATAATTAGCATTAGAATATCGGGATTATTTGTTTTTAAAGCAGAAACTATTTGACTTAATGCCTTTAGGCATATAGCTCTTTGACAGCTTTCTCTTTTTCCATGGATATGGTACATCTAGAATGTTTTATGTCTTCTGGAATCATTTTGGTAAATTACGTGTTCTTAGAAAATTCCATAGTCATCCTGGTTTTCAAATTTGTTTTCAAAGAGTTAGGCCAATGGTGTATGGGATTAATTCTGTCTCTGTGTTAATTCCTCTTCATTATTTCATATTCTGTGTATATTTGCCTTCTAAATGTTTTCTTTATTAGAGCTATAAATTCATCTATCTTCCTGATGGCTATTAAACCTTTTTTTGGATTTTACTTATATTACTGTTACTCTATTTTCCAGCTAATTAAACTATTCTTTAAAGGTACTTTATTAAGGAATCCTTCTGTTTTCCTTAGGTCTCTTTTGTTATTCTTTTTCTAACTTCCTGGGTTAGATGCTTTGTTCTCATTCTTGTTTATAGAATTTAAGGTGGATGGATCACTTAAGGTGTACATTTGCCGCCTGGCCTTGCCAGTCTATTCCCACTGCGCCTCTGCCCCTATAAAACAGGGCCTTTTTGTTTTCTGATTTTTGTTATTTTCTACCTTATTGAATTGTGATCTGAAAATTATGTCTGTACTATGTTTAGTTGAGGGAGAGATTTATTGAGGTTTAATTTATGGCCTTATATATGGGAAGGTTTTGGATATGTCCCATGGGCACTTAAAGGAAAACTGTAGCCAAGGAGTTCTCTCTGTCTCCCACTGTCATGTGCATGTTGTACCTTGTTAAGTGTATTATTTAGGTCTCGTTTGTTTATATATGTGTATTTTTTAATAAAATAGGTTTAAAATTTTTTAATGTTTATTTATTTTTGAGAGACAGAGAGAGACAGAACATGAGCAGGGGAGGGGCAGAGAGAGAGGGAGACACAAAATCTGAAGCAGGTTCCAGGCTCCGAGCTGTCAGCACAGAGCCTGATGTGGGGCTTGAACCCACGAGCTGTGAGATCATGACCTGAGCTGAAGTCGGACGCTTAACCGACTGAGCCACCAGGCACCCCAAAACAGGTTTTTAAAAAATGTTTATTTATTTTGAGAAGAGAGAGAGAATATGCATGCAAACAGGGGAAGGGCAAGGACAGAGAGAGAGGAGAGAGAGAATCCCAAGGAGGCTCCACCTTGAGAATGTGGCTTGATCCCACGAATTGTGAGATCATGACCTGAGCCAAAATCAAGATGAACTGACTGAGCCACCCAGGCGCCCCATTGTTCATTTACACTTTTTTATCCACTTAATCTGTCACACAGAAAAAAAGCAAACTCTTCTGTTAGCGTGTTCTCATTACTTGTGGCTTTGCACGGCTGTGACTTTAGTTGGCACATAGGTGGTTCATAACCATTACATTTTTATTGCAATTAAGTACATAATATTACTAATATACATATAAACATGATTGTATTATTAGAATTGGAAAGTTCTCTTCTTTGCCTCATTGAATTACTTCATTCTGAATTCTACTTTATCTGATGGCAATCCAACCCCCTGGGCCTTAGCACCTGCATTAGTTTTCTAGGGCAACAATAATAGAGTACCACAAACTGGGGGGCTTAAAACAACAGAAATGTGTTGGCTCACAGTTCTGGAGGCCAGATGTCTGAGCGAAGATGTGGGCAGGGCCACGTCCCTCTAATGGCTCTAGGCGAGAATCCCTCCTTGCCTCTTCTGGCCTCTGCTGTTGGCCTACAATCCTCAGGGTTCCTTGTCTTATAGACGCATCACAAATCCTATGGCCTCCCTCTCCCTTGTGTCTTATACCATCTCCCCGTGTGTGTGTCTGCCTCTATATCCAAATCCCCCATTTTTATAAGGACACCAGACATACTGGATTGCACCCACTTGTATGACCTTTTTTCAGAAGACTTTTTGTTTTGAGATCTCAAAGCGATGAGCCCTCTTCCTACTGCTAAGATTTCTCTGTCAGTTTTTGTGTCCTTTTCCTTCATTGATATCCTGCTTGGTCTCAGCTGGCTTAGGCCGCCCTAATTTCACATAAATTAGAGTCTGGAGATTAGGCCTGCCTTCTAGTTTCACTTAGAAAATGAAGTTTGCAGACTTTTTGTCTTGTTGCTTTGCGATGCTTTCTAGGAGAAGAAGAGGAAAATGCTGTTTAACACCGCCATGGATCAGAAGTCTTTACCAGTTTCTAAATAATAGTGATCAATTCAAATTGCTCTTAAAAGATTGTTAGATTAGGGGTGTCTGGCTGTCTCAGTCGGTCAAGCGTCTGACTCTTGATTTCAACTCAGTTCATGATCTCATGGTTTGTGAGATCAAGCCCCACATTGGGCTCTGTGCTGATAGCTCAGAGCCTGCTTGGGATTCTCCCTCTCTCTCTGAGCCTCCCCTGTTTGCACTTTCTCTCTCTCTCAAAATAAACAAATAGGCTTGATTAAAAAAAAAAAAAGATTGTTAGATCAAATCTATCTGTGGGTCACATTCAGCCCATGGTATGGCAGCACAGGATTTCTTCATTAGGGCATCATGGTCAAGCACAAAGCTTTGGAAAGAGCCTAGATCAGTGTCATGGGTTGCATGATGTCCCTTGCCAAAAACAAAACCAAAAAAAAGGTAAAAATAAGAAAGACATGTCCACTAGAAACCTGTAAATGTGATGTAAGTGAGCAAAAGGGTCACTGCTAATGTAATTAAGTTAGGGATCTAGAGATTAGATCATCCTGGATCATATGGGTGGGGCTAAACCAGTAACAAGCATCCTTAAAGGAAGAGAAGACACACAGAGGAGAAGGGCCATGTGAAGGCAGAGGCAGAGATTGGAGTCATGTGTCTATAAACCAAGGAATGTTGTCAGTCACCAGAAGCTAGAAGAGGCCAGGAACAATCTCTCTTAGAAGGAACCAACACTTCCAACACCCCAATCTCAGATTTCTAGTTTCCAGGACTGTGAAAGAATATATTTCTGTGGTTTTAAAATAACTTATGGTCACTTATTTTAGCAGCCACAGGAGACTAATACATCCAATTTGAATCCTGCCGCCACCAGTTCCAAGGCATGTGACCTTGAGCTAGTCTCCAGGATGCAATGGAAGGAAATGAGCCAGGGGAAAGCAAGACAGAGTTCAAACCTTTGCAGAGTTGCTGAAGGGCATCAGTAGTACCTATGTGCTGTATAGCCAGAGAGGACGGGGCTAAGATTGGGAAGTAAGTCTGGGCCTCAGGTAAGAGAAAGCCTTTCCAAGATTTAGGACAATCCAGACATGGAAAGGCACCCAGCTTCAGTGATTGCAGGGGCCCTGTGACTGCAGGTACAGAAGGAGAGACGAGGACCACCTGCAACAAGAATGTTAATAGTGCAAGGGGTGTCTGGGTGGCTCAGTCAGCTGAGCATCCGACTCTTGATTTCGGCTCAGGTCATGATCTCACAGTTGGTGAGATCGAGCCCCATGTGGGGCTCTGTGCTGACAGTATGGAACCTGCTTAGGATTCTCTCTCTCCCTCTCTCCCTCTCCCTCTCTCTCTCTCTCTCTCTGCCTCTCTCTCTCTCTCTTTCAAAATAAATAAATAAACTTGTTTTTAAAAAATGTGTGTCCAGGACAAACTGAGTTGTTCTGTCTGATACAGAGACCCTGCTGCCTCCCACCAGATTCTGCCCTTGGCTGGCTCCCGTCTGTTAGCTATAGGCAGATTTGGGTTGGGGGAGCAACAAGAGAGGGAAAAAAAAATTACAATTTTGCTGCATGCGGGGCAATTTCTACAGACAATTCCTGGGGTCCGGAAACGCCCACCACCTCTGGCGCTTCCACCTGAAGCCCAAGGAGCATCATTTTCCATTCTTGTCTCTGAGATAATAAGTTGGAGAGAAGCTTCATATTTCAAATCAAAACTATTTTCCAACGAGAGGAAAGTGGAAACTTTTCAGGCAAATTTCATATGCAGTAACACAATTTCCTCCTGTTCCACTTCTTTTTTCACCTAATACATAATAAATATTCAAGATCTCCTTGAGGAAACACGAGCGGAGCTGGGGCGGGATCCGCACGGCTGCTGGGTGGAGGCAGTCAGTGGGGCTGACACGGGTCCTTCTCCTTCGAGTCCCCTCTGGATCGCAGCCTCCGCTGCCGGCTACCCCACCTGTCCCTGAGAGAGCCCTCACTCCTGTAAGAATCAGCAGAATTAGATCACTGAAAATTTTTTATTACCTTAATAGCGGTCTTCAAATTCTTCTCAGGCAAAAACCACGTTCCTCGGGAAAATGCCCTGAAGAGGTACTTGGTAGAGAAGGTGAGACCCACCACGGACATCATTAGGGTGTATAGTCACCTGGAGGCTTCCTCTTTCAAGGCTTAGAGGTCAGGGGACAGGGATAGGGGACACGAGAAAGACAACCATCATCGAGGGGGATCAGTGGGCTCCAGCAACGTGGTAGAAGGTTCATGACAAACAAGAGGTGGTTGTGTTTGGGGGCCACAGATGACATAACCTGCTCTTCTCTATTGAGCACTGGCCATGTGCCCGGTACTGGGCTAATGCTTTACCTCCACCATGCTGCTGAATCCTCACAGCATCACCGTGAGGTGGGAACGATTATTATTCCCATTTTACTGACAAGAAACCAGTTTAAGGGAACACAAAAGTTGCCTCAGGCCATGCTACTAGCCAAGTAAACCCTGAGATACCACTGCACACCCACTGAATGGTGCGATTAAAAAGACTCACCACACCAGGTGTTGGCGAGGATGTGAAGCAGTTGCAGTCCCATACACTGCTGGCAAAAGTGTGAAATGGCACAACCACTTTGGAAGGCTGGCGGTTGCTAATACATTTAAACATACACTTACCCCATGACCCACAATGCTACTCTTTGGTTTACCCAAGAGAAATGAGTGTGCTGGGTGCACAACAAGTGCTCAAGAATGCTCAGAGCAGCTTTATTCATTAGAGCCCCAAACTGGAAAACTCCGGAAGTCATCAACAGGTGACTGGATAAATACAAAGGAAAACTACTCAGCAATAAAAAGGAGCAAAATACTGATACGCACAATGTGGTTGAATCTCAAAACTGATATGCTGAGCAAAAGGAGCCAGACACAAGAGTGCATACTGAGTGATGACAGTGACAGAAAGCAGAGTCATGGCTGCCCAGGGCTGAAGTGGGCAAGGATTGATGGCAAAGGGGAACAAGGGTGATGGAAATACTCTGTATCTTGATTTGAATGGTAGTTACATGGGTGCAGACATTTGTCAAAACCCATTGAATGAACACTTAAGATGGGTGAGTTTTAGGGGCACCTGGGTGGCTCAGTTGGTTGGGTGACCGACTTCGGCTCAGGTCATGATCCCACAGTTTGTGAGTTCGAGCCCCGCATCGGGCTCTGTGCTGACAGCTCAGAGCCTGGAGCTTGCTTCAGATTCTGTGTCTCCCCCTCTCTCTACCCCTCCCCTGCTCACGCTCTGTGTCTCTCTGTCTCTCAATAATAAATAAACGTTAAAATTTTTTTTTTAAAAAGATGGGTGAGTTTTATTGCATATAAGTGATATCTCAGTAAGGTTGCTTTAAACACAATTCAAAGTACTTGCCATGTCTATATGATCCAACTGTTGCCCTTCCCCACCTCTCCTCCTAGCCACCCCCCTTGCCCCCTTCATTCTGGTCACACCAGCCTCCCTGCTATCCTTCCCATCATCCAAACACATTCCCATCTCTAGGGCTGTGCCCTTGCTGTCTCCACCGCCTGCAAAACCCTCCCTGCGTATGTCCACCTCACTCACTCCCTCACCTCCTCCAGATCTCTGTTCAAAAGCTACCTAACAGTGTGGCCTTCTCTGGTCCCAGCTCCCCCTCCACATAAAATAACACCCACCCCATAATTCTCTAGCCCTTTACCCTCTTTATTTTCCATAGCACTCACCACATCCTAGTATATCATTATACTTACATTGGTTTACTGTCTGTCTCTCCTACTAGAGTGAGCCCCATGGGAACAGACACTTGGCCTGCACCGACAGTGCTCTGGGGTCTGGAATAGTGCCTTACATGAAGCAAGCAATCACCCCTTATTTAATGAATGAATTAGAACCTTTCTATCAAGCTTTCCCTACAGTTCTTCCCCTAAGAAAAAAGGAGAACTCCGTTATTATCAAAAAGACCTCTTTCAGAGATGTACACACCTTACCATGAAACAGTCTTTCCCTGAAAATTAATAATAATAATAGACTGTTTTACTTCTCAGTTTCATTACTCCCCCATGCTCAGTATTACCCCCAAGAACATTCAATGGATATTTATCCTACATTTATGTAACTAAAGAACCTCCAAAACAAAGAATCATTTTTCCAAGGTGACTTCTATCTCTAACACCAGAAACTGGTAGGAACTTTAATCTGCTAGCAACTTTTAAAACCTGCAGAATCTCCCTACAATATTTTTGTTCTGCCTCACTGATCACCCTTCTACATGTATATTTATTTATTTACATAATCAGGATTACACAGCATGACGACATACATAGTTCAGTATCCTGCTTTCTCATTTAACATTACAGAGTATTTTTCTATGTCTTTAATAATTCTTGGAAAATATAATTATTAATGGCTATGGAATGTAATATCATATAGATGTACCATAGTTTATTTAACTAATCTCTGACTATGTAATATTTAAGTTGTTTCCTTTTTTTAAATTTCAATTATAAATAATGAATGTCATTGTGTATGAATGCGTGAATTTCTGAATATTTCCTAGAGGCAGTATCCTAGCCCCAAAGGATATGGTGTGTAGTTTTTTTTTTTTTAAGGTTTTTATACATAGTCCCTACTTGTTTTCCAGAAAAGAGATGCCAATTCAAATTATCAACAATAGAATATGAGAGCTCTGTGTCGCTTCATCCTTGCAGGCACTGGGTTTTATATTTCTTAAATCTTTGCTCGTTTGGTAGATAAAAATGCTATTCTAATTTATATTTCTCTAATTATTGGTAAGATAGAACATCTTTTCACGTGTTCATTGACTATTTGTATTTCATCTCCCATAAATTGTTTATGTTATTTTCCCATTTTGTAATTGAAGTGTCAGAATTATCTTCAGGAATTGTCAAGCTCTTGGTATATAAGACGAATATTAACTCTTTTGGTAATTTTTTATACTTGTTGAAAAAAATATTTTTTGAGCCTGCCTGCCTTTTGTTATGTTTATGTTCCTTCTTGAAATATACAGATCTTTAACCCTCTTGCTGTGGTTGCTGTTGCTTTGTTTGGGAAGTCCTTTCCCATCCCAGAGTGGGGTCAGAGCCCTCCTGAGTCCCAGGCACATTGTGTAAATTATCTCCTGTCATCCCCACTTTATTTTTTATTATGCAAAATTTCAAACATACACAAGAGGAGCGAAAAATAAATATATTGATTCTGGGATTTGCTTCAAGACAATGTGCAGAGAGGGTAGGGAAGGTCATAGATCCAATGAGAGTGGCCATAAGTTGGTGACCATTGTAGTTGGAGGTTCTCTCTATTTTTGTAGAAGTGATGTGACCTGGTTGACAGCTTAGGGGGCCAAAGGGCAGTCATTTCAGGACCCCTTTCCTGTGCCAGGCACTACCCTAGAAGACTTGCATCATCCCACTGAGCCCACCAGCACCTTTGGAAGAAGGAAATACTAGTCCCACATTACAGATGATGGCATTGAGATCCAAATGGATTACCCAAGGCCACATAACCGGGAAGTACAGAGTAGGATCTGACCCTTCCACTGTGTCATCTATGCCCTTGGAGGCAGGAAGTTAAGTGAAAGGGAAGATGGGCTTCTCTTGTAGATCTTGGCTAACTCCCAGGCTCCTCCCAGGCACAGTCCCAGGGGAGGGGCTCAGATTAGAAATTAATCTGATTGTTTAAAATAAGAAATGTAGAGGCGCCTGGGTGGCTCAGTTCGTTAAGCATCTCACTCTTGGTTTTGGCTCAGGTCAAGATCTCATGGTTCATGAGATCAAACCCCGTGTCAGGCTCTATGCTGAGAGCACAAAGCTTGGGATTCTCCATCTCTCTCTGCCCCTCCCCACGTGCACTCTAAACAAACAAACAAACATTTTAAATTAATTAATTAATAATAATAAATGTACACAGCACGGTGACTACAGTTAATCATATTTTACTGTATATGTGAAAGTTGTTAACAGCATAGATTTTAAAAGTTCTCAACACTAGGTAAAATGTGTAACTATGTGTGGTGATGGAAACTAACTTAACTAACTTAACTAGACTTAACTGCAATGATCACATTGTAATATATACAAATGCCGAGTCATTATGTGGTACACCTGAAACGAATATAGTGTTGTATGTCACTTACACCTCAATAAAAAAAATTAAAGAAAGAATGTAATTATTCTTGAACAGCTGAATTTGTGAACCAAGGTTCAGGTCTGCTACTCATCCATTTCCTTTGTCATTATTTCAGCAATCATTTCTAAGCTCCAACAGTGTGCCAAGCCTTGGACTAGGACAAAATTAATGAAAAATAAAAGGACAGATAAAGTAAGAGTCCAACACCCACCAATACCATCAGGATCACCCCACCCGACATGGTCCCCTGGCCCTCACATCACAGACATTTAGCCAAGAGCTTTCTTACTAACACGGCACTTTGATTCTCATGCTTTGACTATCAGCCAACTATTGCTATGATAATGCTGCATAACATACAGCCCCCAAATTTGAGTGGCTTACAACAGCAATCATTTCTTTCTCGCCCATGTCTGCAGATTGGTGTCTCTGGACATGAGCCTACCTCCTACACCAGGGGTCTTATCTTTTTATCTTCTCAAATATATTAAAAAGTTCACCTGTATACTAAAGTCTCACAAGCACACCCAGATTCTGATGAGACCAAAGTGCTTTCAAGACATTGAAGCACTACATGAATTTGTAACCCTGCTAACGGTATTTCAGTGGCTGTTATTTCTTTTTTTTATTTTTTTAATGTTTATTTATTTCTGAGAGAGAGAGAGAGAGAGAGAGAGAGAGAGAGCAGGGGAGGGGCAGAGAGAGAGGGAGACACAGAATCTGAAGCAGGCTCCAGGCTCCAAGATGTCAGCATAGAGCCCAACATGGTGCTCGAACCAACGAACTGTGAGATCATGACTTGAGCCGGAGCTGGATGCTCAACCGACCAAGCCACCCAGGTGTCCCTCAGTGGCTGTTATTTCTGAAAAGCTGAGGTAGAGATGGGGCTGGGGACACCGTTCCTATTTCCCTTGTTGCAACTCCTCCTCTGTCTCTTTCACTCAGAAACCGTGTTGAAATTTGATAAAGTAAGAGAGCTATCATGATGCCGAGGACCTTGAATCTCCTCTGATTTATCCTTTTCTTACAAAATAAATCACTCCCAGCCATGGTCCTTTATTATTCACCACAAATCACTCATGGTACATTCTACCACTGAGAACTGCCGAATTACACAGCAGTGGGTAGGAATGGCCGGCCATTTAGCTATTTGGACAGCATACGTTAATTGAACATCTACTCTGTGCCAGACACTGGGAAGATCTTGCTCTCATAGAGCTACGTTCTAGTGTTGGGGGGGGGGCAGTGGGGGAGACAGGCAATAAATAAATATATTTTTAAAAGATCATTTCAATAGGTGACACGTGGAATACATGTAAGGGAAATAAAACATAGTAGTGGGATGAGTGGGAGGGGCAACAGCAGGGCCAACCTCTTGGAGGAAGTTGATTGGAGTTGAGTTCTGAACGGCAAGGAGTCAGCTCTGCATGTCTGGAAGAAGAACGTTCCAAGCAGAGGGACCTGCAGGGACAAAGTGTGAAACAGAAGCAGTCTTGGAACAGAAAGAATTCTGCCTGGCCAGAGCAGAATGAACGAGGGGAGATGGTCAACGAGGAGGAGAGGTGGAAAGGGACAGCCCCTGGGAGGCCGTGAAGGCCCAGAGTAGAGGTCGGGAGTTTCCTCTAAGGACACTGGAAGGCCCTGGAGTGCTCCTCAGGGGAGTGTTGTGATCTGATGTCTCTCTGACAGCCCCAGGGACCACCCCGTAGAGCTGGCTCATCTGGCTGATTGGACATGTGCCTCTCCTTCCCATTTTCCACAGCCCTGCTCCCAAATCACACCTGGAAGAAAAAGAAGACCTCCTCAAAGAAGAGGAGGAGACCCTGTGGTCCAGGACAACCAGTAGTCGGGCTTCCCTGCCTGAATTTCTGGGCCTCCATGTACAACAAAAGCCTCCATACTTTCCCTTCCAAGCGTCACTGGCCTTCCACATACACACGAACTAAATCTACATGGGAGGCTCAAATGGTGAGATCACCAGGCACTGGGGCACTAGCCCGCGTGTGTCGTCACCTTTAGACCATTACCAGGCCCAGCGGAGTCTCTCGGACACTGTGGTTCTCCACCAGGTGAATCGCGTGGTGAATTGCCACCACCTTCCAGCTCCTGAAGAGCTGTACCTCACCTGAGATGCAGGAAGCAGTCAGGGCAAAGTTGCCAATGCCCATTCCCCAGGGAAGAAACTGAGGCACAGAGAAATGAAGTTTGAGGCTGGAGTCACAGAGGCCTAAATGACAATGCCAAGAATCAAAGCAGACTCTTCTCGCCACAAACTCTGTGCCCTCTGACCTCTTCCTTGGCTCCTGGGGCAGTCCAAAGCAACCCCAGGAGAGCTCACCACACTCCAGGCACTGTCCTGAGGCTTGACGCATATTAACTTAAAAACCCATGACCATTACTAGCCCCATTTCTATAGATGAAGCAACAGACACATAGGGACATGAAATAATCTGCTCGAGGTCACATGGAGCTAGAAAGCAGCAGGCCCAAGATTTGAAGCAAGAAGTCTTTGCCACTATGCATTACTGCATCTGGCGCTCATTTGTGGGAGGGAGGGGAGGACGGAGAGGTGTGTGAACACAGCACACTGTGTGTATATTTGCGTGTACAGCTGTGTGTCGATGGGTGCACGTGAGTACGGTGGTGTGCATATGCACCCTTGGGTGTGTGTGCGGGTCTGCTTTTGCATGTGGCTTTTGCTGAATGCTTGTGCACCTGCTTTTTGAGTACCTCTGCATTCATGAGCATCCAGCTGTGGCTGTAGGTGTCTCTTCTGCACACAGGCACTGGTGTGTGTACTTCCATGTGCCCGTGTACAGGGATGGGCTTGTTAGTGTAGCTGCGCCTGCCCACGCGTGTATGCCAGGGGTGCAAGAATGCTTTCTCAGGGTGTGTGTGACTATGCAGGTGTGTGGAACCTTGAGCATGCGCCCTTGCAGATGGATGTGGTTTTGAAAGCTGGGACGCCAGCTTCTTTCTATGCTGGTGTCTGCGGCTGTGTTGGTGTGCCCGGGGGCGCACATCCCCCTGGGGGTCTGTTCTGCCCCGCCCAACACCCGTCAGGGCTCCACAATGGGAGACACAGGGAACCCCAGAGCTAGCAGAGCTCCTTTGCAGAGTCCAAGTTCGGCACCAGCATCACCAGAAACTCAGCTGAAAAGCAGTTTTGAAAGTGGAAAAATTGATACGTGTTTGTTCCCTAAATTCTGAATTATTTCCCCCTTTGCTTTAGAGCATTTGGAAATTGCCTGCAGCACCTTGGAGGGTGCCGTGTGCAACCCAGTGCAGCCTGCGTGTGAGCCGGTGCTGGAGGACAGGTGAAGGTCATTTCCAGGTGAGCTAGCTCTTCAGAGGATGCCACCGCCAGCAGGCTCAAGAAGTATCAGCTGCCTCTCTCCCTGCCTCTGCCCTGTCCCTGCACCCACCTCTGCCAGAAATTTACAGGGAAAGGAGAGGAGGGGGCTGCAGAGTGGGAGCCTGGGAAGAGGTGAGGGAGGGCCTGACTGTACTGTGAGACCAGGGCAGGGGTGAGGGCACCGAACCCTCCCTCTCTGCTTCAATGAGACTCTGGTTTATAATTTCACCCTCGAATTGAGTGTCTCCAAACATGAAATTCGGGATTGTACTGTCTTCTGAACAGGCCCCTGGTTAAACCCTGTCCCAGTGGTCATTCTGCCTCAGCTTGCATAAACCCAGGGATGGGCAACCCATTGCCTCCTGAAACCACTGGTTCCCATTGAACAGCTGTTAGGAAATGAGAGTATTTGGCATTTCCTGACCTACTGTGTGCCCAGCACATGCCAGGCCCTGGGGTACAGAGGAGAGTTGGGAAAGGCCTTCACCCTCCCTGAGCTCACATCACAGCAGGGAAGAGGCACAGCCACTTTTTCATGACCCTAGAGGCTGCTCAGGCTAATGGCTCCCTCTACCCCCCACTCCACAGAAGTCCCTGCAGAAGTGGGCACACCCCTTTTCCTCTAACCAAACATCCCCCTCCCTTTTACAGCTCCTCAAAAGTTGGAGAGCTCTGTCTCCATTTCCCTTATCACATCCCAGGCCTGCCCCCACCTGCCACCTCTTCTCTATCCCCTGCTTCCCCAGAGTGAGCCCTAAAGACGAGGCCTTCGCCCCCAGGCTTGGCAAGGCTATGGGGTCCAGGCAGTTCTCAGGCTCCAGAGGCTAGGTGCCAACACAAGAGGAAGAAGAGGAATCTCTCAATGCCTTCTCTGCATTAGGCAATACCCCGTGTGCAGGCTAGGCCTCTCCTACTCAGGAAATCCCTGATTATTGGCTGAAGACCAGACATGAAGTTCTCTGAGAACACCAGCAAGATGGCCACATTTTATAACAATCCTAGTACTAAGTCTCTGGCTAAAATGGTGATGGCGGGAGATGGAGAGAAAAAGCCAAAGATTCACAGGGGGAGAGAGGGACCAACAGAAGTAAAACCAGAGAAAAATAGGCTCAGAACAGAGAGAGATGGAGAGAGAGAGACAGAAGCAGAGAAATAGTCAGAAACAGAGCCTCACAGAGACAAAGGTGAGAGGTGCAAAGATAGGAACATAAAAAGACAACACTAGAGACAAAGAGGTGCTCACAGATTGAGTAGCCAGTCGCAGAAGCAGTAAGAGGTGCCCAAGACCCAGAAAAACAGGCCAACAGACAGGCAGGACCATGAACACTTGTACTTACTGCTCTCCTGCTTAATTCGAAAGAAAGAAAGAAAGAAAGAGAAAGAGGGGGAAAAAGAAAAAGAAAAAGAAAGAAGGAAAGAAAGAAAGAAGGGAGGAAGGAAGGGAGGAAGGAAGGAAAGAAAGAAAGAAAGAGAAAGAAAGAAAAGAAAGAAAGAAAGAGAAAGAAAGAAGGGAGGAAGGAAAGAAAGAAAGAGAAAGAAAGAAAGAAAGAAAGAGAAAGAAAGAAAAAGAAAAAGGAGGGAAAAAAGAAAAAGAAAGAAGAAAGAAAGAAGGAAAGAAAGAGAAAGAAAGAAAGAAAGAAAGAAAGAAAGAAAGAAAGAAAGAAAAAGACGTGATTTGATGGGGTGCTTGGGTGCTGACTTCAGCTCAAGTCATGATCTCATGGTCCGTGGGTTCAAGTCCTGCGTCAGGCTCTGTGCTGACAGGTTCAGAGCCTGGAGCCTGCTTCAGATTCTGTGTCTTCCTCTCTCTCTGCCCCTCCCCCACTCATGGTCTCTCACTCTCTCTCAAAAATAAACATCTAAAAAACTTTTAAAGAAAAATATTGGATCTGAGGTCACTTGCAATAAAGATTCTTGTGTAATAAGGGGTAACCACAGAAGTAAAAATTCAAAGCCAAACTATTATGGAAGAAGGAGCAAATAATGATGCTGAAGGTCCAGGTGTGGTAAACTGTTACTTGTATGGTCTGCAGTGAACCACTTAGTTTTCATGCTTTTTGGTACCCACCTCCTCCTGATTCTGGGACATATTTCAATCGGTAGAATGTTGTGGAAGTGATACTATTCCAGTTCCAAGAAGGCCTTAAGAAGTCATGGCGGCTCCCATTCTTTTGTGCTCTGGGGAGAAAGCCAACCACTATGTTGGCAGCGTGACTATACCGAGGCCATCTTGCTGCTGTGAAGATGCCTGAGTTAACCACCTGGAGAGACCACACGAAGAAAAGAGGAGCTCAGACAAAATTGAGAACCAGGACCTCAGACATCAGGACACAAATCGAGCTATGCCAGCCAGCCCTCAGCTGAAGCCACATGGAGCAGAGATGAGCCCTCCCCACCAAGCCCTGCCCAAATGCAAAACCACAAGCAAATAATGAAATGGTTGCGTTGTAAGTCAGGGTCTTTGGGGTAGTGTGTTATGCAGATAGCTGAAACATTGGGTTAATTTAGTAAATAAACCCAATGGATTCCATCATTTCCTTTGGCCAATGGATAAAGAACATCTCTTTATCTCTTTCCCCTAAAGAAACACAAATGATACTCAGCTCCTTAATGGGAAAGTCAGCAAAGGTCCGCCATTAGCAAACTCAGAAGAACATGGTCACGCGCACACTTGCCCAGCAAAGACAGTAACTACAATGCTACCGTTGAACACTGATTGAGTGATGGTGGTGAAACAGTCAGGGGTGGTTGTTTTAGCACTGACCACAGGCCAATCCATTCCCTTAGAGACATGAAAGACTGAGGCTCTTTCCGGGGAGTGAATGACTATCGGAGATCTCATAGCCAGGACTCATCAGAGCCACAATTGGAGCCCAGACCCCACATTAGGCTGTGAGCAAGCAACTAAAACAAGAAGAATGAATAAATGCCTGCCCAGGAACTCTGAATTCAGAGCCACGTCTGCATCCCAAAGACAGGAGCCTACATGATTCCCAGGCCCTCTTGTCCAGGGAAAGAGGGAACGGACAGGCTGAGCTCTCACCTCCTCAGGGTGGGCTGACTCTCCTTTATCTGGACCAGACCCCCTCCCCACCAGGGGATGAACATCCTGGCGAGGCTCCACAACAGGGTCCACCCCAGCCCAGCCCCAGCCCTGGCCCCAGTGCATTTGTCAGGCAGCCAGGGCCCCACGCCTGCAGGCTTCATCGCCAGGCCCGCAGGAATCGCTTGACTCTGAAATTGGTTCCAGGAACACTTTTGCTCCCATTATTATACTGCCTTCCCTGACACCCCCTCCCCCAGCACCTTCTTTTTTTTTTTTTTTTTTTACACTAAACTTTCTCTGAATTCACCTGATTTTTCCCATCTCCTTTACATTCTTTATGGCAATGGAGAAATAATCACCGCTTCTCCGGCAGGGTGATGGGAGTGTGCAATATTAACTGTAAATCAGGCAGAAATTGGTGGAAGGGGAAGGGTTTGATGAGGTGCAGAGACATTATATCATTTTAAAGCACTTTTCTGGTCTCCAGTAATCCCCATGTAAATGAAAAGGAGTTGACGACGTGCCTCTCTCTCTGAGGCTGCCTTTAGGAATGCCGAGAAAATGCTCCTGGAAGGAGGACGCAGGGCAGAGGAAGGTTGGCTGGGGCCTGACAGGGGGAGGCAGAAATGTACAGGACTGTGCCCCCAGCCCCTCCAAACCAGGGCTGGGCACACACCCCAGGCTGGAATAATCCTGGCGGGGCTGTGGCTTCTTGGAAGATGAGGAACCCATGGCAGCGGGGAGGCGGGGGGGAGCGCTGTGCACCAACAGGCGGCGGGGCTTGGTCAAACCTCCCACATCCTACAGCCCAGTGGACTCATCAGGAGTGGTGCTGCCCCCAAGGGGGCGTCTGAAACATATGGTGACTTTGGGGATTTTGTCCGCGGTCATAATGCCTGGGAGGCACTACAGAACACCGTAGAAGCCAAGGATGTTAAACATCCTGCAACACGGGACTACTCCCACGAAACTATCCCTCCTAAAATGCCCTTGGCTCCCCCTCTGTATAGTCTCCATACAAAGAAATGATCATCCTGCAAAATGACCGTCTATCAGGATCCATTGCCACCGACCGGCAGGGGCTATCTCACCAAGGAAAGGTTCGCGACCTCCTGGGCTCCTTTAAATCTAAGTTCATTAGTCAGTTGAACTGAATTCAGCCACCTGTATTTCAGCCAGACTGGGAGGGATGTCACTGATTTTAGTAAAGGGAATCACTGCTTCAGTTACTGCTGAGAAAGGAAATGATGCTGTGACCCAGTGCTTACTCATCACTTCGATTTTTACTTGATACTTATTGACAATGTTCGTTAATACTTATTTAATCATTGTTATATGTCATGGAATGTTGTGAGCGCACATATTTTAAATGCAATGAATTGCTTACAGTATCTCGAGCCTTCCTACTCAGGGTCCACACCTGCCGGCTTCAGGGTCCAGCTTGCTCCGGATCATGTTTCGACTCAGAGCCATCCGTGTCCACGTCTCCCACGCAGTGTCATCCTCTGAGACGCCAGGCGTAGAGGATGCTGCACTTTCTCACAGAGCACTCCGCCCGCACCTCCGAGATTTTCTTCCGAGCTACTGATACTTATTTTGCATTTGCGACGCTGGCTCTTTCTTGATCTTCCCAGAAGGTGTCCACAGAAGGCTTTCAGATCACAAACAAGACTTATGCCTTCCTCAAACGGCCATAGGGTATTTTGTCGACTGACCCATCCAGGGGCTGGCTGTGGGTGCCTGGTCAGGCGTCCCTGCAGCTCCACAAAGATCACACGTGTTCGGTAAGTGCTGGCCACACCACCATCGCTGCCAGAAGAACAACAATTTTAAGATCACAAGATGGGTCCTGGTTATAAAGATGCTAAAATAGGAAGAAGTGGATTTCGTAGCATCTATATGAGATATGATATTAGAAAATTAGCTGGTCCATGTGGACCCACACCCAGAGCTAGTGTGTACGGACACACCCTGGGAAGCTGCCTCAGAGACCCTGTCGGCTGACATGTCCAGCCTCCTGTCTCAGGACGGTGCATGTAGATGTGCCTATGCTGTTGAGTTGGGAGATTTAGCAAATAAAAATGCAGGACACCTAGTTAAATCTGAATTTCAGATAAAAAAAAAAAAACTTTTAGTTTCAGTAACTCCCAAATATTTCATGGAACATTCTTATATACTGAAAAAAAAGAAATTATCTGAGATCCTAATTTAACTGGGCATCCTATATTTTATCTGGCAATCTCACTGTGATGCTTAACGTAAAGCTAATATGTACAGACATGGCCCAGACTTGGGTTCCTGTATGACTCTGGCTGTCCTGCCTGCTCTCTCCTCATGAGTATGAGCTCAGGGTGTGGTGGATGCAGGGGTGAGGTGACCTGGTCTAAGCCTCCTGGCGCATTTATAACCAGCCTAGGATCGGCCTCAGTGGCTGGCTTACCACTCATCTTGCACTAGTCACTGATGAGGTTGGGATAATGAGGAGGAAGCTAGGCCCGGGGCCCTGGGGGTTCACAGCCAAATGCAAGGACAGACCTTCACAAGCTGGGGTCAGGCTCTAACAGAGAGACACCTGAAAGGGAAGCAATGACTGTTTGAGGGGCTCAGGGAGCTTTCCCAGACCAGGGAGTGTTTTGGACAAGCAGAGAGGTGGAAAAAGGTTGCCAGGGAGAGGGAATGATTTGCCCAATGCAGCATGAGTATGAAGGTGCCAGAGAAGTCCTAGGAAAATGTGCCAGAAGGCCAGGGTGCCTGGACAATGAACGCATTGGGAACTGGGTTGGACTTCCAGCTGTGTAACTTCACAGTGACACAGTTAAGTACCCGGACTCAGTTCCTGAACATCACACGGACAGGTGCTCAGTATTGGAACACCTGGGCACCGAGCGAGGCAGTTTGAAAACCACTTCCGAGGGCTTGAGCATGCGCGAGGATTTCAGACACGAGACCCACACAATCAGACGTGTTAATAATCATCATCACAACCATTAGAGCCTACCAGTGATGGAGTACTTGCTATCTGCTTTGCTTTTATTAATAACAACAGAGGGGTGCCTGGGTGGCTCAGTCGGTTAAGCATCTGACTTTGGTTCAGGACATGATCTCACAGCTCATGAGTTCCAGCCCCGCGTCGGGCTCTGTGCTGACAGCTCAGAGTCTGGAGCCTGCTTCGGATTCTGTGTCTCCCTCTCTCTCTCATGCTCTGTCTCTCTCTGTCTCAAAAATAAATAAACATTAAAAAAAAAACAAACATGACATTAGGTGCCAGACAGGGTGATAAGCATTTACTTGCATTATCTCATTTGGTCTTCCCAACACCCCTCAGAGGCTGGTTTTTATTCTCCCCATGTGGTAAAGAATGAAACCGACGCTCAGCATGATGACCAGACTTGCCCAAAGTGGCATAGAGGTTGTAGCAGAGCCGGGACCAGAACCCTGACTGCTGACATTGAGGCCGGCTTGTCATGTCTCCCTGTGTAACTGAAACTCCTGGAAAGCCACAGGGGTGCCTCGCATAGCACATTCTGCAGCCTTCCCTGGGAAAAGGCAGAAGCCTTGTCTCTCCAAGCACAAAGAAAGGCTAGATTCAGAATTCCATGAGCATCCTAATTTCTGTGCATATTTTAAACGACAAATCAGGCTGCAATTAGAAAGCCCCTAACCAAAATTCAAGCCACATGCTAACAGGCTGTGGTCAACATCCACAGTGGGGTGGGGGGGTGGGGGGGGCACGGGTGCGGGGATTGGCTCAGCTCAGGGAACCAAGCCTCAGCGGGAGGGTCTCGGAACCGGGGGTCCCCAGGGTATGCAGCCTAAGGGACTGGAGGCAGGCACCTGATTTCTCTGCCAAGTGCCTGCAATTATAGCAATTCTCTCAGTGCCACAGACTCCCGGGAAAGAGTCATCTGGCATTTGGTTAAACTGATTAGGAATCACTTGTTCTGTTTTAGCGTCATGCCTGAGTCTCAGCAATGAGTAGGGCTCCTGCCCAGGCTTTCAAATCTGCATGGATCCCAACCATCCCAGGGTCATCTCCAGATGCCCCTCGCAGTCCTGGGGATTTTGTTTCTGCCCCTTCCCCTTGCCGGGTTCGTTCATAACATGTTACTTGCTTAACAGCACTACCCACTCACTCCTTTCCACTCTCACCTTGGGGAATTTCCAGAAATACAGTTCAGGAGCTTCTCCCCAGTGCCATTCAGAGTGGAGCTTGGGTTGGCCTGGGCGTGCTAGAAGGAGGCCCCTGGGTGACCACGTTTGGCCTGTGGTGACGTGGGCTTCCAGCTCCCTGGCGTTAATGGTGTGATAGCACCATTTTCTATCACACCCCGTTCCTAGATGCCTGTGAAGTGCTGTTCCTCAGCCCTTTTCTGGCAGTTTCTCTCACCTTTGTTGGTATATTAGTCCATCATTTGTCACACAACAACCTCCCAATCCCAGTGGTTTCCCACAACGCACATTTATTTTCAAATTCATGGGTCTACAGGTCGACCTAGGTTTGGCTACTCTAGACTGAGTTCACATGGCCCCAACTGGACCCAGGCTTTGGGGTGGATTCAAGTCTCCCAGGCATGTGACACTCCAGGGTCCAGGCTGGAGCGGCAGTGGCTGCCTGGAGCATGCTCTTTTCATACCAGATCACAGGCGCACAAGAAGTCTGAGGAACGGGGACGGAGCTCAGGGTCTATGCACCAAACTAGCGCACGGTCCCTACTAGTCATGTTGCAGTGGCCAAAGCAAGTCAATTGGCCCAGGTCATCGCCATGCTACACACCCACCACTGTGGCTGCAAAAACTGCACGTAGGGGCACCTGGCTGGCTCAGTCGGTTGAGTGTCCGGCTCTTGGTTTCAGCTCAGGTTGTGATCTCACAGTTTGTGAGTCTGAGCCCCACGTCGTGCTGTCAGCGCGGAGCCTGCTTGGGAGTCTCTCTCCCTCTCTCTCTGTCCCTCCCTGCCTCCCTCTCTCTTTCTCTCTCTCAGTAAATAAACTTTAAAAAAAACACCCTGCAAAGTCACATGATAAAGGGTGTGGATGTGTAATTCTAACCCCGGGATGGAGTGAAAAACCAGAGCCACAGAAACACGATCATCTGAGTTCTCACTGAGGCCCTCCACTCCCGCCCTCGGTGAGCACTGAGGCCAGACACTGAGGCTGTTCACATGCACACACATCTGGAGCTGCCACGGGAACAGGCGTGGGGCCGTGGTTCCTTCCAGAGAGCACGTGACCCCACTGTGGCCCCGCTGTGACACTGAATCATTGAAACAATAGAATAACTTGAGCATCTGGATTCCCAGGATGAGTGTCTGTCCCCCAAGTACCTGGACTTGTCCTAGAGAACCCAGTCTCCTGGGAGGCAGGCTCGGGCCCTCATCGTCCACAGCCAGGGCTTCATTGGCTCAAAAAGGCCTCATGCGGCTCAAAGTCCCAAGAGGCTCAAGCCCACCTCCCCGCAGGGGTCTGTGGGACACCCCAGAGAGCTGGCAGAGACTCTCTACACCAGGACAGGAAGGGTATGTGCAGGGCGTCTCCCTGGACCCCCTTGTATGCAGATGGGGAAACTGAGGCCCAAGAAAGGAAAGGTACCAGAGACAGTCAGCGGCAAGGCTCCCTGTCTCCCACCTCAGGGCTTTTCTAATGCCCCAGAGAACCCGATGACCACAGGCCTCCCAGTCCCACGCCCTCCCAGTATCCCCCGCTGACCTTGCCTCTGGCCTGTTGTGGGCTCTTCAGGAATCCCAGCAGAAGCTGCAGGCCAGCTCCTCTGTTTCTACTTGAAAGGAACAGCCTTTTCCCAGGGACGATGAGTTGGTGATAGGACCAGGGACAGGAGCTCGTTCCGGAAAGCCAGGTCCTGGACAAGGCCGGGCTGGGCTGATGGAGAGGTGTCGTCGGGGTTTCAGCATCCAATTAGCACCCTCTGTTCTCAGAGCTGCTGTTGAGAGGGCTTCTGAGCAGCTGGAAGGGAGCAGGCTGGCCGGTCAGCTGGGGGATGAGCACTAATTGGGTGTCAAGCACACCAGGGCCCACAGGCTCCCCTCACTTCCCCACTAAATGCCCCGAGACCACCGCAGAGAGCCGAGGGGCGGAAGGCAGCTAATTGGTCTGGCCTGCCCGGTGAGCCCTCTCTCCGCATTCTGATGCCCTGTCACTCAGCTTCCTTTGTCTTCCATTTCAAGGGCTGGGGGAAAATTGCCCGCATCTGCTGAGAAGTTTCCTGTAAACCTCGGGGTGGGAGGGGAGCTTATTTTAAAAGAGGCTCTAGGCAGGGACATTTTGGCACATTTCCCACAACTGGTCCCAGTTGTCCTAACTGTGGGGAACTGTGGGGACAGCCCTCCCACACACTCCTTCACACTCCTGCTTGTCCGTATTTTTAGACAAGAGTTTCCAAGTCACCCGAAAGCTAATGAAATGCTTTTTGTTGCCTTTTGCCTGGCAGTATCACTCTTCATTGTGGGGAGGGGGGGGTGACTATTAATACCACTGCATGTTTCCCACACTTGAGCTAGAAGAAACCATACTTTACCTTAGAGGAAGCAAGTGTGGCTTTGAACAAGTGCGTGGGCACAAACGCACAGAGGTCTGGCGACCCTGGGTTTAAGCCCACCGGACACACAGAATGTTGAACTTCGAGGAGTAGTGAAGTGAGGCTGGAATTTCTCCAACAGGTGTGGCTGCGAGGATATTTTGAGATCTGAAGCTCTCCAATCTGGGCTTTTGCTCCCCTGTGTTTTCCCCACTCACTCCCACCCCCAAGCCGGTCGTCAGCACTGTGCTTACTGCCTTGGGAGAGAGGCGGGCAACAGGGCAAAAACCAGAAATAGCCTGCAAATCTCTCCGGCTTTTGTGTTCCATGGGGGAAGGGGATTTCTCAGGCCTGAAGAAGTGCCCAGAAGCAGTGGGGGGGGGGGGGGGAGAGCTGGGGTTCGCTTTCCATCCCCTCCTTGGGTAGAAATCCCACCCACCCCATCCCACCCCACCCCGCCCCCAGGGCACAGAAGAGAGAGACAGGAGAGAGGATGGGTGGGACCCCATTCTCATTGGCCTCTGGGAGGGTCACTTAGGCAGGTGGAACTGTGAGTGACTCTTAAATCATTCCCCCACTTCAAGCATGACCCAGAAGCACCAACATACCACTAGGCCCTATAGGCAGCCGTAGAAGAGGGTGCCGTGGGGACCAATGACCAGGGGCAAGAGGCCTATTCCCTCACTCTCTTTCCCAATGCTTTGGCTCTGCCTAAGAGCCCAGAATCGCAACTCTTCCCCTGTGAGTGGGGATCTCTAAGGAAAATGGAGAGTGATCTCTATCCCTCAAGCTCTATGAAACAAGGATTCAGAGGCCAAAAGTCAATTTAGTAGTAGAAACCCATTTAAGGTAATAGACGTCACACACATGAATGGGGAAACACACAAGGTGACCTTAAGTTGGTTTTGTATCACCTTCCTTCACTTTATCGGAAATAGCCCTCCCTCTCTGTGCAGCCTCCCTCCTCTTCACCTGCCCTTTCTCCATAGCATTCACCATTATCTCACAATAACTAAATAAGTGCTCAGATACCAAATGTTTAGTTATTGTCCTTACTCCTGAGGGCAGGGACGTTGTTTGTTCTGATGCTTAGAAGAGGGCATAGCCTCAACACACAGGAGCAGGAGAGCAGTGTGTGTGCTCAGTGGTGACACCTACTGGCAAAGGGGATATTGCAGCCCAACTCTACTAAACATTATCACTGCTGAGCCAAAAGGAGGGAGCCCCTTCCTAGGTACTGGGGAAACTCCAGGCAAGGGAGAAATTTGTCTGGACCTAAGATACAGACTTAAGAGGGAGCCTGAGTATGGGGAGGGGGGAGGAAGGGGTGGGAGTGAAGCATGCATCTTACAAAGAAAAGGGATGATAATGTAAGATCTTTGATCTCACCTTGTAGCCCCCAAGCCTCACATTCTGCACAGCTGTCGCCTTCCTTCACTCTTGTTCTCCTCCCCTACCTCTTTTATTTCAATTGACTTCTCTCAAATTTTTATTGAATTTAAGCATCAAGTGAGGAGAGAGAAGGTGAGGAGAGGAGACAGTTGCAAGGGAAGTAGAAGGGCCGCCCCAGAGAAGCTTAACACCAAGCTAAGGAGATAGCACAGGGGCATCTGGGTGGCTCAGTTGGCTGAGCATCCAACTCTTGATTTCGACTCAGGTCACGTCTCATAGTTCGTGAGACTGAGCCCCATGTTGGGCTCTGCGTTGACAGCGCTGAGCCTGCTTGAGATTCTCTCTCTCCTTCTCTCTCTTCCCTTACCTCACCATTTCTCTCTCTCTCTCAAGAAAAATAAATGAACTTAAAAAAAACGGAGATAGCACAGACTGAGTTTGTCTTGACGTCTAGCATCTTCAGAGCTCTTTGAAGCTTGCAGAGCACTTTCCCACCTGTTTCTTTATTGGATCTTCCTATGACCTATCCTGGTGGGCAGGGCAGGGCAGTCATTCACAAGCTCTGTTTTATTGATAAGAAAACTTGAACCTGATGAAGAAAGTGACTTGTCCAAAGTCCCTTGACCGGCCAGGACTCACACCTAAGTCATCTCTGATTTTGTACCGTCAGATATTTTTGTTTTGGGGTCTCAGCCATTAGGGAGTAAACAGTCCCACTGGGGATATGAGGCATGCTGCTAAGAAGCAAATAGTAGACCACAGCAGAGCACTGGAATACACAGGACTCGGGGAGCCTGGGGGTGGAAGGGCGAACCCCACCCTCTGTAACAGTTTTTACTACAGTTATCTTTCCCAGGAATGCTATCACATTAGGGCTGGAACTTTAATAAAGTGGGAACTGTGAGGTTCTCCAGCAGGGGTCAGAAAGCCAGGGCCTCCCCATCAGGACATCCACATTCTGGTCTTTGCAAGAGGAAACCTCTCACTGCACCCCTGGGAATCTTTGCCCTAATTCATTATCAAACTGCTTGCAATTATCAAACTGTGCTCCCTCAAGTTGACCTTTAGCTGGGGAACAGCTATATTTAGAGAAAACCAGCCCTTTGTAATTACCCCCACTCAGATTACTTAAAGGTCGGCAGCAGATGTGACAGTTTGATCCGTGGGAAGGGCTGTTTCCAGGATCCCAGGATAATTATTCAAACCAGACAATAATTAGCAAATGTTTTCTACAAATGAATCCATCCCTGTTGTTCAGCCCCAGAAGGGAGCCCAGAAGGCTCACCAGGCCAAAGTTGCCCCCCGTAGATATGATACCAACAATCCCCTCACGCACATCCACCCCCTTACGATTTACAAAGAACTTCATATGACTGAAGTTCAGCGACGCAACTTCATACGACTGACTCCTCACACCAGCCTTGTATGAGACACACTTCTGTACTTTACAGGTGAGGAAACTGAACCTCAGAGAGGTTGAGTGGACTGACCCAGTCACATGGCTGAACCAAGACTTAACTACAGGTCTTCTGGCTCCAAATTTCTTGCTCTTTCCTAAGAAAATGTCTCGTTCAGCGAATGTTTATTGTCTACTTTGATCCTGGCCTTTCGGCGGGCTGCAGAAAGGATAGGAAGACCTCAGCACTAGCCCCTGTGTTTGGAAACTCAGATTGCCGGGTGGGGTAGAGAGATGTGAAATGTTGACAGGCTAGAAATAGCAGCATCTCTAATGAGTGTCCATAAACTCCCTGCAAGAACAACTTTGGATATCAGAAGTTAAGCGTCCCTCTATCTAAAGAGATTAAGGAAGGGTTTTGTGACAAATCAGCCAAAGACAAGGGAGGAAGGCTCCAGATGGGGAGGAAGAAAAAGCATTAAAAATGGAGTCAACTGACATCTTCACTTAGGACATTTAAAGTAACTAAGTAGGGGCACCTGGGTGGCTCAGTCGGTTAAGCTCCCTACTTTGGCTCAGGTCATGATCTCACAGCCCATGAGTTTGAGCCCCACGTTGGGCTCTGTGCTGACATCTCAGAGCCTGGAGCCTGCTTCGGATTCTGTGTCTCCCTCTGTCTGCCCCTCCCCTGCTCATTCTCATTCTCTCTCTCCCTCTCTCACAAAATAAATAAGCGTTAAAATAATAATAAGGCTAATATTGGTAATTAACATCTATTTAGAGCTTACTACATTAGTGGCTCTTCTAAGTACTTTCCATGCATTCATTTATGTGCTTGTCCCTACAACCCCATGATGCAGGTACCATGGGTCCTAACATCATCCGCATTTTATAGGTGCAGTAACTGAGGCACAGAGGGCTCATGGGAGGTGATGCACACGGGATCATGCACTTCTGGTGAGCAACACCAGCAACACAGCTGCAGAGACACAGCGGTCCAGGTGAGAGAGGCAGAGGGCATCTGGAAGACTTCATGTTCTTTTTCAGTGGGCAGAGATGCTGGAGTCGGGAGGTCCTTAATCCAACATGACTGGGGTCCCTGTAGAAGGCTGCCAAATCAGTAGGAACCGGCGCACCTCCTACATGCGACTGTGACCTGGTGAGATGAGCTTGGAGTGGACGACTTCTAGGAATAGACGGAGTCGCTGCTGAGCACCCTTCTAATTCAGAGATTCTGTCGTTCCCATGATGTGCATGCAGAGGGAGCGTCTTGTCAACGACCCAGGCTTCGAGATAGCGAGCTCACAAGGACACACAAAGGTGGGTGTGGGGGTGACATTAGCTTCATTCCATCACCAACGGAGCGTCCCCTGGGGAGAAATTAATACCTCATGCAAATGTGAGTCTGAGGTTTGCTCATGCTAAGCTTGAGGGAGAGAGAGAGAGAAAGAGACAGAGAGAAATGACAAAGTCTTAATAAACCCTGAGGATAAGCTCCACCACGAAAATATCGTATACCTCTTCAGGGAAGAAGATATTTATCCGAGACTTCAGAAGCACTCATTTACCTACAAACATCATTTATTTTTCCATTTATTATACCAAATTTCCTCCATCTTCTTCATTCATGCAAATCCCCAAAGGTCTGCCCTGACTGCGGGTTCTTCAGCCAGCTGGCATTTACTGGGCCCCCTCCCAGTGTCAGGCCTAGGCTAGGCTCTAGGGACACAGTGTGGAAAGAAAAGTCTGGAGCACAGGCCGTCGGTCTGCACTGTCCAATACTGCAGCCACTAGCCACATGTGGCTATTTATATTTAAATGTATATTAATTAAAAGGACTTAAAACTCGGGGCGCCTGGGTGGCTCAGTCACTTAAGCATCCGACTTCAGCTCAGGTCATGATCTCATAGTCCGTGAGTTCGAGCCCTGCATCGGGCTCTGTGCTGACAGCTCAGAGCCTGGAGCCTGCTTCAGATTCTGTGTCTCCCTCTCTCTCTGCCGCTCCCCCACTCACTCTCTCTCTCTCTCTCTCTCTCTCTCCCTCAAAAATGAATAAACATTAAAAAAATTGTAAAAGAAAAAGGACTTAAAATTAAAAACTCAGTTCCTCAGCCACAGCGGCCGCATTTCAAATGTCTAACACGTGGACGGCATTGTGTCCTGCAAAACACCGTGCAGACATGGAACAATTTCATCATCACAGAATTTTCTGTCAGAAGTGCTGGGAGATGAAACAATGCTCATACTGGGCAAAAGGTGAGCCTGTTGTAATTACTAGCTGTTCTGTACAGTAAGTGTTTGACGATTCTGGTTTTTAATCAATTCATACGGCCCTCAGCTCAGCTTGGGCCGAATGAGTGAGGTAGGGCAGTTCTCAGATACATTTCAGCACCACGAGCACGGTAAGAAGAGACTTTTCAGGGGGACATAATGTATGGACACAACCAGACGGCAATCGGCAGTGCACCTGCTCATTGGAGCCCATATTGTGGTGCGTGTGCACGTGGGGACTCACATACACTCACACACATGCGCTCCTGCACGGATCTGCTCAGATACACACAACCGCACAAATAGGCACACACAGTCGTTAACCCACACGCTCTTCCACGCCTGTGATTGCATATGCAATCACACCCCACTCTTGCAGATGCACACACACGCACACACACACGCACACACAGAGTGTTCTACACAAAGGCGTCCTGCATTACTGCCAGGTTGTCACACATGATTGAGTTGGCTACAGTTAAGTTCTGTGGCTTTTTGCTATCCTGATATAATACAGAAACAGATGGCCCAATTTTTCTTGCATTTTCCAGATTCAAGATAAATGCCTGGGAGCCCCACGGTAACCCTGTCCTTGGGATCCGTCCATTCATTCACCGTTCAGCAAACATTGATTGAGGGCCTAGAAATCGACAGAATCACAGAGGAGGTTGGTAACTAAACCACAGAAATTCCATCGCGGGTATCAGGCTCGGGGGAGGGAGGAGGTATCATCCTACAGCACACGGGGCCTCCAGGCCCCACCCTGGGACCAAAACTGCAAGGGAGACCCCACCACTGCCCCCCAGGTGCCCCTGCCAAGGATGACAGGCTGTAATTGAATGGAGGCAAGCTGAGGTGGGCGTTAAATCTCTAGGTGGGAGCAGATGGTGTAGATTAGAGGCATTCAGGGGTAGACAAACCTGCCAGCCTCAGCCAAACGTCCTCTATTCTCTTACCTGCGCCTTCAGGCCCTCTCTCCTACCCTGCACTTGCCGTCAGCATGCAACCATGCTCAAGTCTTCCCATTTCAAAAAAACCCTCACTTTATTTCACGGCCCCCTTCCTAACATCCAACTATTGTCTAAATTCCCTCAGTCACAGCAAACTCCCCCAAACTACTGTCGAACCCTCATCCCAATTCTTGAGCCCATCGCAGCATGACTGGTGACTGTCCCCAGCTCCACAAAGCTGCTGTCCCCGACTCACCAGCAGCCACCACCCTGCCAAGTCTCCTGGTCGCTGTTCACTCCTGTCCTGCCAGACCACTGTGCTGCACTTTATGTGGCAGGCCAGTTCCTCCAGAGTCCCTTCCCGTTCTCAAACTCTGCCATGCACCAGGCACCATGGGGGACAGTAGTAAGTGTGAGTCTCCATTCCCGCTGTCTGGGGATTCAGGGTTTAGTTTGCCATTGTGATGAGACCCTGCTAGGATGCTTTATGATGTAATAAACACCCTTGGTTTAGGGAAAAATTACGTCCTCCAGCAAGGAGAGGTCCCGCATGCCACCTTCCCTGCAGGTGAACCTCAACATTCAGCTTTATTTTCCTGGCACATTGAACCAATGGCAGTGGAAGAATTCATTGATGGGTTCAGGAGGGTAGATAGAATCTAGAGTCTTAGAAGTCTGTTCTGGGTTAAATTGTGTCCCCAAAAAGATGTATCAGAGTCCCAGAATACCAATACCTCAGAATGTAACCTTATTCGCCAAAAAAGGTGATTGCAGATGTAACTAGTTAAGATGAGGTCATACCAGAGTAGGGCAGGTCCTTCATCCAATATGACTGGTGTCCCTATAGGAAGGTGGCCATGTGACAGAGGATTAAAGTGCTGCATCTGTAAGCCTAGGGGCACCTGGGGCTACCTGGGCCAGGAGAGTTGTAGAGCCTATTCTGATTCAGAAGTCTAAGAAGGATCCAACCCTCCTGCACCTTGACTCTGGACCTCCAGCCTCCAGAACTGAGACAGTACATTTCTGTTCTTTCAAGACACCCAGTTTGTAGTGCTTTATTATGGCAGCCCCGGCAGACTCATGGGGTCCTGCCCTCCATTCTTTGAAATGGAGCTAATCACAATGAGGATCCACCAGGGGCAACTTTGCCCAAGGCCCCAGCTCCCCACACCAATGATGAGAGGCAGCAGACCACAGGGAAAGATATGAGATAGACCTGAGTTCAAGTCCTGGCTCCATGGTGAACTGAACACCCAAGCTACCTCACCCTCAAGGAATTCTGTCTTCCCATCTCTTAAGTGGGGATATTGGGGGGTGGGGGGAGGATTAACCAAACACATAGGTGTAATCTCACCAGCCCTTGACCAGAAAATAAGGTCACATTGACTTCTCGTGACCAAATTATGGTGGCTCCAGGCCACTTGACTGATGAAAATTAGTCTCTCCAAAGCGTGCTGCAATTTCTCTAGGAGTTGTCCAAGGGAATCTCACACATCTTCACAAAACCAGACAGCCGGCCTCCCCATTTGTTCCTTTTCTCCCCCTCATTTCTGGCCCCCACAACACCCCCACCCTCCACCATGAAGCTACTTGGAGAATTCCAGCTACAACGGGTGAGTCTGCAGCCACCACAGCCCCCAGCTCCTTCAGGGTCTGCCCCAGAAGCTCTACCCTCAGCTTCCTTCCTGGGAAGCCCGTGTCTGGTGACAGCGGGGTGGGCGTATGAGGGCTGTGCATTTCTGCCAACTTCTGCCAACTTCTGCTCTGATGGACAAACTCATTTCAAAGCTCCCCATCAAGTTGGCCAAGACCTTGTTGGGCTTGTGTGGTATTGGAGTGTCTTCCTCCACCCGTTCCTGCACATGCTCCCTCTCCTTCGTAGGTGCTGACCCCCAAAACATCTCGCTATCAGCATCTGCCTCTGAAGAACACAATCTGCAACAAAAAGCCTCACCCCTGCCCCGTCCAATGTAAGGTGGCCACCAACAGCTGGCTGCTTCCAAAGCCACCGACCTTTGGGGTCCAGGCAGAAGTGGGGAGAGGGGTCACCCTCTGAAGCAGTTTTGCTTTGCCTAGAGCCTCACAAAGTCTCCCTGGATTTCTGTGTCCATTTCTGTCCCAGATTTCTTGTCCAGAATCTTAGCAGGTGTCTCATGGGGAAAAAAAAAAAAAAAGCATTCTGCCCATTCCTGGCCTTCTGCTGACCAAACAGCTCAAACCCAGACCACATGAAAGGCCAGATGGGAAACAATACATATCATCCACTCCAACCTCGTCCTCAGAACACCCTCTCCTCCCCTGCTCTAAAATAAAAGCTGCCATGCAAATCATTGGTTATGAACCAGACCCAGGGTGGGGGGTGGAGGGTGGAGAGAATCGGAGGAGGAACAGGAGTAGGCTCTGTTCCGCATGTAAAACACCTAGCCCCGAGCCAGGTCCACAGCGAGTGTCCAATAAATGA
Organism: Panthera tigris; assembly: GCF_018350195.1. Taxonomy (NCBI): domain Eukaryota; kingdom Metazoa; phylum Chordata; class Mammalia; order Carnivora; family Felidae; genus Panthera; species Panthera tigris. The sequence continues at coordinate 29,640,533 of NC_056667.1, forward strand.
TAGCTATTATCATCATTATTATTATTACGAACCACGAAGCTATCACCAGTAGTTGGTCTGCTGGCAGCAGGAGGCAACGCGGGCTGGGCTGCTCCCTGCTCCAGATCACTAACCCAGGCTAAGTGGTGGTAATTACGACTTTGAGGAATACTAGTAACTGTGCCAAGTTCCAGAACAGCTACAGCAATGAGTCAAGAGGCCTCTGGCTCAGCTCCGGGCTGCAAGGCTGAGCAGAGATTTGCACAGTTGGCCGTGTGGGTACAGTCCAAGGACATTGTGGGAAGACTGTCTCTTGTGGCACCTGGGAGAGGAGAGCCCCTCGGGGACACGCAGTGGAAAGGAGGCTTGGCGGCAGCCTCAGGAGGACTGCAGGGTTCCCAGCCTGTTGCAAGGACCCTGTCCCAGCAGCCTGGGCCCTGTGGAAGCCCTTCTGTGGCTCATTAAGGATCTCTGCATGGCCCTGGCTTCACAAGAAGCCACAGACCCCTATGCAGCCTGGCTGGGCCCATGCCAGGGCTGCACTGAGCAGCCAATGATTTCACCAGGAAAGCGCCAGTGCTACGCAAGGCCTCACGGGAATTGTCCAGGGCTGAAAGAAGCCCCGGTGCACATGAAGCTTGTGACACAAGGAGTCGACGTCTTCCATTTCAGAAAGGTGATCTCTTCCCCCTGCCCCCTTGGAAATTTGCCCCTGCCTTACCCTGAATAACCAATGGGCAAGCAGACAGGCCTGGTGAAGTCTCAGCTGAGAGGCAGGTAAAATGCTTTCTTCCCCGCAATTTCCTCTGCCTCCCTTACTCCCCATAGCTCACAGTCCCAAAGGCAGCAGGACAGGACAAGGTGGGCAGGGGCCCAGCAAGGAGCTCCCCCTGGCCCAGTACCTGGCCCCTATTTCCTGCATGTTCATAGCTCATCAGCTCCCTCCAGCTTGGAGGGGAAGGTGGAGCTCTCCCCCCAATTCCTTCTGGCCAGGAGACTGAACCTCTGCAGAATGCTTTTGCTCAGAGTGTGGAATGAGCTTCTATGATCAGTTACTTCCCACCAAGTCCACACCCCCCGAGATCCAGGCTCATGGACCCACCATCCTCTCCCCGCCTCCAAGCTTCTGTCACATGCTGTTCCTTTTCCCTGGAAGGCCTGCGTCCCACTGTGAACTCCCAAGCATTGGTCAGTGCCCATCTCAAGCATCCATTCCTCTTTGTAACTCTCCCTGACCTCCTCTCCCCTGCCTCCCCCTTTCCCAATACCCACTGATTTAATCCTTGATCCCTCCCCCGTGCTCCCACTTCACCTGAAGCTTCCTCCTAACTTTGCAAAGTATTTCTCTGTCTCCCCTGCAAGCTCCTCCACATTTAGGGGACCCTGACCCACATTAGGGGACCTCTGGCATCTGGCAACTGGGAGGCATTGCTATGTATTTATCGCAATGATGGGAAAGGAACATATTCAGGTCAGAGGACAGGACAGATCAATGGGGAGAGATAAGAAACGACTCAGAAGAAACTGGGGGAAAAAAAGAGAAAGAAGGGAGTAGAGAAGTAGGGAAAAAGAAGGGACAGGTGTGAGATGGAGGGAGAGTGAGCTTAGAGATGGGGAAGTGGGGATAGGCTGGTGGCTCACGGACCGGGCCCCATTATACCTTCTGTGGGCGGCTCCTTGCTCCGGGTGCTGCTCTTGAAGGCTGGGGATGGCGCCCTGGGAGACACCCAGATGGCAGTACAGGGCGAAAGCAGCAGCTCCATAAAAGATGTGCCTGAAGAAGGCGCTGTTGGTACCAAGTGGCCCCTAAGCCAATCCCGAGATCAACCCTGGTCACACGCCAGGTTCTAGCAAAAACCCCGGGTCTGAATTCCACTTACTCTTCAGGCTTTGTGGTCCATCTGCCAGTCTGCCAAGTGGCCCTGACGCCAACCCTTGACCAAGCACTCCCCTGGCCTACAAGGGGCATCCTGCCTTTCCTTCATCCTCACAACTATGTTAAAACCAAGTCGATTGTTCTCTTGGTTCCGGTCTCCCCCCACCTCCCCACTCGTGTCTGGCTTCAGATATTGACACTGTGAGTTTGGTTAGAGTGTCAATGGTTTCAAACTGATTGCCACATAACGGTTCCCTATGCTGTCCACGCTCACTAACGCAAGGCCCATATCTTGCTTTCAGACAGCGGCGTAGGACCATGAGGTCTGGGCCTGGATCTTCATTGATAAAATGGGAGCTAACTGGAAAACTCACGTGCTGTTTTATTTACTCATAAGTCCTTGGGGCCATGTGCCTCCAGTGAATTGCCTATCTGGGCCTGGACAGCACATACAATTGCCCCTCAGCTCCCAGTTCCGGTCCTCTGATTGGATGCTGGGAGCAGTGCCCACTCTCACAGACCCCACACGCTCTGGGAATTTGCAGGCTTCTTCATAGTTAGTAACTTGAGTCTTAGCGTATACCTTGCAGAACCTCCCAGGGATGGATCCTCTTCCCCCGGCCTGTGCGTAGGCCAGCAGGGGCCTGGCAAATGCCTACTGAATCAATGAATGAATGAAACAAGTAAATGGAGGAGCGAATGAATGGATGTGTGTACAAAAAAAAAAAATCCATGAATGATAGTATGAATGAATAAATGAGTGAATCAGGAAGTCGGGAGACCCACTGAGCACTAGAGGCTACTCCAGACATCCAGGAGGCAAGACTGCGAGATGAGCCCCTGAGAACCTGCATCGCAGCCTTTATAAACACTTCCTTTTTCCATTACAAGCGTGACCTGCCTTTTGGAAAGACAATTTAAAGCACATTGTCCCATTCTCTTTAATGTTAACTAGTCAGGACTTCGTGATCATTTTCTATCTCAAACCCTCAAACAACCTCGGATTTGAAGTCTGGGACTGTTTGGGCTCCAGGTATCCAATGAAGGCGTAGGGTGCTGCAAGAGGTAGTGAGCTCCCCATTGATGGGGTTTATCAGCAGACAGTGGATATGGTGAAGACAATCTTCTCTGATAGACAGGGTTCCTCCCAAGTCTGGGTTTCTCTGCGCTGCATGTAAGTGGAAAATCATCACCCAGATCCTTCCCCTAGTTTTTCCCTTTGGGTGACACTCAGTACCTGATAGAAAGAAAGCATTCAATAAACAGTCGCTACATGCCATTCATCTGGGAAATGACAGGCTGGATTCCCAAGCATAAAAATTCTATAGCACCCCCTACTGGCACTTATCATAGTTGCAGCTTAACATGTATCTATTCAAGTCTGGTTCACCTACTAGGAGATGAATATTTCTCAACACTTTTTAGGAAGCAATGTAGTATGGTGGTTAGGAGCATGAGCTGAGTTTATACTGCGTCTCTTCTGCCTCTCCTGTGTGACTTTGGGCAAGTTACTTACCCTCTCTGTGCCTCAAATTCCTCATCTATAAAAAGGATGAGAGTGCCTACCTTGTGTGGTTGCTGAGGGTGTTAAGTGAAATTATTCAATCTATATGATTTGAACAGTGCCTGTCACATAGTAAGTAACCAGAGCTATTATTTTAATAGTTTTATTTCAGTAAGTAACTGAAGCAGTTACGATTTTAATAGTTTATTTATAGGAAAAACTATAGAGTCACAATTACTTATCCTCCAAACTTCATAAATATTTTCCATCATATGTCAGCATAGTTTGAAGGCAAAGCAGTCAACAATTTGATTCCCTAAAGTTTTTTTTAAAAATTTTTTTACATTTATTTATTTATTTTTGAGAGACAGAGCACAAGTTGG